>NW_017804242.1:1993966-2181162 GCF_001625305.1 Branchiostoma belcheri | reverse complement strand
TGTGTGTGCGTGTGCGTGTGTGTGTGCGTGTGTGTGTGTGTGTATGTATGTGTGTGTGTGTGTGTGTGTGTGTGTGCGTGTGTGTGTATGTGTGTGTGTGTGTGTGTGTGTGTGTGTGTGTGTGCGTGCGTGCGTGCGTGCGTGTGTGCGTGTGTGCGTGCGTGCGTGTGTGTATGTGTGCGTGCGTGCGTGCGTGTGTGCGTGCGTAACTTCGAGTCTTCAAACATGTCAATACGCAAAATACAGCTTAGAATTATGGCCCACTTTACACGCGCTATTGAAAATCCATCGCACAACGGTTGTCCCAAACGGTAGTCGTGAAATCCCGATTCGCCGTGCGGAGAGGGGCGTAAGGATGATGGTTCCTGACGGGCGTGACAGCCCCGCGGAGCCGCGAGTTCAGCGGCGAGAATCGATTATCATTAAGTAATGCGAGAGACTCGTAACAGCTGGGAGAGTTTGTTTTTATTGTCACCGCTTCCATAGAAACACTTCCACGGATCTGACAAGTTTATGTGGCTGTGACAAATGTGAGGAAAATAAAGCAGCCAAAAATCACAAGAGACTCGGGCACCTTTTGCAGAGTCTCTTGTGGCTTTTCGTGACTGAAAGGACGTTTGATGCATGATTCCAGGGAATGGGAGGATGGAAACATATTTTTGTAACATTCTCCATGCTTACTAACCCTGTAACCAGTAGAGAATTGGTAGCCAAATGACTACTTAAGTGTGCAAGATATACTTTCCTGGTTCATTTGTCTGAAAATCTACGTGTTATTTTAACTTGTCAGACGTATAAAACGTGTGCCACACGTATGGATTTCCGATATAAAACTTGGAAGGTCGAGGTTTAGACCACATGTGTTGGGCGGCTTTGGCCCGTGTAGCTATTCCGTACTCACTCACTCACTCACTCACTCACTCACTCACTCACTCACTCACTCACTCACTCACTCACTCACTCACTCACTCACTCACTCACTCACTCACTCACTCACTCACTCACTCACTCTCTCTTTCTCTCTCTCTTTTCTAGATTTTTGCCTAAGTGATCACACACACACGCACACATACACAGACGTCCCAAAGTTTTTGCTAGGTCTGTCCGGTAACTGGGCCTGAGGACCACAAGGTCGTGTTCTAACGGACCGTGTCTGGTAGCCAGCTGACCCCTGCCGACCAAACGCGCTAATTTTCCGCGGATGGCGGAGAAACAAATTGACCGGCACAGTATTAGGGACAGGTACCACAGAGCTGCCGCTGTGACAGAGAGGGAGGCATGTGCGCGTGACGGTACAGTCGTGCCTCCTCGTTAGAGAACACACTTCGTCACCGAGCTGTTCTGTCACAAGATCTATCCGTCCCACTTAAATTCCTCCACACCAACTGCGGTTAGGGACTCCCGTTGTTGGAATTCCTTCATTCCTTCCCTGCTGCATGCATAGATCGACGTGTCTACAGGCTCAGAAATAAGGTCGGCTAAATCGGCCTCTTCATTTGGCACGCCGAATTAATCCGTTAGCTTCACTTAAATTGTTTTCATTACGCTCCGTCCCGCTGAAGGAAGGGTCAGCTGCATGTAGCGCCGACCCTGACCCGGCATTCCGCAGTGTGAGAAGTGGTACACTTTCTCAGAGCTACAGGATTGGCATTGTCTCTATACTAAACTATGTACACTGGCTACAGGGACAATATTTGGCTACCATTTTCCACTCTCCTGACCAAGTATCAGCCTTATCTTTACAATTATTGAGCTCAACAGTAATATTTGCCTGCTAACAACGTGAGACTAATTTGCCAGGGGAGTTGGGCCTCCAAAGATTTCATTTGCCCACGCAGTTCCAAAAGGATATGTTACCCTTACCGCGGCTCACTCCCAAGCCAATCATCATTTTTGCAGAATAATGGTCTACAATCCATAGCCCCATAGGAAGGCCTGGTGTAGGCTTTGCTTGTCTAGCAGACTAGCACCCTTAGAACGACCTGGTAGAGGCTATGCTTGTCTACCGCCCTTCGGAAGGCCCGGTGGAGGCTATGCTTGTTCATCGCCCTTAGGAAGGCCTGGTGGAGGCTATGCTTGTCTATCGCCATTAGGAAGGCCTGGCGGAGGTTATGCTTGTATACCTCCTTACGTCTATCCACTGTACGCAGTCCTAGTGGGTGGGGGTTGGCGTTATTTGCCGCTCTAGTGACAGACACATTTACAATGCCGACAAACTAGCGTGTCGTTGAATAACATTCAAAATCTGGAAAGAATTTCGCCAAGCAAACTAAACCAGACCAAAAAACTTACCGGCCGGCCAGGATGAAAATCTGCTAGCTCAACCAGACTCCAGTGGGTTGCTGGAAAAACAGTACAGACATTTGCCAAATAGACTAAATGATATGCCAGAGGAGTTAGCCTGCTAGAGGAACACACTATTTGCCGATTTTTTCTATTTCTTCAGCAACCCACTGGAGTCTGACTGAGGGACTTTAAAAGCAATAAACAGAGCTTTTGGTGGCCGCAAGACAGTATTGGCTTGGCAGTATCCATTTTTCAGGCAGTTGCCATAAATAAAAGATACCAGTATAAAAAGCAAACCCGATAGAAGCACCTAAAACACGTCAAAAATAAGCCGAAACCTAAACCTCTGCTTGGAGACTAATAAACTGCTAAGAGACGGCGGTTTTTGTCGGAGTCTGCTAATCGTGCCGGAGACTGTGAAGGCTAATCATTAGCCACGCTTATCGCTGTGCTTCCTTTACTGTATGGTCGGTTGATTCCGCGTCCACATAAATTCAGCTTCTCCCTGTCAACATCTTCAAAAGCGCGCGCGTATATTTTCCCTCAGACTTTTTAACTCGGACACAGACCAGACACAGCCGCGATTGTTTCGGCCCGACCCCGCTGTTCTGTGCAGGACCCGCGCTGAAGAGGTGCCGACAGACGAGACGCATGTCATGTCGTGCCAAGTTCAGTGTCGACGTCACGCTGACAGGGCTACCGGCGTGAGATACGGTTTGAGGAACTCCAACTGGGCATGGGCCGCGTCTGGTATGTTACAGACTGTTGCTGATGTGGTACTGTTAGGAGCTGTGATGGACTGCACTCTTTACTGTCAATGTTACTAACAAGGAGGTTTAAACCTTCCTGCTGGTAATCAGAGCAATTACTACTTGCAGAATCGTATTGCTCGTAACTGTCGTTTGGCTACTGGCACAGATCTAGATACAGGCCAGTGGCCTGGGTGCAAAAACATTACAAGCACTACATGCACACCACACTTCATGTTCTCTGCACGCACGCACGCACGCATATACACACACACACACACACACACACACGCACACACACACACACACACAAACACAAACACACACACAAACAAACACACACACAAACACACACATTCACTTACACTAGCTGACTCCTGTATTGGTTACGGTTAGATGTCTGACTTTCATCTTGTATCCGCTGTCAAACTGCGGTTACATGCTGCATGCTATCCTTGGCCTGCTGACTTACTCTATCCCACAAAACCCTGCCTGTACCCGGTACACAGGCTTTAGGCCTTCCTTCATTTCTCAGAAAGCGGGAACGACTGAACATGGTGAGTCATGTATGTATAAGTTACGGTGTTCTGAGAAAAGGTGGCATCTCAGGAAGCGAAGCTACAACAACAGCAACAGACCTTCCACCTGCTGGTAACGGTTCAATTTCCTACTGTTTGTCAAGTTTCCCTTGTGATACACCCCTGGTATGCACCAATATATAACATTTCACCCTGCTTACCGTGTTGGCTAATAAAATCTCTATTTTCTCACGTCTATTGGAATTACTAGTGAGACACAAGACACTCGTGTAAGCCCCGTGGCCCTTCTCACGCGGCCGGCGGGGTTACGTAAGGTCAAGTTCACGCCTCCCGGGTGTTCCGTTTCCTTCCAGGCCGCCGGTCGGTTCCTCCGCGCCCCGGCCGCCGGGGTTTGCCGGGACAGGGAGGTGAACAGAGGTTCGGTCTGATGTTGTTCCCTGACCCGGGGAGCCCGACTGTGGGGACTAATTATGCCGTACCCGCCGCCTTTGATGCGTGCGGTAATTAATACCCCAACATGACCTCATTGACACACCTCCAGGAGACACTTAAAACAGATGCCCTCTGAGGAGCTCCTTTACTTGACCTTGGGCTTAAACTTGAGGAAACTGAATCGGGCGGCATCGTGTGCCTGACTGTACAGAGTGAACGTGATACCAGCATCAGGAGTCTTTAAACAGGTACACAAAATAGGCAAGAAGTGATGACAAGTCAATGTTCAACTCAATAAGAGTGATCACGCTAACAATGTAACAAACTGTAGGTACAAATATGACTCACCGTCCTAGTATCAACATGTTTTTGTTTGGATGAATTTCCGAGCAAGAAGAATGTATCTTTCAGTCGTGTAAACGTTGAAGTTTGTATTGTAGCATCTGGCTGATCATTTTCTGACGTCGAAAGTGGCAGACATTCTTACTGTTGGAAGCAGAGGTTGAGTCTTGAGGCTTATTTTTGGCGTTTTGTTAGGCGTTTATATCGGGCTACCAATTGCAATGATACTGCTTTGCCAATTTGATACTGTCTTGCAGCAACCAAAGATCTGCTTGGAGATTAGCAATAGTCCCTCCCCTTCTCGTCCGCTGTAAGCTACGTTTGCTTGTTACGTCCAACTGATATTAAGGACTCGGCCGAATTCCGACCAATTACTCGGAATTTGTTTTGAGACGAGCACGCGAAGGTCTGTCAGGACAAGGTCGGTCAGTCCAGACAGCGTTTCACACCTGTTTGCAACGTTTACACGTGTGCAAAGTGTGACGAAAGTAGTGTCAACATAGCCTCTACTCAGGCTTCGGAACTTGGCGGATGGAAAGAGTAGAAATTGGCCAAATAGACAGATAACAAGCAAGAGAAGTATATATGGTGACAAAGAATTGGAGTTATTGGACATAGGCATAGTGCAACAAGAGGCATTTAAAAACCTGGCAGATGGTCTATTTTGAAAACAGTGAAATATCTCCATTGATATAGTAAGTTTTTTTAATGCCCCATGTGCTTCAATGTCCAATATCTTGCCCCTACTGCAGGGGAGTTGGTCATTTGCTGCCTCCAAATGTACTCCTTTAGCGGACCAACTCTTTTGGCATGCCAGTATCTGTCTATTAGGGAAATTTCTACTCTTTCCAGCCGCTTCCAAAGCCTGTTAGAGGAGGCTAGTGTCAACAGTAGCTTCGTCTTTACAGCGCCACTAGGCGACCCCTTTCCGCTTCGCCAACCGTGCTGTCACGGTGTCTGCGAGCCTTTCTGTCTCTGTCAACGGGGATAACACTTTCGGATTCGTGCATGAAAACTTGCATACCGACAACAATCTTACCCGGCGTCCGTGTACTTAGGCAAATAGTTGCGACCTTGCAGGTACAGAGATGACAGTGTTCTCAGTAAGGACAACATACATACATACAGCACAAGTGTTTTCTTTGGCCATATCGTTTTCTATGAAATAAGCCATACAGTAAATTGGGAGCAGTAAAAATCGTTGTACAGGGATCCCAAACGGGAAAGGAAAACCGATAAGGTTTAAAAGAAATAAGTAAAACAAACATTAAAGCGGACTTGATGTCCGGAGTTAGCACAACAGTAAGAGAACAATCACTGAAGAGGAAATGTAAACTTAAAATGTAGATATAGCTATTTTATCTTTTTTACAGACACCAGTGAATAAAGATAGCTCATTGAGAAATAAACGCCTGTGTCATTAAATGCCAGTGATCAAATGGACAGGTGACATAGTGGTCAACTGTCCACAGTGGTCAAACTTGCTCATTCCCTTGAGTGACCACACTAAACAGTTTTTGACTGTATTTTAAAACACAAACTGCGCAGCTGGATATCCTACCCTGTGCCAACACATTACACGGTCTTCCCGCCGTGACCTTTCCCATGTCGCCAGAGGTCACTTTCTACCCGTGGAATGCAGCAAGGGACACCTCCCCCCTCCCCCCTCCTCACGTCAGCTGTCATGGCGGCGGTATCTTCCACCTGCTGCCACGGCGTGTCACGTGACTTCGGCTCAAGGAGTTCGAACACAGGAGACTTTCGGGCCTTTCATTCAAGTAGCCTCCACAAGGGCTTCCTACGGGGATACAAATTGTAGAATTCGGTAAAAATTGGAAATAATTGGCCAGGAGAGTCAGTCCGCGGGAAGGTTAATTTTCCACCTTCGAACTGCGTAGGCAGATGAAATCCACGGTGGCCAATTATTCTCCCTATTTGTCTAAATTTTACTGCTTGTGAACCCGCGTTGTTCTGGTGGAGACTACCTTTTATGTAATAAGAGCTATATGCCACCTACAAATCATGACCATAACATGTCCAGTATATGAGATACCCATGTCCAGAAGATAAAAAGTCACTAGGGGGCCCATAACTTGTACTTCGTTTAAGTCGTTTATTTCCATGTATCGATTTTATGTTCCACATAAACTCTTGCGGAAAGCATGTAACGACGCCACAAACACGCAAACATGGGTATTATAACGTAACATGGTTATACTGTATACAGTCTTTTCCATGAAACCTCCCAAGTAGTGGTGGTTCATGGTCAGAAATAAAACGTTTTCGGTACCGCATGTCCAGTAAAGCAGTCCTTTTGATAAATGGTGTGGCATTGCGTGTAGCGTTGTTTTTCGCTCCCGAGCACGGAAGTATTGCTTTGGGTACCTGAGATGTGGGTTTTGTGTCTGTTTGTCCGGACACGTACATAGTAGGTTGAAAGCACGAAGGGAGGGGCCCAGAAGAATTAAAGGAGGTCAAAGGTGTCAGAATCTGGCAGAATCTCTATCAGCCACTGACGAAAGGTAGTGGATGCTACCTGAAACGTCTGACAGGTTTCAAAGTCCATCCAGTTGCTTGTCGTAATGAGTAATGATTACTCAGTACTGTTAACTTTTAAATTTGATACCTTATTTCCTGGATGCCTAACCTTCATCGACGTATTGTCGATTTCCTACGCTTGTTTTTCATGAACAGATCATTACTGTATCTTTATTAAATTCTTTATTGTTTGTTGTTTCCCCACAGAGATTCTACCGCCCGCGTCCCGAGTACGGCGCTGCTCAGCCGGCCCGGGTGCAGGGGGAGGGGGGCAGTGCCCGGGTGCAGGGGGAGGGGGGCAGTGCCCGGGTGCAGGGGGAGGGGGGCAGCGTCTGGACACAGTGGACGGGCTGGTCCTCATGTTCACGCACCTGTGGGGGAGGCGCCTCGGTGCGCACGCGCAAATGTGTCAGCAGGTACGTGACCATTGCTTTTAGGGGAAAACATGACACTTTTGCCATCGTTACACGATCGCAAAACCTGCACTACATGTACGGATCTATACATCTAGGCAATTAATCATTTACTTGGTGTTACTTGTTAATGTTACTTAACTTAAAAAGACGTCCTCACCAAGGCTGTTTTATGATATCTTCTAGACCTGGTTCTGAAGCATCGCCATGTGAAGGAGAGGGAAGAGAATACAGAGTCTGCAACAGCAGGGTGAGGCATCTTACACTTCAACTTACAATTAACTTAAGACTCAACGCGTACTCGTTATAAAAAGCTGCAATTACAAATAAAGTATGAAGTCGAGAGTACTACATAATATTATTTCTCTCAACAAGGGTAGTCTGTTTTAGGTACTAGGTATGTAAAATCACTATAAATATCATGGTGACAGGGCAAGGCGACAAAGTCTAGGCCTGTGAAACAACGCGACATTACATACACCAAGGACCTCCTTGATTAGATTGCAAGTTGTTCGTAGTTAAAGTTACTGTTGCTTCGAAAGCTTAGGACGTTGACGAATTCCTGCAAACAAAAGGGTCCAAAAGTCAAACACTCTTCCAAAAGAACGTTGAACACGGGGTCAGCTGAACGCCAGAACTTCACAGACATTGCGAACAGAGAGGATCACGGGTGAATTGAGTTGCCATGGTAACTGAAACGCGAAGTCCTTTGTTCACCACGACTTGTTTCACAAGAGCCGACGTTTTCATGACTGTCTGTCATCTTCATCAGGGCAAGTATGATTGGTTCACTGTGCACTGACGCTAGGTGTTCCTAGTTCACGGTTCACAATGAACCAGCCATAATAACCGTGATGAAGATGACAGACGATCAACGAAACGTCGGCTCTTGTTAAACAAGCGGTTGTAAATAAAGAACTTCGCTATTCAATCAATCACCAACCTGATGAAATTATTTACGGATACTATATAGTCACGACCGGTGCGATTTCCAAGTGGGTAAGTGTGCTCGCAGCATTGCATTTGGTAGGTCATGAGTTCGATCCCCGGCCGAGTTAGCCTCAGCATCTGGGAAATTAAAGTTAAGCACACACCACTACTAGTGGACTAGCCCTCTGCAGCGGTTGGTTTGCAACTGTGTGGCTACAGAAACGGAGATGAGCACCGATACATGCACCATTAATGGTGCGGGAAGGAACTTTTAACTTTATACCATATTACCTGTTCCAGGATTGCGGCCCAGGCGCCGTGGACTACCGCGCGATGCAGTGTTCCCTGCACAACAACAGACGCTTCCTGGGGCGGCTCATCTACAGATGGGAGCCGCATTACGGTGAGTCTGGGCTCCAGGCAGAATGTTCTTGTGCCTTTGAGAAAGACCTTAGAACTAAGGTCCTCCTGTGCCTACAGGCACATTGGGCAGCAAGCTTCCATCTCGGCATAGCGGCAGCATGGAAGGTCCTATATTATATAACGCTAATACAAACGAGTTCCTCGGACAACCACCTGACATCTGCTTGTGGTCTCCTAGGGTATCTTGGTGTTGCAGTAAGGATTCCGATATTACCGTAGACTTCAAAAGCAACACCAGACTATATGACTGTCAATTACTCATAACTACGGACACACAAGCACACAAACGCATCGAAAACAAAACGGCAGTTTTGGAAAGGTTGCGTAACAAAAAAACCTTTCACAGTGGTCTTGCCTTACAAAAGCGCCACCTTTCAGTTCCAGGCGGAAACCCATGCGAACTGAACTGCATGGCGACCAGGTACAACTTCTACTTCGGCTTCGGGAAGGTGCTGGACGGGACGAGGTGCTACGCCGATCCGCAGAAGAAGAACATGTGCATTGCAGGGAAATGCCTGGTGAGCTCTCCATTGAGTTTTATGTTTACCTTTGCCGAAAGAAAACATTGTTTTTGCTCTGTTTCTTCTTTTTTAAACATGTAAGGTCAATGACCAGGACCAGGTACCTGTCACTATGGTAACTGAGTGCTGTAGCAGACACCCTTTCACTCGGGAGAACCATTCCTATTCTCTCAGAACTACAAGCGGGAGCTTCAGTGGGAGCTTAGGATTCTCTGGACATCTCTGGAATATTTTGTATGGAAACCAGCCATCTCAGCCTTCATTGCACTAGCAAACAGCTCTCAGTCTGACAATAATTGGGACTTTTTTTACATGCCGTTCCCTGTTGTTACAGAAAGTGGGATGTGACGGTATCCTGGGCTCGGAGCGGGAGGAGGACGCCTGCCGGGTGTGTGGCGGGAACAACGCCACGTGTGTCAACGTCAGGAAGGCCTACATGACGTCATTCCCATCCAGCGGTAAGGCAGTAATCTTCAATGTCTCAGTGTCCTATTATGGCAAGACCAGTACTATGAATATTGTAAGTGTTATCTTTGCTGACAAATTTCATGTGGATGTACATCGCTAAAGATTCAGGGGACTGAGGAATAAGTGCATATGGTGCATAAGTGCATATAGTTTTGCTGTTCAAAATATGACCAGAAAATTATATAATTTCCTTTCTCCATCCAGGCTTATGATTATAATGTGTTCTTTTTTTCCTTTCCAGGATCTTTTGGTTACAACGAGGTGGCCATGATCCCAGCCGGAGCCATGCACCTCAAAGTGGAAGACACGAGTAGAAACTATCTAGGTAAATCTGAGCAGTCATAAGTAAAAGTCAGAATATCGTGCACTGGCTATGCCCTGCATTTAAGTTATCGCCATACATTTGTATCAGAATGCTGTTAAGTATCAAATATGATAGGGTTTTAAACTGTACCCTAGAATTCAATCTTGAGCTACGTTTAAAGTTTGTATGTGCTGGTCTCCAACTGTTTTTGTTTTATTTGAAATCCCCCAAAACGTGCGCTGATTGGTTTGCAGCTCTGATGCGGCAGGACGAAACGTCATACGTCATCAACGGCAACTGGATCATTGATTGGCCAGGAGTCTATGACGTCAGGGGCATGCCGATACGATACGAGCGACAGGCCGAAAACGAGGTCATCAACTCGGTTGGTCCAATCCCGGAGGACCTGCATCTCATGGTACGTGTCTGAGTCTGATCACGTGCGATTCATGAGGTAATCCCGTGCGAATCATTAGGCACTCACGTGCTCACTTGGTGGTAGAAAGATATCTACCAGTAACGTTTAACGTTGGCCAATACTTTGTTACCGCAATTGAAATACTGTAAGTGCAGACTGATAGGGTGGTTGAATATTGGAGAAAATCACAAAATATTTTGCAAAGATGTTCAAGATTTTCTAAATTTAAGTTTCCCCCCGACACAGGTTCTATTCCGCGAGACCAACCCAGGGATCCACTACGAGTTTTGGCTACCCCTGGACAAATACAACTCCATGATCCGCCAGCACGGGCAGACGTACATCGGCGGGGGCGGACATGTGGAGGTGGCGTACCCTCGCCAACATTTCCCTCCCCTTCCCCCCACCACTACCCCTGCCCCCACAACCACCACAACAACCACTACGTCAGCACCAAGGACGGCTAGACCGTTCCGGCCAGGCAGGGGGAACACCGGGTACTGGGTGTGGGTGCCAGCTCCTAACACCGGCGGGTCGAACCGCAACAGAGACGGCTACTGGGTGCGGAGAACCACGGGAAGCAGCTCAGTGTCGAACTCGAATAATGGAAACAGGTTCGGGTCGAACTCGAACAATGGAAACCGGTTCGGATCGAACTCGAATAATGGAAACAGGTTCGGGTCGAACTCGAACAATGGAAACAGGTTCGGATCGAATTCGAACAGTGGAAACCGGTTCGGATCGAGCTTGAACAATGGAAACAGGTTCGGATCGAACTCGAATAATGGAAACAGGTTCGGATTCAGAGGAAATCGCCACAGTTCTGGGGGGACAAACAGTTTCCAAGTTCCCGGCAGAGGAGTGCATACCGGGATAATTTCTGGAGGATCGCGTGGATCTGTTGAGACGAACCGATATTTCCCAGGAAGACCCTCCTATCCGCGGACCCCCAGCGTGACGAGAGTGGACAGTGGCTCTAAAAGTAATTCTCAAACTTCTTCAAGAACCACGGGGACCAGGCATCACCACCAAAGAGTCAATGTGACTCCATCGAGAGAAATTTCTAGGGAGCACCCCTCACAGCAGCATGGACATAGCAATGTACATAGTAGACCATCGACGTCCTCTCATGGTGGCTCGGTCAATCAAAACGCCGGGAGACCAAACGTGCCGGCTCCTGATAGGTCGGCAGTCATCGGCTACACGAAGGCGCGAACAATTCCGAACATCAACCGACAGTCCTCTCGGGAGGAGTCGTCGTCGGCAGAAAACCAGCCCCTGTCCGGTCGCCACGTTCCCGCCAGAAGGCCGTCCTCCTCTGGAGAAACTATATACGACAGGAGATACCGACCTACAGAGGAGGAGTCAAGTAACGAGATCAGCCCAGCGAGGGAAGCGGGGACGCCTGGCCGGACTGACAACGTCATCCCCCCGCCGCCCGAGCCAGTGCCACCGCCTCCTGTGTACGGGCCCGGAGCAGGGGCTGTAGCGGTCAGACCCACACCAAAGCCGACAAAGTATGGTAAGCCGCTTTCATAGTGGTGCCAAGAATACTACGTAAAGTTAGGGTTAGCCTAATATGGACGGATATGCCACTACTAACATCTGACGATAATCTTCGAAGGTCTTATTTGAGAAGTGCATTCATAAACATTGACTTTTCTTCTGCTTGAACCTTCACCTACAGACAGTGTCGGCTGCCTTGCCTGCAGAAAAATCAAGGGACGGTTCAAGAATTTCTGCAGAAGTGATTTCGGTAAGTATCAAACGGAAAGACTTCCAAGAAGTATACAGTCTTTTATTTGGCTCTAAATTCCCCCCATGTCCACCTCTACTTCCTGCTGTCTCCCGACCAGACCTTTGACCTCCTATAATTCTATATGTTAATCTTTTCCAACTCATAAGCTGCCAACTTGCTCTTACCCGGACAAGAATAAACACAAACCCACAGACAAAAATACACAATAGTTCCGTACCCGGAAGTGATGACATGCCTTAACGTACGCTGCTACCCCTTTCTTAGCTCTGTCCTTGGTGCTGAATGCCATCTGTTAGAGTTCTACAAAGTGCATCAATAAACTCAACTATAATCGGTCGTACAAAGACATTGTAACAAAGAAACCACGATATTCAGTGCCCTTATTTGATCCATAAGTTGATTGCTGATTCCGAGATTCCGATATTTCCTTCTCTTTCTAGTGGTCCGTCTTTTGGTGATGTCATCCAGATCGTACGCCGACTCCATCCGGTATGACGTCAAGATCCTCTACTCCTTCAAGAACACGTTCCCGCTGATCTCGCGAGAGTTCGTGTGGGTGGACGGGGTGTGCCCGTGTCCCAAGCTGGTGCCGCGGCGGGAGTATGTCGTCATGGGTTCCCGCAGCGTCATGCAGCAGCGCGGCGAGGCCAGGCTGGTGATTGGTCCGCACAGCTGGGTGCGGCCGTGGCGGGAATCTCTGTTCGGCATCATGGAACAGTTCAGGAGGAAACCGTGCCAAGCTCGGACTTGAAATAAAAAAAAAGAACGACAACAAGAGCAACAACAACAGCAACAACAATAACTGCATTTGTCGGGTTCCGGAAACCTTTGTTGTAAATATTATTTGTTGGAGACTCCGACCTCACATAGGTAATAATTTGTATTTTGACGATATAAATCAAACAATTGAATACTGGCAACCTTTGATGAAATGTAAAAAAACATAGCCGAAGAGTTAAGCGTACAAGAATTTGTCGATCAACTGTTTAACCTGAGATTTCCACTATTTTAGAGACTCAGACATGAAATATAGATTCCACCGAAGATGTATAAATCAGCCCAACATTTTATAGCCATTTATATCTACCCAAACCCACCAACATCTACCTTAAACCAAGGCAGCTTCAAACGACAGATAGATTTCATCAACACTTACCATACTAAATAGCTGTACAGAATGTTTACTAACGCTCAAATGTTTAACAACTGGTACGTTCCAGGTTGAGGTGTTGTATAGTAATCTCTGCACCGAGACGTCAACAGAAGATGTTGAAATAATATGTAAGTAATGTATATAGCGGGTACGTACTGCCATAACCTTGCCACGTCAAACACTAGTCTTTATGAGAATGGTAGCGAGTACAAGGAACCCCGATACAAAACGGATGGCACCCGGGCTAAGGTTTAATTAGCATGGCGGTTTCACTCATGTTCTATATCGGTGAAGCAGGCAGGTTCTGGCCGCCATTTCGGTGTCCTTGATTTGCTGTTAACATGTTCAACGGACCATAGCTCAAGCGTATTCATCGCGTTTTTTTTTGTATTTTATCGGCAAGCTTTTACAGATCTTCTGGTATTGATCTACTGGTTGAGTTATACGCACTTAAAAAGACGTTATAATTATTTGAAAAGATCACTAGATGATCAATGAAATCTAAGCGGCTGCCGCCATGTTGGTATCTCTATGACGTCATATTTAAACGCTCTCTAGTTACTTGTACCATTTTGATTACCATTTTTATGTACCGTATTAGACCGTTTCGCTGCATTTTGTACACTTCTATAACGTTATGTACAGGTATATAACATACAGTTACTTGGTGTATATGTAACGGATCAGATATATCTATACGTACACATGACTTGGTCCGCATGGACCTATGAAAGTACACACCCAAATATGCAGATTACACGATATATGATCAAATCTGCACTTTTGTTTAATTAAGCTTAAGAACTGGGTGATAAAAATGTAACTTTATAGTCACAAACATACCTCTTTTTTGCAAGGAGGTTTAAATGGGGAACCACTTGAACCTACTTGGTTTTTGAAATATAATACCTCATGGCGCTATTGAAACAAAACTACACTGCTATTTTGGTCCCGTTTTCAAGGCTACACAATCGTTATATCGTTACAAAACAGTATATATAAAGATGTACGTATTTCTTGTACTGCGTGTAATAATAAAAGATGGATACATTCCAAGTACCTGTTGCTATTTTTTCTGAATTTACTTACAAATATGAACTAGTTTTTATATGCTCAAGGTAAATCGGTATAAGTTATTCTTAAAAAAACACCATCAGACTTCTTTTCATGTCAACGCAATTTAATGATAGCATCAAATGCGAATAAAAATGCAACCCGTGTATTCATATATTACAATGTCATCTCCCCGTCAAATTGCTGAAGTGTCTCTGCATCGATAAGATTTCCTTTTGCTTTTGTAAACAGATGTCGGTTTCGTCGAAAGTCATGAATTTTGAACTGCAGTGACGATCCCTATGCGGCAGCAACAATCCTTGATCTGGCAAGCGGAAAACCCTGAAAGACTTTCGTACTGCCAACATGACACTTAGATTTTTGCCACTGGATTGTTGAAGATCGTCAAATTTTGGCACGTCGGATTTATAGACACAGAAAGTGTCATAGTTTTTCTCCCACCAGAAACCCAAACCGGGGGCGATGTCCACCTCTGCTAAAGACGATGCTTTGGTCGCAGACAAGTCAAACTGTTGATATGGAATGGGGAAGTAGGCTTGGGTCCCTTGTTGGGTGTTGAGTCTACATTTGTTGATGAAGTCAGGACTTATTGTAGAGTGCATGTCTAAACCACAGAGTAAAGAGTTCGGGTCCGAAACCGCCTGTACACCGAGCTCTATCCCCCGTGCGTACGAAAACGCTTCTGATTTTACGTCAACCACTCTGAAGCTGAAATCCGCGTACTTTTTCTCGTAAGGAGAGAGTAACTGATGTAGCCTGGTGCCCTTCTTTGTCCCAACAAAATTGATCAGGATCAGGGCGACTTCGCTCGCATCACTGACGGACAGGCAAGAGCGTTCGAACATTTGCAAAAACTCTTCGAGATGTTGCGAGTTTTCTAGCACCGGCACGATGAAGTTTACCCGTTCCCTGTGGCCTACTGTTGATGATACAGTAAAGAGATTTCCGTGCGGCCTCTGTACGTCCACAACGTGTGACGCTGCCAAGTCTCCGCCGTCTGATGACTCATACTCTAATCTATACTCTATCCCCTTAACAGGATGGTATCTCTGAAATACAACTTTCAGTTTAGGTTCTATCATAGATTCAACCCTTAGGGCTTCCACAGAAAGATGTACAACATCGCCAAGACTTTGTAAAATGTCCTCAAAATCTTCTTCGCTGTCTTCATATATCAGTTGCCAAGGGACGACATCAGACGACTCCGACTTTTCCTGGTCGCCTAGCAACAGCCTGACGTCACCGTGGGGCCCTGTTGTAGCGATCAGCCTGTTCAGGTGGTGAACTCTGTCCTCCAAGTCTCTGTGGTTTCTGGAAATAAAATATCGGAATCATCACCGATGACATCAAATATCAAAACAGTAAGCTTTAATTGGCTTGCGTTTTCTTTTGGACCTGGGAATAGCATAGACTCTATAGAATGTCCGTTGGTATTTCTGCAGTTCACACAACTTCCCACAGGGGGCAGCATGTGTCAATGAACACCTTTAAAACCGAACCGCAGCTGAATAAATACATTTTTGAAAAGCAATCCTGTCCCTGGGCACAGATTCTATATATTTGAAGCATTGTCTTCATTAACAATTTCAAGTTGCAAGAGAAACACTTACTGTAACTTGTCCTGTATCCTCCTGCTGATGTAGCTCTGGTGGAGTCTGAACATCGTCTCCAGCCGACCCACGGGGTGGAGGGTGACGGAGGACGCTACAAACTTCTTCTGGTCCAGGTCGCCATCCAGGTCTTCCGAGACCCCGAGTTTGTGGAATAAAGTCTTGGACTGAAGAGAAGACATTTAAACAGACAAAATACTTATTTTTGTTCACATGAATTAAAGGCCTATTCCATATACAACGTATCTTACAATTACAGCCCACATAAAGCACACTCACTTTGCGCCGCCCCATCACAAACTAACATAGCTGATAGTTGTGTTTCCAGCTTTTAAACACACTCGTAAGACGTCATATTTTTTCACCTCCACTTCCTGAATGACACCTATTTGCAATGGAGTGGGGTTGATTCAACTTACGTTGTAAAGAAATGACCAGAAAATCGTCCTAGTGTTGCACAAGAAAGCCCGTACCTCTCCACTTGTAGTACAGTTGGTGGCCCTGGTCCTCTGAAGGCACAGGGCCAGGCTGTAGGCTGGGTCCAGATCGGCCGGCAGTTTCGCGCAGCTGGCCACATGGGTGCACAGTCCCTGCATCGCCTTCCTGCTCAACACAACACCGGAACCGAGCTCACAGTACTGCACAGGGCTACCGTCACGGGGACCACGTTTGCTGGAGCCTGGGGGAAATTATGACGAAAAGCGTTATGACGACAAGTTTTTATACAAAATAGTGTATTGAACAAGATTTTAGTTATCGTTACTGAGGTGCACACAACACACACACACACACGCGCGCGCACACACACACACACACACGCACACACACCACACACACATGCACACTCACACAAATACAGGCACACACAAAAACACACACACACACAGACACACACACAGTGCATGAACTCAGCTTACCCATGTAGATAACCTCTGAACTCTGCAGCCCGTTCAGCAGTGACGTCAGGTTGTGCACGCTGACGTAAGTGTTGTCCAGGGTCAGCAGGAAGAACTTGAACCTGTCCAGGTGCACATAACACATGTGTCGCAAGGCGGCGTACAGCTTCTGTCCCAGCGTGTCACCTAAAGGTGTAGGAAATAACATATAATTCAGCTTCAAAATGGTAGGTAAACTGTTCAATTGATAAGGCAGTCCGTCATGTAATGCCTTCAAACAGGAACATTAAAATCAAACTTACGTCAGACTTCTCTATCCACCCACACTCAGTAGATCGATTTCAATATTGGAGTCTCCAGATCAGTAAATGTCAGTGCAATTGCCTACATCTAATATGTCGAAATTCTTACAGACAAAATGTTCATCTGTTCGACTTAAAAGTAGACTTGAATACCTCTTAAATTAGGATCATTTCAGACTCACCGGTGACCCTTTGAATAGGTACGCTCTCGTCCTCTTCCACGCTCTCCTCCATCCCTGCATAAAACGCCATGGCCCCCTTCCCCACCTCCCCTCCCCACGTCTTCATAACGCTCAGCTGCTGAGTGCTTGACGGACCGCTCCACGACGTCAGGACTCCCACAAACACCGTCCTCCTCAGGCTCAGCTCCTGGGACACGAAGTTGGGGATGTCGCTGACTTGGATGGGAGCGTCCCCCTGGTACCTGTTCTGCGGCGCGTCTGTGGCGTCTTTCTGCAAGGACCGGTCTTCTAAGAACGAGTCCTTTGCCAGAGTTCTCGGCTGTGTGACGGGTGGGCCTTTGTTGTTGTTGTTGTTGACAGTAGGTTGGCTGTTTGGTTCTCTGAGACTGTTGTTGTAATGAGCGATGGTGGAGAGAAGATGTGGAGAACCAATGACGAGGAGTGTTACAGAGATGGTCACGCCCACCAACAGGCCGACCAGGAAAGACGTCAACTTTCCGACCACCATGTCTTCTCGTTTTGTTGTCTTCTATTCTAAATCTGCTTCCCAGCTACCTGTTGGAATAAACAAAATAAACGACACCTGATCATTAGGCCTTGGTGACGAACGTCTTTTGCCGTAGAAAAGACTTAAATTATATCATGACAATTTATTACATCATGACAAAATATGAATTTGTTTTTGCCTGATGGAATAATAAAGTGAAATCCTATTATTGATATTACCAATTTTGGCACCCGGGTCCTATAATATGAATAGGGGCATTAAATATTTAATTGTGTGTAATTCTGTCAAACGTCAGACCTCTGAGCTATTAACATCGATCCTGGCGGACATTTGGGGCACTTGGTGGTCACTTCTAGGTAATAACGATAATCCATATAACAATACAACATGTAGCGGCGGCATATTTCATCTCACGTTTCTGAAAACACCGACAGGTAACCTCGAAATTTCACCGTAGAAAAATCAATAACTTGTGCTAAGATCCCAGATCCCGACATTAACTAGCATTAAGCTAAACCCCCATAGCTGGTACGTACGTGTTTGTCAAACAGATCCAAGTTAACCCACAACAGGCTGTACTCCAATGATGTTTGTATAACGTCTATAGAACCATTCCTATGAAACTAACGGTCACAGTGCAGTCGCATTGGTTGTGAGATTTTGAAGCCATAGGAAGGCTGTGACAGAACGAAGTGGCCGGCAAGGATATAAGACAGCATGTTCCGTAACAAGTAGAGCTGTGTACCGGTACGCAGTACCGATACTGTACCGGTAAAATTGATTAGGTACAGGTCCAAAATACCTAATCCCTCAGTACCGGTACTGTACCTAAACAATTTTACACCAATTTTATGCCTATTTGTGACCTCAAATGTGTAAATAGCTGGTTAACAATGGGTCCCTGTGTAAGGACAGTGTGTTCATGAAAACAAAAACATATATATAGCCTATATTTTATCTGAGCATTCGCCATAAACAAAGAATAAACCTTAACTATCAAGTTTATTTATGTTTTTTTTTTGTTATTGAAGGAGTTCAGAAGAGCATATAAATTGGTCGAATTGTTCAGGTACAGGTTCAGGTCCGGACCTGTACCTAAACCTGTGTACCTGTACCTGTACCTGTACCTAAAATTTGTTTAGGTACACAGCTCTAGTAACAAGACAGTTGAAATTTACAGAACACATTCACGACTATCCCAGCAAAGCCTTCAGTTTGCGATCATATACGACGATCTTACAACGTATGAGGCTGGTGACCCCTACACATACATGTACTAGTAATCTACAGCAAGTATGGAAGTGTCCGTTGTATTGTAAACTGGAGGAGAACACACCTTGTCCTGACGACTTACCTGTGACGCCGGCTTCCCTTTGATGTACCCCACCGGACAGGTGAGAACGTAACGGTCATTCCGGCCACTGTCTCCAAGACGTCCAGGTAAAAAAACACACAACGTAATCCGACGTTTCTACCTGCTCGGACCGTCGCCTGCCAAGGACATGCGCGCAACGGGAGGAGCTACCACTCTTGGTCGCCAGGGGAGTGAAAGCGCACGAATATATCATCTTTCTCTGGTTTGCGCCACTTTTATCCTCTATGAAATCATAATTACGCACTGGTGTATACACGAAGCTGGTATTTGTAAGGAAAGAGTGTAATATAATGAGTTGGTATACGGATTTTCATACCTGTCCACCCCCTCCCCCGGCTAAAGTTGGTCTCGCCTATTCCAACAGGTAGTTGTGGATTGATCCGTTCTCAGGTAAAGATGGCTCACGGGGTAACCCGACCGTGTTTGCGTAACGGGACCTGAGCACACACGGCCCCCACCTCACCTCGGAATTTTCACGTAATTGTCACAACAAAGAAATGTCTAATGGGGCAAGAGGACAACCAAAACGGGGGTGAACAGCTTTTGAAAATATATATTCAAAGAGGAAAACCGCTCTCGCAAAACCATTGGTGTGGTCCGTCTATGAGTGATACGTGCGGTGTATTTGAGAGATATTTGCGGGTCATCGGCTTGTGTTGGTTCAAGTGAACGGAATGGGCTGTAGCCTGTGACCGGTCTTACAGGTGCACCTGTCCGTGAGATGGTAGCGCCGCGCTGGTGGCTCATTCGCAGCGGACACAGTACTAGTGTGGCACCAACAACCGGCAGCACGCAGCGAAAATGCGGGGAATCCTCTGACTGACTGACTGACATGGGGCCTCTCCAGCTATGCCGAATACAACACGGTGAGTTCTTCTTGTAACGTTCCTGTCTCTAGCAGGTGTGCGTTAGGTTTGTATTCTATCACAGCGGTGTTTTCTTGCGTAGGTTTGGTCACGTAGATTGTTAGATCGGGGTGTCTTTTAAGAAATCTTAACCAAGCAATACATTCTCGAAGGTAGAGTCACAGTTCTGTTTGGACACGATTGTAAAACGTACGTGCTGGATACCACGAACTGCATGCAAGCGGTCCTTACAACGCCATTATGAAGTCATGTATGAAATACGTGTGTTTGCCAGGGACTGACTCGCTTTACTTACACTGTGTCGGCCGGACTAACACGTTCTTTCAGTCAGAAACAGCCGACCGTGCCGTTTATGAATGATTCATTCATGGGACGACGTCAGAAATATGCGGTTGTTTGAAAGAAACCGGAGGTATGAATTGTCAGAAACCGGAGGTGCAAAGTCTTTGTAAAAGTCGGTCATTAGTGAAATGACAAATTACTTTTTATACCATTCACTTTGGCGGTCAAAATGTGACATCGGTCCAGAAAATTACAGACCTAAAAGATTACCTTGTCAAAGAGAATTTTATATTAACTTTTTATTCCCAAATATTTCGAAAATATGCCACAGCCACCCTTCTGTACTACCTTAATGCCAGGTCAAACGAAGCAGGGCAGATTATTTTGACAAATTGCTCCCGTCAGTTTTGTTTGAACGGCCATGAAGTATAAGGTATGAAACCCTCATTAAAGTTATTGACTCTTACGTGCTAATACATCTACAGTTCAATTTTCAAACTCATGATTGCACCTGTTTCTTCTCAAATCTACAACCTACGGCATGAGGAAACCCCTTGTACATGTTGGGTGAATCGTGGGATGTACGTATGTGACCTGGGCTTAACCACTCAGCCCCGGTCACATATATCGTACAATTTACCTAACGGACGGTGCGCTTTCAGAACGTGCCATGGTTGCCAAGATACCGCCGGATCTTCGGGGGACACCTTTCAACCATGCAACCGTCTTACTTTGATTTTTTTTGACGGTACAAAGCATATAAGACTCTGTACAAAGCATATAAGACTCTGGATTCTGCCAAAGAAGACAGTTAAACGATGTTATCTACAATCCGATGACACCTGTTTGATCTGTGTGTGAGGTCAACTCGTACCTTGCGTGGATAGGCGGGTATTTTTACGTGATCGATCAATATGACAATGCGAAGTTTAACCTGTTCACCTGAGGTTAGAAGTCCAACAGATAACCACATTCCATGGCCACCACGACATATTTTAGTGACACACGGGAATTCAATATATAGGCCAAAAATATATTAACTGCAGGAGGCTATATATACATGTAAGCGACAATTTATAGAACTGCCCCCAATTCTATGTATGTCGAAATTGGCACTAATTCTGGTTTGGGAGCAAAATAATTATTATATAAGACCGATTGAAAGGGATAGTTGTGTTTCTTATGGCAAGAACCTACATGTTTAAACCAGGCTGTCGGGTGAACGACTTGAATTCAACCCAGTTCAGTATGCATATGACGTAGACGTGACAGTAGATCTAATCAATAATTTGTACCAGATAGTGGAATGGCTCACAACTTTGAGGCAATTGTCGTTGAACACTAAAATGCAATTTACCTGTCACGCCATATACCCTGGGGATTGTGCAAAAAGACACATTTTTGTCTTGACCTTTCAGGCATGATGATATATGGGGTAGGGATATTATATTGATAACCACATGCAGTGCCACCATGCATAATTTATCATGGCCAAGCTGCCACAATTGCCAATTGAGCAGTCAACTGTCGCATAGCAATTGGTTAAATTACAGTCATGTTACATTTTATGGCAACAGAAAAGATGGGTGATGCCAAGTGAAGCGTTGAGGTCCATTTTTGAGGTTCACTTGTCCTGCTGAACATAGTTAAGATGATGGTCACAGACTGGATGTTATAATCTGATTAACGGTGGCTGAACACACATTCTGTGTTTAAAAACTTGTTTTGTAACCTTTGTTGGCAAGCTTACTAAATTACTAAAACATGAGAACAAAACAAATTACATAACTATGGTGGAAAAAGGAGTGTATCACGTGTGGCAGAACAGCTAATCATCTTTGGAATACCCAAGGCTGAACTGAACAACCTTACCACTCTATGATTAACTGTTACCATTGAGTTAAAAAGTAACTATCTTAAGCGGCCCAATTGTTCTTTCTAACCTTGTTTTCAGGGTGTGAATAGGCTTATTTAAACGCCAAGCTCAAGTGGTGCCCTGTTTCACTCACCTCTAACCTTTGCCCTGACCTTACATGACAGCGTACACCTGAGACAATAGAAGATGAAAACTAAGCTGGAGACACTTTGTGTTTCTGAGGGGGTAATGACAACAGTCCACCACAACTTGTTTCCAAACAACTTGTTACCATTTGTCACGTAAAGGTAGCTTAGGCTAAGCCTACTTGAAAACTCTGTACTCTGTACCATCATCATCATCATTTTTATTTCATTTTAGGAACAACAGATGTCTATCCATTGTACAATGTATGTCTACAATTGCCTTTTATTTGAATATCATACCTACAAACAGCTTTAGTTACTAAAAGGTAGCTGAGCCTTCCTCTGAAAATCCTTTATTTCTCAAGTCATGATGCATCATTAAACTGTTGTCATGATGATGATCAAAGTAATATCAATTTTTAAATTGAGCATTTTCTTACAATTGACTTTTATTTGTATGCTATGAATGTGTAACACCCATCATGCAGGGAACAGTACAGTTAGGAAGGAAGAAGGGCAGGCAACAGAAAAAATGGGAGGATAATATCTGAGAGAATGGATCAACATGACACTAAGTGAAATGTTAGGAGGAACAGAGAACCGAGAAGGGTAGAGAAAACTGGTTGTCAGATCATCTGAAGTGCCCCAATGGATGACCAATCAGACTAATGGATAGATGAGAGATGTAAAAGGTTTCTAAATCCTAAATTTATTTGTGAACAGGTTTGTCTGCAGTGAGGGTGCAGGACTGATGCCATGAGCGATGAAGGCATCCACGTGGGTACGAGGCCCCAGACGACGCCCCAGGCTGTCCAGCGTGCTCCGTCACAAGTGCCTGCTGCCCTTCCTGTCAGGCACCATTGTCGGCATCGCGCTGTCCACCATCTTCATCCTCCTCCCCTTCCCAACTTACCTCGTCTCCCTCCTGGCTGGGATTGATGGGCAGAATGCAGATGTCACCGACTCAGGTGAGTGATGAGAAGGTCATTCAGAGGTGGCAAGATGGTCTTGTGGTAACAGGTGTTACCACACCTGGTAACATAGAATTGACATAGAATCTAAAGGCTCAGGGTTCAAATCCCAAGCATTTGCCACAATATTGTGTCCTTGGGAAAGGCTCTTTACACCGGTTTCCTTGACTTTTAAGTGAAAATGGGTACCTGGCTTTGGTTTGGGCCAAAATTCTTCTTGGATTGGACGTAAAGCTGGATCTTCTGTGTTTGAGAAAGGCCAAACTTTGACAAACAAATGATCCAATTAAATGTCTTGCAGGGATCTCAGGTGAGCTGACAGTACGACAGCCCCTGTATGTTGGGGTGATGACTGCTGGGAAATTTCTCCACACCCGGGCAACGGCATGCAATAACACATGGGGCAGGCAAGTCTCAAAGGTAAAGAACTAAGTAGGCATCCTTCCATCTCAAGAGATGATGGTAGCACTCAGGTATGCGTTGTATGTAATATGTGAAACCATGACTCCATGATAGTCTATTCCTCTTAATTTGACTCGGGTAAAAATAAGTACCTAAATTCGGTTAGGGATTGCACATAAAGCCAGAGGGAGAAGCATACCTTAGGGAGAAGCATACCTTAAGCAAAAAAGAGAGTCGAGGTCCAATCCAGTGTGAGTGCATTTAACCTTTAAGTTACAATCTAGTCTCTGGGTTGACATATTTCAGAAATATTGTAAATTTCAAAAATTAATGGCTGAAAAGTTGTAAAATACCTTTTAGCAGGTTGATGCTTCAAAAGACGTCTTTTGTTTACTGGCCAAGTAAAATAAACAAAATTCATACTTTTTTCTACAGGTGGAGTTTTTCTCCCAGCGTGGCAGCTGGGAAGATGACCGCCTGCCCGTGGTGTCGCTGCCGGGCGTGTCTGACGACGTGTACCCGCCGCAGACGAAGGCCTTCCGCATGCTGCAGCATGTGTGTCGGACCCACGGGCAGCGCTACGACTGGTTCATGCGCGCAGACGACGACTCTTACATACACGTGGACAGGCTGATGAGATTCCTGGCAAAAATAGACAGCAGCAAAAAGGTAAAGTACATTTCACACTTTTTTTGATAGTACAAATGTCTGATCCCATGGACTGTGCATTACTGTTAGAAGACTTGTACATCCACATTGAGAGGCTGGCGAGATTCCTGGCAAAAAAAAAAATAGACAGCAGCAAAAAGGTAGAGTAAAATGACGATTGACACACTGGACAATTGTACATTTAATTTAAGTTAATGATTCCACACTTTTAGATGGAACATCTATAGTCCTGTGGAGTGTCATTCCACGTTAAGAGAATGCAGAGATTCCTGGTGAAAAAAGACAGCAGTCAAAACTGTCAAAGAAGACCAGTGACGAAACCAATAAAATCTTGTCCGTCTCTCTATTATCAAAGGAATCTATCCTATGGACATTGTTGCCTTGCGTTGCCAAGTCCCATTCCCAAGTTATATGACTGTTCATTACAATTACTGTATGTTCTGTGTTAAATCGAATACTATTGACAAGACTAAAAAAAAATTGAGAGGTATGCCAGTATCCTTTTTACCCCAGGAACATTTGTTTTATGCTATTAACATTTTAGTGTTCATAGCATGCTTTTATTAGTCTACTACTACTACATTTTGTACTACTAATACTATAATTCACCACCAGCAAAAACAGCTAGCTCTCATACCAGTCCACTAAGCTTTTTGACAAGGTTTGAAATATGAGGAAACAAAGACAGCAGGAAATTCAAGTAGCAAACAGTTCTCAGATCTGGTGTGTGTTTTCCCTCCTTCATTTGTTTGTTCAAAAATTAGTTTCATACTTCAAAGTCTTTAACTCTACTGTGACAAAAGCTGTTATAGTACAGTTTGGGCCAACCAGGCCCCACAAGTCTTTGGCTCCAGTGCCCAAGACATTTCCACCTGTTTGAGTTCTCAGGCCTTTTCACCCTTAAGTGGAAGGAATGGCAACTTCAGACTGAGCCATAACAAAGAGGAAAGTGTATGATTACGGAGAAGTGGACATGGTAGAGTGGGCTCCAATTAGTGCAGGTATCAGTGGGTGTTCTGTTTTTGTTGGGTTAAGGTCCCTTGAAGAGGTGGTGCACTCAGCCTTTCTTACGTAATACTCCAAAACAAAGGAGAGAAAGGGTTCAAGTCAATGGAATGTTGTTAGTATTCGTGTACACTCTTTATTCAAAGAACAGGAAATTTCAATCATGGCTCTTTTGCATTTGAAAAGCTGATTGAACGTTCAAACAGTGGAGCTACCACCTTGCAAACTTGGCCTGCATGTTGTTGTACACAGATTTGTTGAAGACTTAAAGTTGTTTTTGTAGTCTCTACAATACTTCCTGCTTTTCTTGCATTAGTGGGTACAGGTGACTTTGCCCATAATGTCTAATCTCCAAGCAGATGTTGTGGGTAGAAAACTGTATCGGATTCCAATCTGCTGTTGTTTTTTTACAGTTCTATAAAAAAAAATTGTCAACTGTAGTTACCAACTTGCTCAAATGTTACATGTATAGCAATGGCCATTTTTCACTACAGATGACACAAAGAAACCTCAGATCTCTGCATGTAAGATGCTTGGGTGCTAGCCTTGCATGTACCTGTGGATTGTCCTGATCAGTAATCAGTCTTTTGTAACACTCTGTTTACCTGTTTGGACAGGTGGGCTGCTAATTGTTTACCACAGCCCTTTTACACAACAAACCTCTGTACAACACAAGAGCTACATTCAGAAGGGCAGTTTTTCCAGCACACAAGTTGTTGACTGACTAGAATTGAGCTACTGTATGACGCAACAAGAAATGACAGTTCAATTTCTTTGTCTCAATAAAAACAGCTGCTGCAATTGTTACAAATTTTCAGACAATATTGTCAGATTTACAAAGTCTAATACAATTCAAAAGTCTTTCTGGAATCCTTATTGTGTACTGTTCAACTCTCGTAGTTATCACAGGAAAAACCTATGATACAGATAAAATTGCAAGATGAATCAATAAATTGTTGGCATTAAGGAGGCTATATATATCAGAGCACTTCAGCCTTCACTTAATAGAGATGGTGGACGATATAAACTCCCTGGCACTTTTGATCAATTGCTTACGTCACGTATCAGTAAAGTCTCGTGTGAATAAGGTCACGTGTTTGTAAACCGTAACTCTCGCGAGATCACGTTTTGAAGTGATTGGTCATTAATTATCCTGATGAAGGCGACAGTGGTCGCTGAAAATTTGATCCCTGTAAATAGTGTGTTGGAATAAAGTTTAACGTTTTACTAAAATTGTTGAATTGTTGAGTTTTCAGATTGTTCTGTGTTATCATTTGGTTAACAAAAAAAGATGTGATCATCATCAAAAGGCCTTTCACATGTTTTGTAGACAGAACCCATTCAGTGTTCCAAAAACAGCCAGAGAGATTACCGACAGGTGTGTTTTCTCACCTGCCTGTACAGGTGTACATGGGACAGCCAGGCTACGGGTTCCCTGCAGTAACTTACAGGTGTGTTTTCTCACCTGCCTGCACAGGTGTACATGGGACAGCCTGGCAACGGGTTCCCTGCAGTAACTTACAGGTGTGTTTTCCCACCTGCCTGTACAGGTGTACATGGGACAGCCAAGCTACGGGTTCCCTGCAGTAACTTACAGGTGTGTTTCCTCACCTGCCTGCACAGGTGTACATGGGACAGCCTGGCAACGGGTTCCCTGCAGTAACTTACAGGTGTGTTCTCTCACCTGCATGTACAGGTGTACATGGGACAGCCAAGCTACGGGTTCCCTGCAGTAACTTACAGGTGTGTTTTCTCATCTGTACAGGTGTACATGGGACAGCCAGGCTATGGGTTCCCTGCAGTAACTTACAGGTGTGTTTTCCCACCTGCCTGTACAGGTGTACATGGGACAGCCAGGCTATGGGTTCCCCGCAGTAACTTACAGGTGTGTTTTCTTACATGTACAGGTGTACATGGGACAGTCTGGCTACGGGTTCCCTGCAGTAACTTACAGGTGTGTTTTCTCACCTGCACAGGTGTACATGGGACAGCCAGGCTATGGTTTCCCTGCAGTCCGACATAAGCTGGGGCTGAACGGGAGAAACTTCTGCATGGGAGGACCAGGTGTCATGTTCAGCAGAGCTGCTATACAGGGTGAGTACATGTGCATACCAGTACCACTATATCAAATATATATATATAATTGGTTCAAAATGCTTTTTTCTGCATATCTGCACTTGTGCTGTGATGTAGAGAATTTTATCTGCACCACACAAGTTTGACTTGTACCACTCACAACTTACAAAGTATGGTTGTTGGAGCACTTCAAAAACTGTTCAGAAACTAGTGCTTTTATTTCTGTGCAGGATCATAGTACCATAAAATCATAAAACTGTTGAACAATGGTATGGTTGCATACCAATAAACTAATTTGTCAAAATACAAAGTACATGAGATCAGCAAAGGTTTAGTTTATAGTAGGTCTATTTAGTAGGTTTATAGTATGTCTGATATGTACTTGAGTGGGGTCATGTAATTTAATAGCAGGGTGTTTGGCCCAGAACCTACATATCCTCAGTTCAACTCCTACCATGTCTTTTGTCCTTGGGTAGGCACTTTACACAACTTTCCTCATTTTACCCAGTTGAATGATGGGTACCTGACTTCAGTTCTGGAGGTAAAAGGCAGTGGAAGGAGTAGAATGGGCTCCGCCTTCCAATACCTTTGCCCTAGACACAGCGGGCTAACAACCCACTATCCCTGGCCTCTGGTTAAAAAAGCTATAGGACTTACCTTTACCTTTTCACCTTACAGCTCTGTGTCCCCACCTGGAGACCTGTATGGAGGAGGTGATGTCTGCTGAAGAGGATGTGGAGATTGGGCGCTGTGTCACCAACCATCTACACATACAGTGTACAAGGGCTTGGGAGGTATGTATGGGGCAGATAATAATGAATGATGTATATGTGACAGGCAGGGGAGATTGGAATCCAGGGGAATCTGGAATCCTCCTAGGGGAGATTGGAATTCCTATTTCCCCTAGGGGAGAATCTGGAATCCTCTTCATACACTTATCACTGTGGAAAAATTCATATTCAACTACAGTACACAAACCTTTCATCAAAAACATGACCGTTCTTTTATCTCTACCATAAATGAAAAGCGAGAAGTTAAATTGTTAATCAGTACTTTGTCAACTGTGTCTGTTTATCATGTTTGGTTGTGCCCTGTACTAATAAGAAGCCCATGCAGTGTACAAACCTTTAGGTTCATTTCTCATTTTCCAGCTGTCTGAGCTGTTCTACCACGCCTATGAGGAAGAGTTCAGTGAGGACAGGCCATTCACAGGAAACCTGCAGAAAAACAGGCACCTGGTGAAATCCCTGACCTTGCACCACATGAAGGACCCCCACGTCATGTACCAAGTACACAGGCACTTCACCACTGCTGCCATGAACACCACTGAACAGGTGAGTTTTTTTCCAAACAATCTTCATGATTTTTACTGCATGCAGTATTAAGCCTGTTGGGGTAACCCAACCAAAGGGTGTATTTTCTTGATTTATAACTTTTTATTGCAAGCAATAGCAAGCTAAATTGGTATGGCTAGAGACTATTCCTCTTAATTTGAGTTGAGCTACTGTTCATGTATTGGATTATAATTCACTTAATATGAAGCCACACAAGAAGTCACCAGAGGCATGAAGATAGTCTGCTAGACTGAACTGTCAAAGAGAAATGAAGAAGTCCATGCGATACTTGATTCAGCACCAAGGACAGAGCCTAAACTAACACAAGCCATCCAGATGTGTACATAATGTTACTGGAATCTGCTTGGAGATTGACATACTACATCTCATCTTTCCCATAGGAAATTGTGGACCTCCAGGAAGCCCTTCACTCCATCAACAACATCCTGCCCCCCTCCCTCCACAAGCCTGTACCTTCCTCAGACCAGAACAGTCCCCCGGAAGAGCAGCCCCTCCCCACAAAGGGGGAGGACAGCCTCCCCTGGGTGTCGTTTGATGCGACCCATGTGTTCTCACCTGAGGGCGTGGCCCAGGAGATGGGGTTGCCATGGCAACAGGACCTCAGGGAGGTGAGTAGTAGTGTTTGAGCACCTTCACACACAACTTCGGGGTGTCTACAGACTGACCCATTGGAAACAAATTCTGATTGTAAGCACATATCTTGAACAATTAGGTCAAGACTGCAGAATCAAAACTTTCTATATAAAAGTCATTCATTCATGGTGGAAACTCAAACTCAGATCTAGTATCTAGCCTTGGATAAAGTCAAGATATATTTTCTGTCCTGTACTTTCCTCTGGTTCTAGAGTCAGCCAGGTGCACCTTTACACACAGCTTGTACGTGTATCAAAAAGTAAATGTAATGGAAGCAAAGAGTCAAAGACAAAGGTTTACCTTTTTTCTTTTCTGTTATCTTCACAGGTTCTGGAGTCAGCCATTGCCACTGCCACAGACCAGCTGCCTGAAGGGTCAAAGGTCAGCCACCTTATCGGTGGGTATCGCCGACTTCATCTCAACTTCGGAACCGAATACGTCATTGACCTTGCCTTCCGCGATCCCCACGGAGACCAGGTCACCGTACGCAACAGGGTAACGCGTCCGCTGCTTCCCGCAAAGGTCACAGGTCATGCCGAGCACTTGCCACCTAATAAGTCGTCGCCGCATGTGTATATCGTCGTGCCGGTGCGACAGAGAGATCCCGGTTTGCAACAATTTTTGCGGCGGTACGAGGAGGTTGTGCTCAGCTCGCGTCCGCCGCACAGGGAGAGCCTCATCCTCGTCATCTGTACGGGAGGTGCAGGGGAGGATGCTGGGAAGGGTGAAGAAGAGCATGATGGGAACGTGCTTGACGCCAAAGCTGTGGTAGACTTCTACCAAAGACATTTTCCCCGGGGTCAGATCAGGTCTGCAATTCTAGATGAAGCGTTCTCAATCCGAAGGGGACACCGAAAGGGGCTGGAACTTTTGAGGGAGAAGAGTGACTCAATAGTTTTTCTCGCCAACACAGATGTGCAGTTTTCACGAGACTTCTTGACATCTTGCCGGAAGTATGCAGTAAAGGGACACCAGGTTTATCTCCCCATGCCTGGGAGATCGGGGTGGGACGTCGGTAACCATGGTACAGCTGCTAGTAACCATGGAAACAGTAACCATGGAAAAAGTAACCATGGAAACAGTAACCATGGAAACCATGACAAAGGAAGGGGGAGAAATACAGGGAAGGAGTTATTGTACTTGCCGCCAAATGTACAGACTGGGCCAAATGTGTGCATATACATAGATGATGTTGATAAAGTTGATTTATATAACTTCAAGTCTAACAGTGCCAAACTGCAGCTGTTTGCTGCAGAGAACTTGGACTCCAAAAGGTTATAAGCTAAGATTAGCACTTTATATAATCATTGTTTTATATAATCAGGAACAATCTTGTACATTGTACATGTTGGTGAAGAAAGAGTTATTTTCATAAAAGTTAACTATCTGCAGTACTTTTGACACCTGAATGATGCCAAAATTTTGTGTGGGCAATGTTTGTACATACAACAAATGAAAGAATATTTATTTACTGCTGTATAAGATCAGTATGTAACGTAGGACATTATTATAGATAGTTTGCCAATGACTTCAAGGTTGTGACCTTTATGCCATAACTTATACTTTGTAACTTAAGTTTTCTGATGCTTTTAATATAGCAAGGAGGCATTTAACCTTCTTGCTTATAGTTATACTAAGAGTAAGACTATCAAATAATTATGAAACTCAGGTATTATGAAAAGATCAATATAATTAATGAACATCAAACTTACCTTTATAACTTTAAGCTTGCTTCCATGTGATAGAAAACTTTCATGTATACTTATTACATGTATTATAAATTCATAATGGCAATAATAGGCATCAACCCCATATTCTGAGATGCAATTGTTAGTGATTTAATAATCCTAGCCCCAGTATATTGCAATCATAGGAATAAATACATCCAATGCCTGTTACAGAAAATGTTTCCGTTTCTAAATAATCATTGTTTTGTGCAAGAGTGCGTGTGTATATGTGAGTTACTTATTTATGCTTGTGTGCACGTATGTATTTGCATGCATGCACATGTGGGTGGGTGCGTGAACTAACGTTGTGTGTCATGTAAGCGCAAAAGGTTTAACTTAATCAACCTAGCTGATTGAGACCTCCTTGGTTAGTGGGTAACCTCCTAGGAATTTCAAGCCTTTATATATATAACGTTATATATCTTACATTTGTAGGTGTCCTGCTAAAAACCTAGGAATTCAATACCAGGTAATGAGTAGAGTAGTCATGACAGTCTGTTCTGGGGTGCATATGTTTGACCTCATAGTTGGTAACATTCCCTTCAGGCATTCGGCAAGCATGCAATACAGTTTAAAAGTTTTGACACACGTAAAATCGGTGACAATACCTGTCGTGAAACATGCCCATCCACCAGACGAAAGGAAAGCTGTACTACCTACTTTTTCCGCTAGAGGTCCCACTTGCGCCAAATTTCCCCGAAAGCTGCTTTCACAGCCAATGACATTCGTGCATGAATAATGATTCGCAGGATCGTCCAATCACCGCCGAGCGTCGGTATTACTGCAACAAGATGGCAGCCCAAGGCGACGTGGACGAACTTTTCGACATCAAAAACGCCTTTTACTTGGGAAATTACCAACAATGTATCAACGAGGCACAGAAACTGAAGGTAAGGCTGTACATAGTATCCGAAAACGTGATTTTTAGCTGGCTTGATTACCCAGATTTGACGTAAACGCGAGCGGAAAGTACACCTGCCCCCCTCCCAACAAAAATGATGATGGAAACATCGGTGACGTGTCGATATCAAACGTACTTGTCTTTCGTGAGATCTTCTTTACGTGCCTGAGCGAGCACAGTTGAATTAATGTGTCTGTTCTGGTGATCAGACATGTAGTAGTGAAAAACTCTAACGTTTAGACTGATATGAGAGGGTTACTGGTGCTTCTTACTTTCTTACTTAGGTCAAATTATTCAACTCCAAGCTACATTTTTGTACAAAATAGAAGTTTATACAAAACAAATCTAAAATTGTACTTACAACCAATTAGGCCTAACCTAACTAAAGTAACTTTTATATATGTTTTCTAGTTTTATACGTCACCTGTTTTGATCTTGTGTTGCCATAATTTTGGCACTAGAGGGTCATATGTTTACTAGTAACACTCTTAAAATCTTCCACAGCCTTCCTCACCCGATGTGAAGACAGAGAGGGATGTCTTCATGTACCGTGCCTACATCGCACAGGTAATACATACTCGTAGTGTCTCTGTATAGTCAATTTGCGCGAAACCCGTAATTAACGTATTGTCAGAATGTCTTGTTTAAGTTCTTATCCTCGTATTCAAGGATGACATTTCATAGACCAGATTTGATTGGCCCCTGAATGGTCGTGTCAGTTAGTTCTGAGTCTTTTTTGATTGTATTTTGTTTAAACCTGACAGAAGAAGTATGGAGTTGTGCTGGATGAGGTGTCTGGAGTGTCGGCCTCCGAGCTGCAGGCTGTCAGACTGTACGCTGACTACCTGTCCAGTGAACAGAGAAGGTACACACTTAAAAAAAAACTTTCTCTTCTCTACTTCTATAATTTTGATTTGAATGTTCATTTCCCTTAGGTATAGAGGTCTTTCCAGAATCCCAGCCTTGTAGTATACATGTATATGTATTAAGTTGTAAATTAAAATACAACATACATGTACTTTTGAAAATTTGGCATAAGCATTAGGAATCTCCTGTTACATATATATACTTCTTGGTCTTCTGACAGTATACAAAGAACTTTTTTACAAGTGTGTTACTGTGTTAGATTGATGAGGAGACCTACTCAAGTACAAGTACAGTAGATTAATGCCCTTCTCTACTCTAGATGAGTATTATTATTGACACGTTTATATTTGAATATGTTCTGCAACAGTAACTCTAAGGCCTTGCAGACTTGTGCTGCATGCCATACAGTACACACTGTACATGTGGACCAGACAATGGTTTAAAACTATAAAGGTTACGGTATATCCATTGGTGGTACTGTAGTCGTGAGCTCCCCCTGTGTATTCTAACCTGTACTGCACCTCCCCAGGGATGCAGTGCTGAAGGAGCTGGAGGGACAGATGAGTTCCAGTCTGGATGTGGGGAACAACACTTTCCTCCTCATGGCCTCCTCCATCTACCTGCACGAAGATGTGAGCTATCAGTCATGTGTAATAAACTAACAGACTGACTGTTTCATTACTAGTATATACATCAGGGCTTAATATACTGTACCAGTTGCATATGCAGGTTATTGCATTTTTTTGTATTATTGCCTATTCTAACATTTCTTTTCTCTCTTTTCCCAGAACTATGACGCAGCACTAAGATGCCTACACCAGTCAGACTCCCTAGAATGGTACTGTTCTATAATTGTACTTAAGAATATGTTACAAAAGCATCACCACTCTCAGTGTAGACTTCACCTCAACTCCTTTATTCAATCCCTGTCCAGTTGTCCAGTTCTTGAGCCCCTTCCCTCAAACGGTATGGGTATAAAATCCTGTTCGAACACGATGCAGGCACGTGCGCTTGCATGTGTTCAAACAGGTGGCCAGGCCCCACTCGAGGGAGGGACTAGGACCATCCGTTACATTACTCCCTCCCTCGAGCAGGGCCGGCCACCTGTTCCAACACGTGCAAGCACACGTGTCTGCGTCGTGTTCGAACAGGTGGCCGGCCCCGCTCGAGGGAGGGACTACAACCGCCTGTTACAAATTTAAAAAAAAGTCTTTTGAAATTAATGTTCATAATTCCATCCAGTTGGAAAATGATTGAATAGGAAAGTTCTTTATTCACACCCACTTTTTTTTTAATAACAAGAGCAGATGTGCCCATGACGTCAGTCATCTTCATCAGGGCAATTATGACTGGTTCAATCGCCTCAATTACTTATTTGGGAACAACATTGTTACCAGTAACACCTAGCTTTAGTGCACAGTGAATCAGTCATACTAGTAATTAATTGCCTTGACGAAGATGACAGATGTTCATCAAAACGACGGCTTTTGTTAAACAAGTGGTAGTGAATAAAAAACTTCTGTTAAAATTTGTTCTCCTCAGAGTTGGAAGTCACTCCCATTTATAATTGGTATCCTCGTTAGATAACTGCAGGCAATGTGGAGTACTGTATTGTGTATCCTGAGATTTCAGGATGGCTTAAGTGATTGTTCGAAAATGTGGCATGTTGCACCAAGAAGGCAAAACCCATGGTAATGACCACAGAAGATTTTTTCAGACTGGTTTAATATTTCTTATAAGCAAAAAGGTATGCATGCCTCGTGTCAGCCGTATTGGAGGGCTGAATTGTTTACAAAAGTATCAGTGTATATAAATGATTACACCTCAACAGTTGTCATCATTTTGTAAGTAAAGATTCTAAAAAACAATTGCATTCGAAGATGATTTCCAAACAATGCTAAATATTTAACAATAACTGTCTGACATCAATAAATACTTGCTAAATGTTCACATAAGAGATTTCTCCATGCTTGGATAGTAACAGAAGTCTGCACTTGTTATTTCAGCTCAGCATTGACGGTCCAAATTTACCTGAAGATGGACAGAGTGGACTTGGCAAAGTATAAAGTCTTTCTACATTTATTGCTACATTGCTGTAGTGTTTGATACATGTGATAGCACAGCTGTATGGCACAAGGACTAAGGAAACAGAGATGGGTGCTGCCCTATACACTCTATGGTGTGGGAAGGATTTTAAATCTAACAAAATATTGAGGAAGCTACATTTATCTGACATTGATCCTATTTTTTCCTACTACTTTTTTCCTAGTGATGTCGTTTTTATTTTTCTTTGAAACATAAACTTGAATCTAAAGTATTGGGGAATATTCATTGACCCTGTTTTTTCCTAGTACATGTAATACCTTGTTGTCTTCAAAATAACTAAAATAAGATGCCTGTTTCTGTAGGAAGGAACTAAAACTGATGCAGGAGAAAGATGACGATGCGACTCTGACCCAGATGGCGCTGGCCTGGTTTAACATGGGAGTGGTGAGTACACCTGTTATTATATATACAGGAAGGTGATTTATATATGTACATCTTCGGGTAGTCATGAGATATTTCATTATCTCTTATTTTATACTATGTACTACATTCTATACAATCTATCTTGAAGATTTCTTTACTCTTTGAAGCAACTGAAGATAAATTCACTAATTTTTTTTTCTTCTGTAATCATAGTGACAAATTACAAGCCTCCTTTCAATGACTTCAATATCTTCGTATCTTCACCTTGCAGGGTGGTGAGAAGCTGCAGGATGCGTTCTACATCTTCCAGGAGATGATCGACAAGAACAGCTCCTCCCCTCTCCTGCTGAACGGCCAGGCCGCATGCTGTATCCACCAGGGCAAGTACGAGGACGCCGAGGGCATTCTGCAGGAGGCTATGGACAAGGTTTGTGTGTGTGTGGTTGATTCAGGAGAATCCCTCACTGGCCATACTGTAATCAGGTGGCCATGGATAAGGCTTTAACATTGTGCTTTCTATCTCAACGAAGCAAGATTAAACTGTAATTTCCAGCACAAGAAATTGGACTTGCCCTTCAGGATAACACACCAGCTTCTGTATCTGTATTTGTATAGCCGGTATAACCACCCTTCAGCATAACACACCAGCTTCTGTATCTGTATCTGTATAGCTGGCATATCCACACTTCAGTGTAACACACCAGCTTCGCAGGCACGCGGCGCAGTGGCAGCTACACCTAACCTTTACACATCTATTCTTACAGGACAGTAACAACCCAGAGACTCTCATCAACATGATCGTCCTGTCACAGCATCTAGGCAAGGCCCCAGAGGTAAGCATGGCCAAAGCCCCTTAACAGTTTACCGCACACATAGTATGGTATTTTTAAGACGATTGTGTTGTGTAAAAATAGTCTCTTTGTTAAGTGACAGACCTGATGAAACTGTTCACAAACACTGTCACCTTCACCTTTGAAAAGTAAACTCAAATGTAAAACCTAGATTATGAACTATTTAGAAATATAATCTAGATGATTCAAAGGTATTGATGCACTTTGTATTGCATCTTATTCTTAACTTTAAACCTGTATTTAGACTTTTTGTTTGTTTTTTCCCAAATGTCTCCAGATCAGCAACAGATACCTCTCCCAGCTGAAGACATCTCATCAGAATCACCCATTTGTGAAGGAGTTCACAGCTAAGGTAATAGTTTTATAACATACTCTTAACTATTGACTGGCCAAGTTCTAACCAAGGTTTAGTATCTTGAACACTTGGTTCATTCACTATTTTCTTATAGTGTGGCATTCATGGGTACCTGGCAGAATTATGAGAGTTTATGTTACTTTGAAAACATTTTACATCTTTCAATATTTTGACTTCACTGTTGTAATACTAGCACTACTTGTGTACAGAAATTCACTCATGAGAAATTTGTTCTCAACTTGCAGGAGAATGAATTTGAGAGACTGATGAAGCAGTATGCACCAGCCTGATCTGAGCAGACATAAAGACACAAAAAACAAAAGTCAACCCCAAACATTTATCTATTCAATGGGCACACTCTTAGACTAGGTTGTATCTGTCCACCCAGAGTTCGATATTCAGTCTAAACTACTGCTGTAGTTCCGATGAAAAATGTTTATTTAGCTTTGTCTGTTATATTTGCCTACTCAAACAAATTCACATAATTGTAGTTTGTAGTTTCTAAATGTTGTAATTTGCAACTGGTATTTGCCAATGGATGAAAAATGTAACATTCCAAAATCATGGATGGGTTATGTAACTTATGTTTTGGAAGTAGAGGTAATAATGTAGCAGTATATGAAGAACCTTCACCAGATTTTCTCTGACTATGAATGACAATACAGTGTAGTTTGGAACAAGGGTACATGTACTGCACTATGTATGACTGGGAATAAATCACAACTTTACATTCATCTTTTTGGTTTAAATGGCTCCTTATATATTAGAATCTATCCAATATTGTCCCTAAAATTCGGCTAAGTGTTAGATGATGAGTAAAGGTAAATAGTTTATTACGCACACATGGTTACATGGCTACTAATATCTGTCCTGCTTAGCTGAAATTCTTGGAAACCATGTTTTAAAGCCAGTCCTGAATACTAAGCCACAAGAACTCACATGCTTAATATCCACAGTTATACAGACTTCTTGTAGTGTTGTTAATACTTTTGTACTTTTTGTCAATAGTATTCATTTCATTCAAGTGTGCATGCTGTTCAGCACCAAGGCCAGGCATGTTTGCCTGTACATGTGTGTGGATGATGTTCAGCAAAAGGACATGTTGAGCTGTGTGTGGATGGTGTTCAGTACCAATGATAGGCATGTTTGCTGTGCAATGATGTTCAGCACTAAGGGCCGTTAGTGGATGGTGTTTAGCACCAAGGACATTGCCCTTGTAATAAAGTGTGATAGGCATTAAAACATTACAGGGGACTTATAAATAGTCTGGTTACTAAATCTATTATAGCTCCAGAGTCCTACATCCTCTCCTAAAATATATTTGGAACTCGTTAGCTATAATAGGTTTGGTAACCAGGCTAACTTACAAACACATACTTCTCAGCACCTTGTGTTTTTTTTTAGGTTGAACAAGGTAAAAAAACATAAAGAACAATTTTACATTTATCTATCTACGTGGCAAGGTTTCTACCACCCACCTCACAGGATGCGACTATACCTAGCTTCATTACTATCCAGGTAACGGTGGTGCTTCCATTACAAAGCAAATTCCAGGTGTGAGCGAAAAACAACTGATACCACATATCTGTACGACCAAGCCTTGTGTTTTGGATTGGTTGCCTGAGTGCGGTTCCCGGTCCCACATGGCTCTTAACGGGCTAATCCAGCATCGCCATTTTATACCCCTTATGGCCACCTGTGGCAACTTAAGGACGAGGCGTTATAAGGCCACACCAATTTAATTTGTTGGTTCTCGGATTTGTTCAGAAAAAATATGAAGCGACAGGGCGAAAAAAAAACAGGTCTAGGCATCCTATTATAGCCCCAAATGCTACAATAGGAGCCATGAAGTCAACACAAAAGGCTGTGTTAAAATTTAAACAATGAATTTTGAACTTTTAATCAAACCACTACATTGATAGATGGAGGAACTGTAAGAACTAGAAGGAAAAGGACTTTCCTCAACTGTTGGAGGCAAAATATGAGCATTTTTTTAGTTGATTCAGAACCAGAATTTTTTTTTTTTGCAAATCAGAAAAAATGAAGAGGCGAATCCGAGAACCAACAAATTAAATTGGTGTGGCCTAATGTAGGGCAGAAATGGTACAACTCGCTCATATTGTTCACACTGATACAAAGGTAAAAACCTGCTTTTTTAACTAGAATAATCATATAATGCGGCTGATTGGCAGGTGCAGCGACCGCTAATGATTTGGTTTGAGACAGCAGAGAACAAATGAAGCTCGTTGATGTTCAGTCTGTTTGAAAGGCCTATCTTTGTTCATAATAACTAATCTTCAACACATGGCCGACCAGGTGGCTTGCAGGCACGAAAAAAATGATATAAAAGACAAAAACAAGCCGGACAGACCTGTTTGCCTGTGTGTGTTTACCTGAAAACCAGGTTAGTACACCTGAGCGTATTACTCTGGTAAAATAACATGAATGAATAAAATGAATGGATGGATGGTGTTCAGCACCAAGGATAGTCATGTTGTCCAAGTATGGATGGTGTTCAGCACCAAGGACAGGCACATTGTCCAAGTATGGATGGTGTTCAGCACCAAGGACAGGCCTATTGTCTAAGTATGGATGGTATTCAGCACCAAGGACAGGCCTATTGTCTAAGTATGGATGATATTCAGCACAATTAAAATTAAAGGACAGGCCTATTGTCTAAGTATGGATGGTGCTCTTGTAGTAATATGAAAATAATGATATAAAAGACAAAAACAAACACAAAAAAATTGAAAGAACTAATCATGAGCATTATATGTGCATATTCTTGATATGTATTGTTTATTTTTACTTCCATGAAAAATGGAGGTGTTGTTTTTGGTCTCGCCCTGTCTCTCTATCTCTGTATCTATGTCTGCATGTGTCTGTGTGTGTCCGTGTGTCAGTGTGTGTGTCCGTGTGTGTGTATGTATTATGTATGTTCAGGCTGCCACAGAGGGAGAAAGTCATTGATCATACCGGTGTTTTCATGCTGTTTTCACTACATGGTCTCCTTGACAGCTGGTGTTTTCCCCTTGCATGATAAATACGGAGATTGCAAAAGGAGGGGATTGCACAAGTTCCCAACATTTCATGGAGGTATGAGATCTCCGAATTCTTTTTCGTTATTACAAGAAGCCCGACCGGGCCCCGGTTTTGACACGTGACCTTAACATGAGCACTAAAGTCAGGTCAACTCTTTCAAGTGCGATCAACTTGCGTAGTTCTGGCTCGTGTTTACGAAAAGCACAACGGATAGATCCTGCGGATCATTCACACTCGGGAACCCTACGGAACTCGTTATTTTGGATGACGCTGAATAACTCTGTCGTTTCAAAAGGTTCCGAATTTTCGCTGGGCTTCAGAAGTGCGCCCGTCGCTTTCAGATACTGTAGTGTTTCTATTACCTTTTCTTCTTCCCGAACTCGAGAGTAGTCCTCACGAGGCTGTGGACCCATTCAGGAGCCCACCGTTTCTGTGCGGACTGACGCACGAGCTCGAGGGCTTTCAGACTGGATCCGGAGGCGGTGGGAACAGTGATCTTAACAAGCCACACGGGTGGCCGGTGCATGTTTCGAGACACGCAGGCTAATTGCCTAGAAGCAATGTAGGGACAGAAATACATGAAGATGTTTTCCTTTTCGTTGCGCAACAATGGGGGGAACTTGGACCTTCTTCCTCTTCGGTTTTAGGTAGCAAACATCTACCTGTCAATGAATCTGCTACAATGTGACGGTTTGTAGTGAATCACCAACTCCAGGCAGTAGGATTTGGACTACCGCACACCGAGACATAGACATACCCCTACTCTTTAAGTTGAAAGGTGTGGTGGGTTCTTTAACGTGCGTGGGGCGTGGATCTACCCAAACACGGGACCTCCATTCCTCTTGTAGTTTTGCAGTAAGGTTTCCTCAGAAATTCCACACTTAACCTAACCCCGCGCAAACGGAAGTTTGAGCTGAAACTACTGATCACATACGTCGTGTGATCGGAAACTGGGGGCATTCTTTGGATGGTCGACCATGACGTGTCGAAAAAAAATTTAGCTAGCTTGTTACAGAAAAGCCTGTCTTGGATCTCTGTCGGCGGTTGGCTCTGTCACAGCCTGCTTGATAAATCGTACGACGACCTAGGATGAACTACGGTAACCCTGACCACACCCTTACAGAGTAACATGTGACGAACGACTCGTATGTCCGGATCCCAGTCTGGAGAGGACTGCGGGTTAACTTCGCCAAGTGGGTCATGACGTCGCCTACGCCTGCACATGGGCGCAAACCATGTGACTTTTTTTCTCTTTGGAGATGTACGACATGAATGGTTACTTATAGTTGTTGAGTTGTGACTATTCACAGTCGCTTTACGTAGTTTTTGTTTTGTTCTTTTTGACGCAAAGACTGACCCAGGCATAAATTTCTCTTGCACTCTTGTACAGGCATGTGATACTCAACGAGTATTGTGATTTTCCTGTATAGACGATTGGTAAGGGTCACGACTCTTAACCTGTCCTAACACTAAGATTAGCTCTGCGAATCTGGACCGAGTGGGTCGTTATATAAGCTACACACCCCACAGTGCGCTCAATCGACATCTTACCGCGAAATAAAAAAATCCTAAAAGCCCCTTGCTGGGACGATTGGAGCCATTGACGCAAGAGCCGACCCACGTATTTTCTGGGATGATTTTATAGATTAAAACGCAATCAGGGGATCATAACGGTTTGATTTGATTTGATTTATTGAAATTGTAACAATACAATACACTGGAGAAACAGACAGCTATTGCTGATGTTGTGTCCCACACATAGAAACAAATACAGGACAGCACAATATACTCATTTTCACTTAAGTGAGAAAGTCGTGTAAAGTGCCAAACCTCTTGGTTCCAAGTCGAGCACTCTGCCGTTACACCACACGACACCACTCATGATTTTACACGTGATTCAGCAGGCGATCGCTGGGCGACCGTTGAGCGATCAAAAGTGGATTTGTGTGACCCCTGATTTCATAATTGGAAAATGATACACGGGATAAAAGTATAATTTAAAAGACAAACAAACACACTGAGCTTAATCAATAAAGATCAGTCTAATATGAAATTCGTTGAGTGATCTGACATCAAATATCCGCCTGCTCAGCAGTCGCAGCCTCTACTGGAAAGATAGTGTAAGAAGTATACGTAGATTGTACACGTCTACTGTCATTGTCAACACCACTACATTCGTTTGAACAACATGTGGAAGAGTCTGCCGCTCAAGAATTGGCTAGTTCAGCAACCAATTGAAGGACGATGCCAGAAGCTAGCCTCTACCAGGACTTTAGAAGTAGGTGGAAATTGGCCGAATAGACGGATGATATGCCAGGGGAGTAAGTACAGTTTGCCCTCCGAAGACCCTTTAGCGGACTAACTGCCCTGGCATGTTATCTGTCTATTTCACCATTTTCTACTCTTTCCAGCCAGGTAGAGGCTAGCTTCTGCTATCGTCTGTGGTGGCTGGTATGTTCTTTGGTCAATTTCTTGTCTTTCCTCTTTCAAGTTGCTTCCAAAGCCTTTTAGAGGCTAGCTAAAGCCTGATAGAGGCTAGCGGAAGCCTGGTAGAGGGTGTTGTTAAGTTGATCGAGGCCACCGTAACAGACCCATCGTCTTGGATCGTCACATGCTGGATATTCCACAGGCAAACATTAAAGTGTAATAAATTGCATAAGAGCGTAATGTTATATGATTGAATTTTAAATTTTATACATGTATTGTAAGTATTGTGTATTATTTTCTGTATTGATTGTATAGTTTTACTGTCCCAGAACTACCTAAAAACAGGTCAAGTGACCTGAGTGTCACCTTCTGGTAAAATGAATAAACCGAAACTGTCTACCCAGACGGTAGGAGGCCGATGATGGTTTCCCGTCGGACCAGGACGTCGTTACGTTTTTTTTTTCCAACATGTAATCATCAGACGTAGTGACGGCACACTCAAGTTTTTTTCAACTTATATTAATGCCGCCACCAACACAGGCTAACAAATACATGACAATACAATACTCATTTTCACCTGAGCGAAGTGAGGAAAGTCGTGTAAAGTGCCTTGGTGGCATGTCAGGACTCGAAACCGGGACCTCTCGGTTCCGAGTCGCGCGCTCTGCCGCTACGCCACACGACCCCACGTCGTTACGTTCCTTTGTGTTGTCAGGTACAGGTACTCGTACAGGGCGTTTCCACTGGTCACGCAGCGACGTCGTGCGTGTCACGTCCTGTTACGTCACGCGCCGTCCGGTCACGTCAGTTGGTCCGCTTCAGACGGATCCTACCGACTCTTGTTGCTCAAGAAAGGCCCCATACGTGACAAGAGATCTATATGATGATATAATCTTTCTATATCTACAAAGAAAAACATTGTCTTCAAAAAGTACATTTACATGGGCTATAGGATATATAGGATCTATATTGGATATTGGTAGGAAAGACATTTTATGAACGTGAGAAATTCACACGCAAATACACTTAGTTACTCAAAGGATTGGATAAACGACTGACGAAAAGTAGTTGAGGCTGCTTGAAACGTTTCTTAAGTACCAATTTCCTTGTGTATCTCAATATCTGGATGTCTAATCTTCATGTGTTATGTCATCTAACGGACTTACCAAATATCAAAGTATCTTTGAATCATTTGGAACCCATCAAAACGCCTTCGGTTATGGAACTGGTCGCAATTACCAATTGAAGATGAAAGTAAAAAAAAAAGGAAAGGAATGGAATGGACGGCCCTCGAACCAATTTAGGTCAATGAACTCAAAGAAGAGTTAAGCTTTTCTGCCATGATCCACTAGTCGTAACAGAGAAGACAGCCATGAACAGCCCCCTGTCACACATTCAAGACCTTCGACTTCCCCAGACCTAGCCCCGAACATCAGCCAACCAGGATCGGCTGCAGTTCGGGAGCAGTGTGACCGGATTTACACCACGCCTACCTTTCAATACGAATCGAATCGAATTTGAGCAAATGTACGCCCATACACTCTAAACATTGCTGGCCTAGCTCCCGAACACCAGCCAACCATGGCCGAACCTCCCGTCCACACGGGAACGTTTGAAACATTTTTGTAACATTCGGCTGGCGATCTTGTTAACGTTCCCGACCTACTCTTAACCATGTTGGGGTGGCGGAGGTGGTGGGGGTGGGGGTAGAGTTCGGCAGTGTTCGGTAGGCCAAATGTGTGACAGAGGCTTACAGTACATACAGGCTCATTGAGCCGGGTTCGATGATTCTGTTTAATTTCATTCCCAGACCGAAGGCCGAAACTACCACTGGCCTGCTCAATGACTTACACATCAAAGTGCGTAACGCATTGTCCCAGATTAGTTTCATCACATAGGTGCAAATACGTTTAGCCGGGCGGGCACATCTGAATATCACATCAGAAGCGAGACCGCGCGACGTGCGTACTTCCACCGTCAGACACGTCACGTCGCTTCCTGAGTCACTTCCTCAAGTCGTTTCCATAACCAAAATCTGTATCATCGTATCATACGTTATGGGCCCCGAGAATACTTATTGAAAAGTCAAGAGTAGGCCAGTAGACGTCCATCCTGGTGTGAGTGCATGCCCGTAGCCAGGATTTTGAATGGGGGGGTTCTTCCGACTGCTAGAGTGGACCTCGAGCGCCGTAGGCGTGAGGCGAGCGCCGAAGGCGCGAGGTTCCTAGGGGGGTCCGGGGGCATGCTCCCCCGGGAAATTTTGAAAAATGAACTTTCTAAAATGGCATTTCGTGCATTTTTGAGAGGATTTCCAAGAAAAAATCAGAGATAGATTTTTATTCAATGACAAAGGGAGCAGTTTTTCTACGATTCCAGTCCATCTTTTAAAGAAAAATCTTGGACCTTTACATAAAATGTGGACCAAAAAGAGGACCTTTACATAAAATGTGGACCAAAAAGTGGACCTTTACATAAAAAGTGGCCCAAATAGTGGACCTTTGAGGCTTGTGGGGGGGGGGGTTCTTCCGAACCCCCCCTGGCTACGGGCATGGAGTGGATAAAACCTTACAGTCCGGTCTTTTGCAGTACCTACTACTGTATATATTACACAGAACTAGTGTGCTACTCCTAAAGGCGGTTTACCCGTTATGCAAAATCTGTATCATCAAACCGTTATGCAAAATCTGTATCATCAAACCGTTATGCAAAATCTGTATCATCAATACATGGATATCATCGTTACCACTTCATACCTATCGAAAAGAGTGCTACACTAGGGTTTTTCATCCCGGTGAGAATGGGCTAAAGCTAAAAGTCCGGTCGTCCAACATAGCTTATACCATTACCTAATGTGCAAAACTGCTGTTATTCCTGAAGGCGGTGTACCGGTTATGCAAAACAAACGTAGGCGTATTCATTTGATGTCCAGAAACGAGAGAGAAAACTAGAAATCTGAGGGAAGCTCCAAACTTCCGGGAAGTATATAGTACATAATGTTCACAACACCTGCTGACAATTTCAAACATCACAATAACAGCTATGTTAACAGTAACCATATATTGCACGGGGGTGTCAAATTATTTTATTTTAATTCCTAAAAATACAATTGCAAGTACAAAGAAAAAAAAAGGAACCCAAAAACCGATCATATACCGAAAGTCTACATGTAAGAAATCCGTCAAACCCACCATGAGTTAGCTGTGAACACATGAACACGACCGAATTCATTATTACTTCCCCGCGTAGGTAAAAATAATGCCAACCTGTGAAGTTGTACGAGTGGGTGTGTTCGTCCTCACCTGCTACCATATTAAGTAGATACTGTTCCTATATTTGAAGGGCAAATATTCATTATTTGTTCTGCAGGCACCGGTAGCAGGCCAATGTTAGGGAAACATCCTGTTTTAATTTCTGACACAAACACAAGTCTACATGTGTATAGTCTAAACAGTAGTGAATGCCATTCACGCAAACATTAATACGGAGCAAGAAATATGATGTTGGGCAGAATGACTTATTGGAAAAAACGTATGAAATACCAAGAAATACCACGTACAGATCAAGGAATTTAAACATAAGTTAACATACGTAAATGATAAACACAAGGTAATGCAAACAGGGTAAACACAAGTAAATTACTAAAGCCGTTACCATTAGTAATAAGAAATAATGGAATCCAGTTTGTCAACCTTCAGGCAATTATTAATAACATTGATAACTTTGGTATCACGAATTACGCACGTGCTTTGTGTATATACGTCCGGTTTGATAGTTTTCTGCATAACATATACTTCCGTCGCCTTATAAGCCTAGCGAGAGTGGGAGAACCCACAGCTCCGCCTTATACACGGCAGATGTTGTAGCCTCCGCTTGCCACAGCAAATGACGGCGACGTAAAACATTGACAAAAGCCCCTGAGCCGCCTCCTACGTCACCGGAGTTACGGGGCCCTGTGGGAAGGACGCTCGGAAGCCTATCAGGCAATTAAATGACTGGTCTATGGGGCCGTGCCTCCAATGTAAAGATAAGCGCGACAGCGTGCGATCGTTCCGTCCGAGTTAGGCAATACTGTAAGGCAAACACCAACCGCAGGGGAACAGTACAGCTGCTAGTTACACATAGTTTCTCACGGACCCGTGCAAACTGCTTTACTTATATTCTACATGAGGACTTTATCTGATTTTCACGTTTCCGACTGCTAGCGCCTTCAGTTTGAGCAGTCAACAGAAAGAAAGCCGGGACGACTTTTTCTCTCCATCTGGCGCGGAACATGGGACGTTTCTCTGCCTGGCTGGTCCTTCTGATCGTGGCGTGCTCCTCCTACGGACTTGCGGAGGAGGGAGAGGACCAAACCGGCCACTACACCAACACCTGGGCGGTGGAAATCCACGGAGGGCCCGACGTAGCCGATCTGTTGGCCCTGGACCATGACTTCGTCAACTTGGGACAGGTAAACCTGCTGCTTTCTTCTCGTTTTGCTGCTTGGAGAATTGTCCTGCAACCCTAAAATGATTCAAACCACTTGTATAGGCTTACGTAAGTGTGTGTTGGAGTTTAGGTAATATTCTTTTGAGTATTTCATTCCTGCCATATTGTTATAAAAAGTGTGTGAAGTAAGATAAACGACCCACTATCACATGAGTCAGACTGGCCACCTAATGATGTATTTCTTTATAGTTAAATATTCTGTCAACGACTCGGCTATGCAAAGAGATCTGACCGTTTGACTTGCACTGCAAATAAAGCGTCTGCCATCTACCGTCAGAAAATTTGAGATCTCCGGGTATAGATTAATTTCGCACGGGTACAACCCACATGTTTAAACAGCACTCGTGGCCCCATATATCACTCGCTGTTGCCTTGGCTCATGCCGGTATTTTGTTTCAATGCCGATATCGCATTTTGCAGCATTTATCTTTTTCTTCTGAAAATTCATCCAAAGATAAGGATGGAGATTTTCTTTTTTTTCTCATTGCCGATGTATAAAATCAGAGAGAAACACGCTCAAAGACGGATATCTGCTGTCCGTTTTACTCTCCCTTATGAAGTGTTTTTCCAAAGCGGACTTGCGGAGATAGCTAAGTGGAAGTCAGCCACTTGTACTGGCCTTTCAGTTTCAAGGCGATTTTCAATTTATCGCACGTTGCAAAGACACGCGGCTCTTATTTCACGATCAGGCCTTGATAATGATGTCAGGGGGGAAATTATGAACAGTAGATATAGAGACCTAAAAGAGACACGTGTATAATCTGTGGATTAATGATCACTTACTTACATGTATAAGCGAACGTTCTGTAGATTTGTATTATTTTTTGCAAACATTCATTTGTATCTGGCCCTCTTCTGATACGACCGTTACAAAAGCAAACGGTACGCGAGTCAGTAGCTTATCTACACTAATCTCCAAGCAATTTCTCAAATGGAAAATCAAAACATTTTCTGTCAGTTGGTTGTTGATAAAAATGTTTTCATCATGGTTTCTTGTTAAGGAAAAACACCGGGACAACAAGGCCAGAAAACGTTGATTTTTCAATTCCGCCTCAATGTCTAGTATCTGCTTAGCGCTTGCTGTCTTTGCTGCATCCCACTGCACCTCCCATTCACTGTAATCTCCAAGCAGATCTTTTGGTGGCTGCTCTCCTTCTAACTCCATGGTGGCTGCAAGACAGTATCAAATTGGCATAGCAATATGATCCAATACGCCTCCGTTTAACTGGCAAAAAAGATACCCGCACAAAAAAGAAAGCCCGATAAAAACGCCTCAAGACAAGTGAAAAACAATAAGCCGAAGTCTAAACCCCTGCTCGGAGACGATACATTCACTGTCCTTGAAAACCCTCGCTGGTAGAAACGTTGCCAGTCTGACGATAAAAGCCCCGTGGCGCGCACTAACAGGTCCGACACCAGCCGCGCCGCTTTCCGCCACGTAACAGTTCCTGCACGGAGAAGCATCAAAGGACAGTAATCAATGTTATGTGGCACTCAAGACCCCTCGGCCAAAATCGCGCCCGCCGAAATTGCCACCTTTAAACTGACTTAATCCGTGCGTCAAGTAATAAATTGTACGTCGGTGACAGTTGTAACACGGGACATTTACACTTCTGAAGCCTTTCCTCCAGCAGCGAAGTTGATTCGGCAGACAACATCGTTTTCTGGGAAATCGGATGATGTGTATGCACTTGATAGAGCCATTACATAACGACGAAAAATAGATGATATTGTGATTTTTGGAATGCAGGTTATTCATTCATAATTGAAATTCTTGCATTGTCTTGGTCTTTTGGACCTATTCTAGATATACAAAGTAAACCATGCAAATAAAATGCACAATGCAGATTGCAATAGATGCTTTTTCGCTATATAACAGAGGCATGTTGTAGCATGGTTTGCAATTGCATTGTCCCAATATATACTTGTGGTTTTGTTCCTCTACTGACTGAAGGCATGTAGATGATTTGACATGCAGTGTTCCTATAGCAGAGGTGTCTGCATCCTGTGCAGTGTTCGTAGCAGCTGTCAAAATATCATTTATGCAACGCTCCCGCCCGTCGGTAAAATGAGAGACGATAAAAGGATTCTCGGAAAACTGCCTGTAGAGAGAGATTTTGCAAAGATGTATTGAAGGCGTCCAATGCAATTTCAGGGTGTCACAGAATGACACAGTGTCACTGATGAAAGGTAGTGGATGCTACCTGAAACGTCTGACCGGTTCCAAAATCATATCCCGTTGCTTGAGTAACTATATTTTGGCGTATCTTATTACCTAGATGTCTAACCTTCACCGAAAGAAAAAATATTCTGAACAAGGAAATCTGTCTGATATTGACATTAACTGCCATTTTGTAGCATTTTTTGTCATCATTTCATACTTGAAGCGTTTGCAAACCAAGCTACGTGCGGAATTCTTTTATTTTTTGTAATCCTTTTACCGCCAGTAACCAGCCTATGCTACGGAACAAGAAACAGTTTTCCGCCAGCCACATCGGCCTCACAGATATCAGTATGCTATGTGATGGGTTGATCGAACTTACTACAAAGAATGACCAGCAAATATTGACTTTGAAAATCAAGTTTGATTGCTCTGAAATCGCTTTGTGTGCCTTTAACATGCATACCATGTAGAGATGTGACTCGTGTGTCCGATTGAAGACAATCAGTTTTATTTCGGCTGTACACAGAATAGAATTAGCGTTGTCTACTCCACATAACCTCACTTAAACCTTACGTGATCAATTGTAGTGAGCCTACGCTCGATCTATTTTAGAAGCACTCCAACTCTGCAACCTGACTCCAGTAGAAATGTAAGCTGACAGCGACATTTAGATGAGACCTGGGTATAATACAAGAAGAGTTTTTTTATACCCAAATAAATGTCATTAAAGCAAAGCAGATATCAAATTGTGAAAGGATATGATTATCAATTTTTGGTTAGCCTGTGTTACACAATCTGTCGCTATCAGAGAGCTTAGTTGACAGTGCATTGAAACTAGGCGTTACTGCTAGCAATGCGTTAAACAGGCGGTTGTGAATACAAGTGAAGAACGTTCAACTTGCCATTCCCAAAAATTGTTCACAGACAAACCTTACATTTTGTACTGCGGGAATCTGTGTTGACATTACAGTCTACAATCTAATATGTTCACGGTGACACTACTTGCTTCTGACATTGACAGTGATCATGAAAAGGGGTCGTCCTTTATCTTTCACCAGGGTCAAGTGAGATTAGCCGGCGCGACATTGGCCTTGTACCGCGGCCTATCTCCACCGCAAAGTTACTTTGTGCGTTTGCGGAAATATGAGTGGGGGTGGTCTCATATACTGTATCCAGAACCGTGCCTATCTAGTTCTATGCCTGAATGGGGAAGGGTTAGGATCAGGCACGGTTCTGGATACTCTCCGCGTATCCAAGAAGGTAGATTTGCCGCAGACACGTGTTCTGGATGCGCGTGGACTATCCGAAACCTTGTCTGATCCTGGTTCGGTTTTAAGCACAGATACAACGTTGTGTTTTTTTTCTGACGTACTTTGTGTTTGCTCTGGTCCCATTAAACATATAAAATATTGTAAACTTATGCCGAAGGCTAATTGAAAGGAACACTCGTACACAATAACGTCAAAGGGTTTACAAAAATATCTATTCTATAGATCCATCTGATGTTTCTACATACATTACTTGGGGTGGGGGTCACATCTTCTTTGGAGGCAATGGATAATGAATAGTCCCTTGTTTTTCATGATAAGTGGTTTCAGTAGAAATATAATTCTGGAGGTCTTCTAGATTGTGACAGCTCGGGGGAGATTGTGGCTACTGTTTTAAAAAGCCTGTTATGTAAAAACATGATATGCATACGAAGAATGAGGACGGTGTCAATAGACATTCTTAAAAGATATGCCACACCAGAAGAAGAATGTTGGCTCCAAGGTGATCATCTTCGAGGTTAACCTTCGACAATCGGGAAGTTCTGATGGTTAGTTGGGACAAGGTCGGTCTCCATATCTGAGCGCTACGTTTTGTTTCCGTTAGTTCGTCTGTACCAGGCGAGGAGGCCACCATATGGTAGGACTGAGAACCGCGAGGCGTGGCACAGGGAAGTTCAAAACAAGTGTAAAGAATACCTATGTAACAGTTACTCAGGTAACTGGATAGCTTTTGAAAACGGTCTTGCGTTTTAGGTAGCATTCACTACCTTTCAGTATACATCGTTCCATTCGAGAGCATCTAAAATCGTTAGAAATAACCCTGTACTAGCTCTCTAACCTTAGCTTATGTTTGGTCGGCAGTTCAAAGAAAATTAAAGTAATGGGGCATGAGACTATAAACCTTGTTGTCTTACGCTTAAGCTCGTTGCAAGTAGACACAATATTACACTTACAGCCCTTACAGGTTTTTTGTATTATTGATGATGTTTGCGCTGCGGATTATAAATACTCCAACATGGCGGAACGACAACCGGACGGGACAAACAAACCGGGTCGCCGTGACGTCAGGTATCCAGGCATCACGTCTGCGGACGTAACGGAGATTAAATATCAACCGTGTAACCGAATTAGAGCTGCGCAGGCTCCTCAAAGAGAAATGTCAATCGGAGCAACACATCACTCACGCACACTGTGATCGTGAGACTATTTCTTTATTGAACGGTATAAGAGTACCAAACATATTGGTGGACAAAACTGACATACAAAATACAAGGTAAATATCAAAACAAATAACAACACAGCAAATTGGGTGTTACAAGCTTATTTAGCGATTCCATTCCTTTTTTAGTGAGGAGCGTTTCGAAATTCATGGAAAAACGCCCCTACTGTTCTCGACCCATTTAGCGTATGTTGAACCGGAAGTGACTGTTGAGTCGCACCGTGAGCTGGCCATGGGTAGGAGGAGGCCTGTGTATCCAGGAAGAGTTCTTCTACCGGCTCCAACTTGCGCAAACAGGCAAACCGGAGACATTTCACTGTTTTGCTTCATTACCACCACTACGCGCGCGTGTGTATGTGTGTGTGCATGCGCGTGTTTGTGTGTGTGTGTGTGCGTCTGTGTGTGTGTGTGTGTGTGTGTATGTGTTTCCGCGTATTCGTGGTCAATATAACTTAAGAAGGCCTTAATGGATTTAAATGATATTTGATATGTAGGCATGTCTTAGGAATGTCAACTGTGGGCCTCCTGGTGGCTGACCTTGGTACTGCAGGAGAACTTCTCGTTCTATATCTTTTGTCCTATGGTTCTGATTTTTTTTGTGGCAGATAGCTTTCCATGTCAGGAACAAGTGGTGTGTGTTTGATCTCATAGCAGCATGTTCTGGTTAGAGATCGTTGTTTTTTTCTCATTTTACGTGTACGGATGTTTCGCCTTCAGCGTGTTTGTTCGTGTGTTTGCTTGCGTTGCCCGTAGTTACTTCCTCATGCTAGGTATGTCAGGGACACTGACAGGAAGTTAGGTCAATGGACAGAAAAGGCTATCTCAATTTCCTGTCTTCCATTTCCTGCTACATGAGTATCTGTTGCCTTATTTGGTAATAAGTAAGTTAGTAATTGCATGTACATACTCTCCAAGCAGAAATTTAGGCTTCGCCTTATGTTTGACGTGTTTTAAACGTTTTTTTCAGGCCTTCTTTTTTGTACCGGTATCTTCTTACACCAGCCATACGGGTGGCAAATGGATACTGTCTTGCCTATTGCATACTGTGTTTTAGCCACCAAAATATTTGCCTTTAGATTCTCATTAGAAAAATACTCACCAGAATAGACCTACAATTTCCCGCATAGAACGGCCACATGCCGGGTCCCCTCAAAACTGTAATTGCGTCATTACTTCTGGTGTGTTTGCCAACGGGCGCTACTTGACTGGTACTGACGTGGAACTGTCCGCTTAACGTCATTTCCGGCTGACTAATGGTGCGGGTGCTAATTGTCAAACGTATTTACGTGAATGGAAGACAGCACGTCACGAGCTAGCCTCTTGAGCAGACATTTCATGCGGCCCTCCCTTGTTTCTATGAGTGCCGATTTGCGGCGACTTCTTCTCATGGATAGGACTGTATCGGTCGCCTAGTCCTCTACTGTATCCAGTGCTGTGCCTGCCCTGTCTAGTTCTATGCTGAATGGGTTAAGGTTAGGATCAGGCGCACTTTTGGAGAGTCTCCGCTTATGCAAGAAAGTAGATTTGCCAGATTTCAGGGCCCTAAGAGTGGCTGGAAAGAGTAGAAACTGGCCTGATAGACAGATAGAAGTTTAAACTGTACCCTTTTAGCGGACAAACTCCCCTGACATATTATCTCAGACTATTTGGCAGCTTTTCAGACACCTATGAAGCCTGATAGTACCCCACGCGTACCCCTAGGTTTTAGGTACGCGTACCCCTAGGTTTTGGGTACGCGGGGACTATCCAGAACCGTGCGGACTGTGCATTGGTTCTGGGTAAAGCACGGTTCTCGTTACAACACTCTCCCGCCGGTACGGCACAGCTCTCCCCCGATTGAAAAGAAACCCCCGCAACGTAGAAACAAACGACGTCCGCTAGAACTACAGTACGCTAGAACGGTCTGCGCAGGTGGCCCGCATTTCTAGTGATCTCCACATGTACGAATGGTGTGCCGCCCTAGCTCTCACGCTCAATGAATAGCGGCCTGCAGGCCGATTTGAGCTTCTCATGTCATGAATACACATGGATTCAAACAAACACCGTGGATGTCACATCTCGCGAGGTGTCCAGGCACCAGGAGGCAGGCCTGAGTCCCAGGCAAACAACGGTGTAAAATACTACAAACACCAGGCGCTTAACACGCGTCCTGGAGCTAAGAAATACGACATCGTTCTCCTATTATCATCTCTAGTCGACAAACCATTCGATCTACCCGTTTGGATGGCTGGATGGGGTGTTTACTGAGATTTACCACATGTGTGAAAGGATTGACGTTACAGGTGATTATCGCCTTTCCAAGATGACCAAACTGTAAAGTTTGAACTACTTTATACACCGGGATGGACCGTTACTCTTTTCCATAATTGTGGTCTTCTTCAATAGCTAGTGTGTGCAATCATATCGCCACCCTATATGTAATTCCACTAACTCCCTTGTACAGAATAGCCTTTTTTTACCACCTTCCCGATCTTTCTTAGCTTGAAACTCAGTCAGTGGTTCAGAACTCCTGTGGAGACCATGGTATATTCGGAATGCTACATAGAGTGAGCAATTACCTCGATACATACGTTCAATTATACCACCACCCTCTAAAGCTAATTGCATCCGTAACCCTGTTATCAGACTCCTTTCATCCCATCTGAGACATTTTGTGGCGCCTTTTCAAACCCCGCTCGGGAGCGAGCCCTCTGAGGCAGCCTATTAATGAAAAACCCGCATGTTGAATTCGGTGTCCGGTAAGGCTAATAACACGTATTTGAATACAGAACAACGCATGAATGAAAATGCTTGCGTCTCCAGGCGCTAGTCCTTAACTTACGTCTTTTTTTGAACGCAGTAGTGCGTAGAACGTATAGGATTGTACGTACGGAACCGATAACATCTTTGCATTAGAGGTCCGCTGAGGAACCAAATATTTGACAGACTGATCACTCAACGAATCTCATACGTAAGCTTACTATTAGATAAAAAGCTTTTTTTAAAGCGTTTTACGTGTTTTGTTATTTTTTAAATCATACATTTACATCTTCTTGCATCATATTCCAATTATGACGTCAAGGGCCAGATAAATTTATTTATTGCAATGGTCGCTGTACGATAGTTTAGAGATCTCGTGATGTACATAAAGATGCAACATAATGTAATATGATATAATACAACTATAACACGGCAATTAAGCATTAGATAAAAAACATATTCCGCACGCCAGCACTGCAAGTGACATCAATACAGCTTAATTACTCTGCTGAGGAGTACGATCTACACGGTAGACAGAACGTCTTCTAGGATTCCAGTTGTGCAGGCATTCTAAGAACCAAGGTCGCATCCTCTTGACTTTCCCTGGCTTTTCTTTCACTTTCAACTTTGACGTCCGAGTACGGAGCCGGGGACTTTGACACCAGGTTACTCCTCCTACACGGGTATCTCCTCCTGATGTAACAGGTTCTTTGATGTAATATTTATGTTCAAATTGGATCTTTCAAACGCCGCTTAGTTCTTTACAAGCGCTCTCTGCACCTGCCGGGTAGAATTAGATGCTCAAAGCACCACCCTTAAGCGTGGCTTCTCCTGTTATTGGCTTAACTCGTGACTTGAATTCTCTAAAAACTTGGGGCGATTTAATCTCTAAGCAGATCAGTGGCGGCAATACAGTTAAATTTGGCAAGACAGTAACCGTTGGGCTGGCGTAATAAAGATACTGGTACAAAATGCAAATCCCGATAAAAAGGCCTAAAACACCGAAGCCTAAACCTCTAGGAAGCCTAAGCCTCTGCTGGGAAAGTAGGAATGACTAAACTCGTACTTTGAAGCGGGTAAGGCTTTCGGGTTAGTGACCGTCATTGATGATGATGATGATGCCGCAGGGATGAGGCCGTATATGGCCATTGAGCATCTGTAAGAAGTGCTTCGTGGAAATGCTCCGGGCTAATGACATTAACTCGCCTGTTTCATCGGTTGATGCTGCTCGTTTGATACAGGGCGGGCTCCGTTTCTTATTTTCTAGGCCCCTTCTGAGAATCTCCCTCTAGATCGTGAACACTGATGTCATGTCTGGATAGAAGATGATGCCAACATACTCCAAAAGTAAACCAATCGTCGTTTTCTTCAGCTCTTGGTTTCAAAAGAAGAGGATTCCCAATAACGTTGTGTTCAAGATGTTGAATACTGCAGTAGGGGTAGCACTGAATTGCATTTAATTCACAGCTGATGCTTAAAAATGCTACAACAGACACTATTGAACACAATACTGTTTACTAGCTCTTATACAGTATTGCATTTTATATCAATAGGCTGCAATGATTAAAAAAGCGTACAGTGTTGCACAGTACGCCTGGTATACCCAGCGTTTCTCCTAGTCATTTCCGCCAGACTGTATAAGTGCGTAATGCCGTACCTAACTCCTGTTTCAACCAAGGCCTCTCCATAAAGCCTCCTAAACGGTAGACTGTTTGCCGATCTAAAGCCACGGGCAAACGATACTATGAGTTGAGTAAACTACTAGGACTCAGCGTGTGCAATATATGAAGAGCGTCGCGCGATAAACAGTTTGAGGTCTTTCTCATCCGAGTGTGGAGGCCTTGAATTTAGAGGATATGGGTTCGAATCTCGGGGTTCGGTCCCACTGTTGTGTCATCAGTGTCCTTGGGGACTTTATACCTAATTCTTTACTTGACCCGGGTATAAATGAGTACCTAGTTTCGGTTAGGGACGTTCTGTCGGATGGGACGTTAAGCTGGAGGTCCCGTGTTTCGTGAGAGCCACACCTCAAGAATGTTAAAGAACCCACCACACATCAAAATTAGTCGGGGTCCATCCCGGTGTAAGTGGTTCAAACCTTACTATATGGTCTCCGGATAGTCACTCGTTACACCAATGCTACCACAAATGTGGCAAATCCCGATACATGTATAAATAAAATCTTTACACCGTAGCGATGGAGAAACCATCACAAAACAGTCTCCTCTGTCCATTAACAGGACGCAAAATAAACAGCACGAGTAGACCGTGTTTGCGCCTCGGCAGCTGATGCCACGGCAGTGGGTAATGTACCCGGATTTACCGTGTCCTGAGGGCATCCTGGTGAGACGACTGCACTTGGCAGTTGACGCCAAGGTGCCGAAATGGCGCGAGTCAAGACAAATTTCAGAGGGCTGTTCTCTTAAGCTTGAGCAAAGTTCAACGTTTTTGAAAAGTTGTTACAGCTTTCCACACCTTTTTTTATGCTTAGAGATGTCAGATGTGCCCACGTCTGCGTCAGATGAGGGTCAACGTAGTTTTCTTATTTTCCTTTCAACCGAAGATTTGGTGGCTGAACTGCCGCCTTCAACAGGGAAAATTGAACTTTTTCCTTGTCCCAACATTTGTCGTGATCACCACATCAGCATAAAGAAAGATGAAAGTTGTCGTATGGTGACAACAATGTTGAATTGATTTCACAACCTGATGAGGCAATCTAAGGACCGTAAGGTTACAGTTGTCGGTAATCAGCTGATGCCTAACAAAACTGAAACTACTACAACGACTGGTAATTACCCTCCATGAAAATGGGGGTACTGTTTTTACTCCGTTTCATGTTTGGTCTGATATCTGAAGATCGGTGAGAAGGAACTGTACGATATTTGGCAGATTGATGGATGGGGCCTTGGAGATTGTGTAGGTTGACTTTGAGCCCCTGGTGATTGACCTTGGTACTGCAGTTTAATTTTTTTATTCTGTTGTTTTCGCGTTATGGACTGTTTGTGCGATATTAAGGTAGCATGTAGTTGTTATTACCATGGTTTAGTGGTTTAAATTTGGGTCCCCTAGCTGTTTGCGTTTGATATTTACAAAATGTTTAATGTTGGACTTTTTGTGTTGAATGTTTGGAAAATCTGGGGGATGGTTTGGTATGATTTTTGGTATGTGGGTAGTTGTTGAGTCTCTTTGTGTTTTGGAGTGCATTAGCAGGTTGTCGCATATTTTTATTGCTTAATTTAAAAGGATTTTCACTTTTTCACCCCTACTTCATAATAGGATGGTCTGTTTGACCCAAAAGTTGGGACAGAGTGTTTTTGTTTATACCTCCAGCTGGTAGGTCAGACCCAGGCAGCCCTATCTATTTTTACCCCTAGACAGTCTGCAGGAAAATAAATCTTGTTTGTCTGGTCTGCAGGTCATTTGCCTGGTCATTGACCTACATGTACAGGCAAGTGTAGCCTGGGTACCATCCCCAGTAGTATATTCGCAAACTCTATAACAGTTATAGAGTTTGCAAATATACTACTGGGGATGGTACCCAGGCTAAGGCAAATGACCTGCTGGCCATCAAAGTAAACAAACCATGGTAACAAGACAGTAAACGCCTGCACATGACAGCTTGATAAAATACAAAGTGCCACCACAAATCATTCTGCTGATAAAAACAAAGTTTGACTCATAATATCTCTATTGAAATACACCAAAAGATTACAAAATAACAAGCTATTTCATGGAGGGATGATGTCTACGACTTCTCATTGTTTCTGGCAGATTTTGGTTGGTTGGATCCTTGTAGTCCTTCCTTCTCAGATAACAGTTATCTATTACTCTTCGATGACAAAGATCACGTTTTAAGGCAACTAAGACCAGATTCAGAAGATCAAACCTTATACCGGAGACAGTAAACCATTCAATCCTCGTCACAGCTGGCGGCAAATTGAGGGCATTGCCCGGACATGGGAACCAGGTCTCCAGATTTCAGTATATCAGTGAGACAGTAAAAAGTGACAAAAGTAGTTAGATTTTTCCCCACAAAAGTTACACAGGTGGTTTTAACATCGTTTTTGAACTTTATTACACAACAATTGTCCAACATGGGTACAACGTTATAGTTCTTGTTTTTGGCATACGTTGTACCCTGGACTATTGTTGTACATTAAGGGTCATTCATATGCAAATAGGTCAACAACGAACACACGTCACACAAACGTCAGTACTTGGAAAAATAACAAAGAAGTTACGACAATGCCTTATACGGAGTTTTTTTAAGAACAGTAACCAGAGGAGTGTCCATGTGGGTGTTCTGTACGTCAGTACTCCCAGGGGAGCTTCGCGCAGCAAACGTCAATGGGATCATTTAAAATCTCAAAGCGGAAAGTCTTTAATTATTTTCTTAAAGATGCGGAACATCAAAACGACCACGTAAAAAACTAAACTATCATGCTAGACGGTACAAAAACCCTTACGATCCAGGAACATATTATACTGACAAATTTAGAATATACAGCCCTCCTCCCCTCTAGTTTCAAACAGTTAACGATAGTACAGTGTGAAATCATTATGTCAAAACTGAATTTAATAACAAAAACTTTTGCTGACAGCTGCAAGTTCCAGGTTTTACCGAATATGAATCCAATACGCTGTGTGTACTAAATCATCGATTGCAATCAACATTCTCCAATGGGTAGATGCAAATGACCCATCTATATCAAACCGTTAAATATAATAGCCCCTATTTAGTAAGCCCTGTGCATTCAGACGCTTGTAAAGGTCAACCGCGCACACCCGGGATCGATTCACAGGGCCTATTTTCCGAGCCATTTAAACCGGCCCAAATGGGCAGGGAGAGGTTTTTTCCTTCTCAAACAGCAACCGAAAGTAAAGCCCCGATTGATTGCAACTCTGTACAATAATGTCATTGGGGGAAGCGACGGGCTTTTAAGGCCAACAAAGGAAGAGCGACGCCCTCTCCTTTCAAGAAACATCCAGCAAACGCGAAGGCCTGAGAGGCCAATTAGCGACAGAGAAAACGTCGTTAGGCCCTATCAACCACCATGAATGCAGATGGTGTGGTCATTGGGAAAATATCTGAAAGTACCATAACGAGCGAGCAGACCAAGAAGGTGTCCAATTAGAAAGTACATAGAAAAAACAACTACCTCGTACGATTAGTCCATATTTCCTGGCGGAATGGTGATTTTTTGCTAACTGCCGTTCTTAAAGCCGATCTGACTCCATTATCGATTTTGTTAAGTATACGCCGCGGGAGATTTCCGGCGAGTTGGTTTAAGAGTGATAGCCCCGTCAGGACAGTTTCCACACTTTGTCCGTCTTGCGGGCCATGCCTTCAGACGGGGGATGCGCCACATGTCACGATTTAGCATTTAAACGTAAGTCTAAGTATGGCCAAATGGTATTTTCTAGAAAACGTCACTACCTAGCAAGTCAAAATAAAAGAAAAAAAATCTCGATAGACCAAATAGCTTTGTCTATATTCATTTTTGACCATTTCCGTTGTTGGCGTATTCATAGTCAGAGTCAGATGACTCAGACGCACACTGTCCAGGGTGCCAGAGTATCGCGGCCCTGCAGGCCCGTTTCTTTAGTCAAGGTCCATAACCCGGCAGGGAAGCATATGAATCTCGCAGGAGCTGAACAACTTATATCCTGGGAACCAGGGTTGATGTACGCTGCTTCCAACTGCGTTGACTTCTGCATCTCCCACTTCCTCTGGTACAAAATGAACTATTATCTTATGTAATCCTCGATCATGAAATAAATGAGGACACTCTGTCTCGTATTCTTTTCTTCGGGGACATTGTATAACCCAGGAATGGTATAGGAAGGACCATGGAAGGCGGTTGGTGAATATATAATTTGTATCAGCGCGGTATGTTACGTTTGGAAAAGCAGAAGAGCAGAATCTGGTAGAAAATTACATGACCTCATCAAAATTTTTGATCGGCTTTAAGTAGAATCCATCTTTTGAGGTAAGGAATTCGCAGAATACATAAGCCTCTTACAAGGTTGCCAGCTGAATACAGACCCCCCCTCAAATAAATGATGTATGTATTACGGATCATCAATGAAGTATCACTACATCCTATGACAGCCAGGCTGGTAGGACGTTGATGCATTTGACATATTTATTCATTTATTTGTCCTCCCAGATTTCAAATTCAAGAAACAAAGAGCAGGGGATCGGTGAGGAGTCGACAACAGAAACCTAGTTTCTCTACCAGGCCGGCTCCTCATAAACTTCACAATGTATAGAGAAATTAACAAGGAAATCAAAGGAAAGTCTAACACCTAGCTAATACCACTGCTCTTTCTCTCTCTCCACCTGTGCAGATAGGGAACCTGGAGGACCACTACCTCTTCCGTCACAAAGACGTGCCTCACCGGTCCCGCAGAGAAGCACACCATCACACCAAGAGGCTCGGAGACGATAAAAGGGTGAGCAACAACAAAACACATTCTCACAAAACGCACACGCACAAGACGGTGCTACAATAGCTAAAAGATGTATGGGCAATTGTGTTGTAGAAGATCTTTACTTTAATGACTGCTTCAGAGGCTTCACAGCCAACGAGCACTTCTCACAGATCTGTCATCTTGTAGTGTGCTGAATGGAGGTTGAGAAGATGTGAATGTGGTTCCTTAGAAAACATGTTGCAACACGACAATAGAATTCTAGGAAGGTTTCTTCAGTAGCAAGAAACTATAATTGGCTGGCAAGTAATCAGGTAGCCCCCATGGATTTTAACGCATGGTAGTCTACTACAATATGAAACGCAGCGTGTGTCGAAGCTCCAAATGGCGTGTGATCTGTTACTTCAGATGAATGTGGACAGTATAAATAGCATTGACGTCTGTGAAATAGATAGCACAATGTGTACCTGTACATCATGTGTAGGCCTTGACGTAAGGGGCTGACGATATGCTATGATACACGTGCCTACCTAGCCACGTGACCGGTAAAACATACAGTTTCCATTGTGACCGAGTAGGTGGTGTTGAAAGTAGATGTTAGAAAAAAACTTTATACTTTTCCCCTCTCTCATTGACATCTGCCATGCGTTCTTGGGATCTATGAACATGTTATTGTCCGTACACGTGCATATATATCTTCAAGTAGTAGGTCTCGTATGGGCCATGAAAAAGTAATTCTACATCATGTACTTATTGTGCACGTGCATCTAATGAGAAAAAATCCACTAGGTTTGGTAAAATAGCATTGAAACCACCTTACAATGTTAGTGCTGAGACAGATACAATCATAAGACTAAACACCTCGCCCTAGCCTCCGACGTCGTAGTAACTGAATCTGCAGCTCTCACACATCGCTCACTGGTGGATGCGTATGACCCGTGCATGAATATTGAACTACGTTTTTCACGGATGTTCACAGATACAATGGGTGGCACAACAGGTGGGACGGGATCGGAGTAAAAGAGGACCCATCCCCCAACAACCCCGGCAATCAGACAACCCCGCACCCCTGACCTTCATCGACCCTTACTGGGACAAACAGTGGTATCTGGTAGGTCAATAAACTGCTGCTCTTGTCGAACAATGACCATTATTGCCGCGTAATTTGAATCAAGTTGGTGAGCAAATGAATGGTATCGTTCTCTATTCACAACCGTTTGCTTAATAAAAGCCTACAATATTCAAGTGGTTGTGAATAAAGAACCTTGCATTCCAGTGATTCATCATTTTGCTATGACATTTACAATCAACTCAAATATTGTATGTGCCATGTTCCTTTTGTGATAAACCGCCAGTAAGACTGACATCATATGACAAATTTCTCATTATTTCTACCATTGTTTCTTCAACATAGGAAGGTTTTTGAAAGTATCATACTTCGTTGTGTGTTTTGATGTCAATCAAAACATTCTTAACGGAGAATAAAACGTATAGTTTCTCGTTTTACTGCCAGCACGACACCAGAACTTCGACGAACCTGCCCAAACTAGATCTGCACGTACTTCCGGTCTGGAGAAAAGGCATCACGGGAAAAGGAGTGGTGGTGGCCGTGTTGGACGACGGGATTGAAAAGGACCATCCAGACCTCAAGGACAACTATGTAAGTTTCAACTATTGCACAAACAATGAATACGTTGGCATTTAATTAGATTAGATCACGACCATCCGTGAAACTCTCACGACCAGATGATGATGAGATCACATGCATGTACGTCGTGCGCTCGTGGTACGATGATCTTGGTATAGTCGTACATGTGTTCTAGACTTGTCTTAGATCCTTGTCAGCGGTTGGGTCTGTCACAGCCTTCTTGAAAATTCTACAGTATGAAAATCCTACGATGATGTGGAAGATCCCATTCTGTTACCTTGGCGTACCTTGGGCACCATTCCAGTCCTGAGTCTAACCTCAAAGTAATCCTCTCAGGATGATACCTGAATTGTGTTACATTGTCATTCCAAGTTACGTTGTCGTGTAAAATTATATCACAATGTCTCAATGCCATATATCGTTTATGTTACAGGATCCTGACGCTAGCTATGACTTCAATGACAACGATGACGACCCCCAGCCAAGATATGAAGAAACGAATGAAAACAAGTAAGTGTCTACCAACATTTATTGTCGACAGTTTCATATCACCAGAAAGACATGTTTTAAGTACCTAGATTGTCATATATTCATTCAACTTTTTCTGTGCTTGCCTGCCTGCATGTACATTCAAGCATTGTGAGTAATCAAACTGCATAGATATGGGACTAAGTCACCAAAATTCTACTCCATTTAAAAACGAAATCAAAGATTGCAGTTTTTCCAAGTTGACGTTGTGTGTCAATGAACTTTATTTTTGTAAGCACTTACTCCAGCCGTTATACAAGAACAGCACCACTTCAGGTGCTTACATAAACCAAGATTTGCCGTCACTTTTCATAGTACTATAACACTATAACATCAACACTTCATACGGTTGGTGTTCGCAAAGGTCATCTACTGAAGCACAATGCGATGTGCTTATCCCTCCCGAGACCCATTTTTATACAGGAAAGAGCTCAGGTTGCGGCGCAACTTTGGTTACAATAATTGGCATTGCCATGGGGATAAACTAAAGGGTCTCCATTGACATTGTGCAATGATGATGACTAACGATTGTCATAAGTTCGTAAGTTCCAGATTTTAACAAGATGTTCCAGATTTTAACAAGATGTCGTAAATCTTGGACGAAACAAAGATGCAAAAGCAGTGTCGTGATTATGGCCTATTTCCTTGGATAGGGGGACTGCAATCAGAGAAAGACGGTCTCCACAGAGATTGATACAGGATGCTTACATGAAACGTGACACATGTAGGAAACAGCATTAAAAGATATAAGATACATGTTAACGTTTATGCTAATGTTGGTTGGTAGGCACGGGACCCGCTGTGCGGGGGAGATCGCTATGGCGGCCAACAACTCTCAGTGCGGCGTGGGAATAGCGTTTAATGCAAGGATAGGAGGTAAGAAAATCCCGAAATATCTGCTGCAGGTTCTGCTGCATTCCACACAAAAAAGCTGCACTGCTGTCACATAACAAATTGTAGCATAGCATGCACTGACGCCACATTTTATGGTTTGATCTCGACGTCGATGTTCTATGTGTACAGTGGCTATTTGTGGGTTGAAAACATTAAGGCGAATATGAAACCGTACAAACGGCTGCTAAGATTAGTAAGACCAGACTAATTTTGGTACAATCGCTCCTGCTTCATCTCCCACCCTAAATCCTCACTAGTTCTCAGGTGTCTTGGAGAAAAGTTCGTCTTGATTATGCTAAACCGTCGCAAAGCTGGGCGGCAGCCAAGGCTTTGTACCCAGAGACTTGATTGAGTATCGGTAAGGCACTGCAAGTCTCGGGTAGGCGTCGCGGGAGACCGAACCGTCCTAGACGTTTGGCATTTACCAAAGCAGGATCGCTTCTGAACACCGCCTGACATTAAAGTGATCTCATAAGTAACGTCCAGAAAGGTTTGCACTCGAAATCACTCGTGAATTGATACCAGATAAGTGGCGTTGATTACAAGGTGCGGGGGCGAGCCAATGGGAGCACATGTACAGTTCAGGCCTTTGTTTTGCCTTCTTTGTGCGTTAAATGAATGTATACACATGCATGTCTTCTTCGTGAAGTCTGCCTTAATGGTAATCAGGCAACGAATAGCATGGTTTGATATAAGATATAAATTCATGGCGCAATCAGTGACGATCGTCAAATGTAAAGCCTTTTCATGGTCAAACTGCACCGTTACGATGAATCATGTAGTTTTGTTGGGTGTATGATTGCTGTGCTCTTTCAAATCTGTTCCTGTAACAAATTTCCAATTTTTAGATATTTTTTTGGGTAGAAAAAAATTGGATTACTCATCATCGTCAGCTACGTTAACTCGTACTTCTTTTTTTTTTTTTGGAAAGTTTGCAAGAATAGGGTTTTTCATGATTGCTGCCGTCTCTGGCTATGTCCAAAAACCATGGATTTTACTTCGGCGGCAATCTTTGTTGAATCACAGCACCATCCCCCGCTTTCAAACATGGATTATGGATGATTTCCTGCAAATCTTGCAAGTGAAATACTAGACGTGATTTAGTCAGAACTGATATCGAACAGCTAGTCGCATAGCTAAGGGATCGTAAAAGTATGGGATACTTGCTGCAGAACTGCTCAGATGTGAACATTTTGAAGGACAGTTTAGCCTCGTGAATCGCCTGTCACGTGGACGTCTTCTCTCCACGTGCGACCTCTGAAAACTAGGAGTCACACGAAGACAGCTGGGACCTTTTACAAAATGTTCTTTTCTCGTTAGCCTGCGCATAACAGCTTTTACAGACTCTGTATGTTAGGGACACATCCGGCGAGCCCATACATTTGCACAACGACTGGATTCAATTATCGTTGTAAATAGATGGCGTAAAAATATATCAAATGACATGGCATTCATATGCGCGCTATCCAATTAACATGGTATACATACATAGTTTGGGTTATATACATCTTGACGTGCGTGCAGCCGCAACATGAAATATGATCACCTTCACCTTCTCCTATCCCATCTGGAGGACCTCTGACTACAAACAGGCGTTCAAAATATCGTAACGTCATTAGATTGAAGTGTTTGGAGTCAGCATATGCCCGATCTAATGAGGGAAACAGTAACGTGTCAAGTGCCAGGTGGGCCTAGCAGGAGACCCTTGAAGTAGCGACGTGATGTCATTCTAGTTTGTGCCTTTATAGCGTTTGTGTTTTATGAAGTTTTCCAATTATTTAAAGGCACTCCAAGCAATTTTATGGCAGCAAAATTGTTTTCAAAATAATGTTTTTCTTTATTTTTTTAAATGCATTAAGTTGAACCTACCATAGCATACTGACATCTGTGAGGCAAATATGCGATGTCGCCGACAGAAAACGTTTCTTGCAATTGTTTCGTATCGCAGGCTGGTTCTAGTAATTAATTGGTGGTGCCAAAAAGTGCATTCCTCTTGTTTTGAGACTACTTGAAACGCTTCAGACAGATTTTATCATCTGGAATGTTTTTTTGCTGCCCTAAAATTGCATTAGATGTCTTTAATGTTTTCTGAGCCGTGTGTTTGTGGGCGGACCTGTGGGTGGTGTCGTGGGCAGCATACAGAGCCCGATAGCCTGTGATAAAGAAAAGGTTGATTCTGTAATAACATCTTGCTTTGTTCTCCTTCAAACCAATCTTCAAAACACCTTTAATAACCAGTGGGCCGTTATATTGGGTGGATTTGTGGGTGGGGTTGTGGTCGGCTCACGAGAATTTGCAGATGGATCATGCAGACGAAAACATCCATCGGCTATTCCGTCACATAGCTATGAACAATGTGCAGCATATTTTCATCATCATCGTCATCCACATGTGTTCTGCTGTTGCAGTGGTCTGGACACTCATCTCACATAGCAGGAAAATAGCTTACCCGACAATCTGCTAGCATACTATCGGCCCAAGCCTACATAAATTTTTCCATGCATGAAATGAAAAGCTATCTGGCACCGCAAAATCAAAAACCAAATCGCCATCCAAGGTTTTCTTTCTGACCGTATAATGGAATGGTCTTAGTCCCTTTTTTTATGTCTGCCATCAGAATGCTCTTGTATGCGTTGGCTCTATCAGGCCAGGGCTATTCCTTACGTAGAAACTTTGTACATAGTAGAGTGGATTTCATTCTTCAAGCTAACCGACATCTAGAACACCGCAGTCGTCCATCAGTAATACACCTGGAGCTGCATAGTTCCCGTCTAGAACTTTTATTGGCCCTGTTGTAGCGGAGTTGTAATGGACGCATTGGAGGCGAACTCCCGTTCACTCCCGAATGTTTTAAACATTTTCTGTATCTGTATCTGTATCGGTATAGCCGGTATTCGGCGTAACACACCAGCTTGAAACAAGGTGCAGCCGAACATTAGCCGACCTTGCTGAACACCAGACAACCACAGCCGACCCATTCCTAACCATGGTCGATGGGAGTTTGGCGATGTTCGGGAGGCCATATTTGGCCGCGTAGACTATGTAGAAACTTTGCTAACACGTCCTTACTTTTCTGATCTCCAGGAGTGCGCATGCTGGACGGGGTGGTGACGGACGCGGTGGAGGCGAACTCCATCGGCTTCAACATCCAGCACGTGGACATCTACAGCGCCTCCTGGGGACCTAACGACGACGGCAAGACCGTGGAGGGGCCAGAGAAACTCGCTAGGGCCGCTTTCGAGAAGGGGATCAGGGAGGTCAGGACGGATACACGAATACTTGTTTATTATTTGTTTTGTTAATTGTTTATTTGCAGTGTGCACATAAAAAAAACATTAGTTACAAATACTCGTATATCATTTCCTAAATTACTTTTACAACATGTACTATCTATTTAGGAAAAACAAAAGTGACGAACATAAATCAAACCAGATACACAAGAAAATAAAGTTAGCAAAAACTGAACTACAGGTAACTGCATAATTGATAAAGTAAGACAAACTTTTGCACCAGTCAAATCTTCAGTTATTATACATAAGACAAAGTACAAACATTAATGCCAAAATAATAACAAATCAGATAATCAAAACATTAGAAAACAAGGAAAACAAACAAAACGAAGTCTTATGACAATATATATGGGCTCTCTCTCCCTTCCTCTCTCTGTCTGTCTGTCTCTCCCTCCCCTATATAAATATATATAAATAGCCTTTTTAAAACGTTGTCTACATTTGGAGCAAAATACAAATGCAGCAGGTTCACTGTCTAGACATGTCCTTCTCAAAAACTTCTTCGTTCCTATAGAATCTTCGTATATATATAGGTAATTGTCTCGCACGCAATCGTTTCACAATGCAGCGATAACCATACAACGGAGGAGTCTCTTCAACTATGGCTTAATGGACAGCTAGAATTTAATTGCGTCGTAATGACCAATCTTACTCCAATCTTGCTGTTAAGGCCCTTTCTACCATTGTACTTGGAACTTTTTGTTCTTTAGTTGTTTTTCTTGTTAACCGTGGTGACATGGTAACCACGCACAATTTACAAAAGGAGGGCAACGTGCCATCGAGCACACAAGTACGTGAATGTGCATGTCTGCAGTCTCTTATCTCACCTAAAAAATTGTTTGCCATATACCGGTGCGATGGCAAAGTGGGTGTGATCCGCTTGCATTCGGACGGTACGGTCGTGAGTTTGGTCCCCGGCCGAGTCATAACAACAAACTTGAGTAAAAACAAGTACATGCTGCTTTCTCTGCTTAGCATTCAGGTTTTGGGAAAGTGCACATAAACAAACACAAAACATGGGTATGGATGTACAATAAAGCAATTCATTCATTTATTCATCGATCATTCCATCCATCCATCCATCCATCCATCCATCCATCCATCCATTCATTCATTCATTTATTTATTGTTTATCTATGTTTACCAGGGACGTGGCGGTAGGGGGTCCATCTTCGCCTGGGCGTCCGGTAACGGCGGGAGTAACGGCGACAACTGCGACTGTGACGGCTACACCAGCTCCATCTACACGGTCTCCATCAGCTCCGCGTCCCAGCAGGGCAGGTCCCCGTGGTACGGAGAGAAGTGCGCCTCCACCCTGGCCACGGCCTACAGCAGCGGAGAGTACAAGGACCAGAAAATTGTAAGCCAGCTCCTCCTCTATGTACCAACATAGCGTAGTCTACGATCGTCGTGTCTGTGTACTGTGAAATTCAGCTGCTGGCTTGTGACGGAAATGGCTGCCTTAGTTTATCATCGGTGGTTACTTCTGTTATGGTGGCACGTCAGCATAACGCAATGCGTCTGCGCGAAACCCGTGATGTATTGTGCATAGCACATCGACAAAACGTCTCGTTTAAGGTCGTACTCGAGTATAACAAGGGTGGCATCCCGCCCATCGTTTCCAAATGGTGTGTCGAAAACACATCGTCTGCAACGGCCGGTCAAACATCTGACGCAACGATGACCAAACATCCAACGAAAGCCGTGAAAAATTTCCACGAAGTTCCGCGAAGGTGCAGTTCGGTCTGTTGGCGTGCTTGTCATAGCCCGCTTGAACAGCATCAAAACCGTTCAACCACCTACAACGTTGTTCATTAGGTCAATACATACATTTTCATTTTCACCAAGCACGTAAATACTAGGTTCTTGTATTTCTATATGTGACACCTTATGTTGTGTGTTTCCCCGTGTACAGAGCAGCACGGACCTGCACCACGCGTGTACGGACAGCCACACGGGAACATCTGCCGCGGCACCGCTGGCTGCGGGCGTGCTGGCGCTGGCTCTGGAAGCAAAGTAAGCCCCTTTAGACACTTACCATCTTACCAAACTGAAATATACTACTTGAAAGCCCAATATCATTGCAGCTTTTGCTTGTTGCAGTAAACCGCCTTTAGGTTTAACATACCAGCATTGTACAACAAGTACAAGCTGCGAAAGACTGTAAGATTTGATCCACTTGACACCTTGATGGACCCTATACTGAGCTACTCTTTTTATAAGTGTGATGGGATCACGAAAAGTTGAAGTTACCAAGTGGTAGTAAATGTCAGCGGGTAATAATTACATTGTTAACAGTACTAGGCTTTAAAATGGCAGCACATGAAAGTACCGGAACTTGACTTCTATCTACTGCAATTGGATTACATTACCTGACGTAACTAGCATTTACTGCCATTCGTAAATCCACGTTTCAATGTTTATGAAAACATATTTATGTTCCAGCCCGGACCTGACGTGGAGAGACGTCCAGCACCTGATCGTGTGGACATCAGAGTACGACCCTCTGTCCAGCAACCCCGGCTGGTTCCAGAACGGCGCCGGCTTGTGGGTGAACTCCCGGTTCGGGTTCGGCCTGCTGAACGCCGAGGCCATGGTGGACATGGCTCTGACGTGGAAGACTGTACCCGAGAAGACCATCTGTGAAGTCAGACTGGAGAACTTCCAGCCGAGGTAAGAACTACTCCAAATCTACTTATTTTTATGTTTACCTGCGCAGAAGAAAAACATACTGTTTTTGCTATGTTTCATCTTCTCTAAGCGCATATGACCAATGACCTTAACCAGACGGCTGTACATATGGTAACTGATGCTGTAGCAGACACCCATTGGTTTTGGATTACATTGTAGCAGAATAGAGCCGGAGAGGCTGGTCACCATCTACTATACAAGTTCATCGCTTTGTAAATTCAGGAGAAGGGTCGACTATGTGTAAACGTTGATAAGTAGTTGGCTATCACTGAAGTCATTTTGGTTCTGCCTAAAAGGACCCTGGGAAATGGTGAGGAGATCAACATAGAGATGGAGACGGACGGTTGCCAAGGCGACAGTCACGTGGGCGCTCTGGAGCACGTGCAGGTCAAGACGACGATCGACTACACCCGACGTGGAGACCTGAGGATAGTGCTGACGTCTCCCTCAGGTGAGCACAAGATATGTCATGATCTCGATGATCTTGACTTGTAGTAAGTATATCAAGACCTTGGTGGCAGAGTATCAAAATAAACCCGAGAAACATTTCCCTGTCCTTGGTGCTGAAAACATAGAGTTATGAGTGGGTCCAATTTACATAGCCATTCCCATTTTAAATGACATGACAAGAGGTATGTCAAAAGGTCAGATCCAGAAAATGGAGGTGAGCTTGAAAGTCACGAAAACCCAACAAACTTTCCGGAAGTCTGAAGTCTCTGATTTCTTGGTTGTCTTGTTTTTCTGGTCGGACACACGAAACGCGGTCAGCTTGAAAGTCGCCAAATACTTAAATGGTGTATGAAATTGTTTGTCTCGTTTCCAGGCACCCAGACCACCCTACTGGACACCCGTCGTCAGGACAAGTCCCAGATGGGTTTCCAAGACTGGCCGTTCATGTCCACTCACACCTGGGGAGAGAATCCGCAGGGCAAGTGGACACTCACCATCGAGGACAAGGTCAGTGCTAATGGCCCGCATAGTGCTACAGTAACTGAAAAGTCGATACTGTTTAGGTTCTTAATAAGCTTGTTCATGGTTCAAAGTGCTCGCTCAGCCATACCCGAAGCTGTAGGGCTGATCTCAAAGAGGATTTTAGCATGTTCAATATTGATGACTCAAGGAAACCATATATATGCAGTTCAGCGTGATGCAACGTGGGTAATATATCAAAGTTCACCCCGTGAACTAGCCGATACAACCTAACGGTGCCCGTATGGTTTACGGGAGAAGAAAAAAAATGGATCAAGTGTTAGTTACGTACTCAGATTTTCATCACGTTGTCGCCACATACCATTTTTGCGATGAATGTCGATATCCATTGGAATTGTGTTGTTTGAATTTATCACCTACCTAAATGTCTAGAATATATTGACTTTGAAATCCGGTATTCAGGTCCTGAAGCTTCACCTTTGGGAACCTTTTACTTATATTTTTCTCTTGCCGTCCAGTCTGACCACGCGGAGAACAACGGCGTTGTAGAGGACGTGGTGCTGATCCTGCACGGAACGCCGGAACAGCCGGCCTACCAGTCCGGAGGGAGGGTGTACACTGACTACAACCGCGTCCAGGACGACAGGAATGTGGACAAAGTAAGGACGGAACCTATCTCCTCACTGTCTCCTCTTTAACTTCTCAAGGTTTCTTGATGACATCTAAGCTTCAAGCATGAGACCTATTACAATTGTTAAACGTTAAGACAAAACAACTCATTGTTCTACACCATCTCTGCTTCAGTCAGACCATGTCCATGGTACAGTCAGGTAACAAAGAAAAAATGACCAACGTACACGTACTGGCACTCAATTAACGACTGTATACATATATCAAACGTATATTCAAACTAGAAAAGTGACATTTGCAAAGTAAATGACTTCACATGGTCTAGTCTAACAAACTACTGCTCTGTTTATCTTACTCAAACACATTCACCAGCCACTCCAACTCTGTTCTATTACATAATGTAACCCAACACCACAGGGTGTCTGCTATAGCACCGGTTGCCATGGTGACAGCCGTCTGGTCCGGGTCATTGACCTTATTTGTTTGGCGATGAGGAAGAAGAAACAGAGTATAAACAGTATATTTTCCTCTGCGAAGGTAAACTTAACAGTAATCATTGACTTTTTTTCTCCAGTTCGCTGCTAAACCCGCTCCAGCCTCCGCTGCCGAGACCGCCCCCGCCCCGGAGTCAGAGGACCGAGTACCGATCTCCGAGCCCGTGGACTCTGCAGACAGCGTGGTGAGACATTAACCATAAATATGCCCCACGGACGAGCGTTAAAAAGTGTTAGAGGATCCGATAAACTTGGCCTGAACGACCGTGACTTGTCAGCCGCCATGCTGGACGGAAATATCCGAGGAGTTAAATGTTAAGTGGGGCTGTAAAATAAGTTGTATAACTTGAGTTCAGCCCCACTTCGTCCTTGTCTTGTATTGCTTTATTCAATTTAAAAAAAAAATATCCGAGGAGACGCCATGGGTGGCACCTTCTAATGCTGAAGTCACATTTTCAAACCGGGGCCCGGCCGGGCTGTTTCGATTAACGAAAAATCAACAATTTATATCAGGAATATACGTTCCCAAAACTTCCCATTATTATTTTTTTCAACGTTTGGTGGAGCTTTTTTGTCTATTATATCATACTTTTCGTTCCATAAGACTGCCCGGCCGGCCCCCGGTTTAGAAATGTAACTTCAGCATAAGAGGATGAACTGAACTTGTAGAAGCGTAGATACCTAGTAACAAGTCCCAACAATAATGTTATATAAATTATGTAGTATTTGTATAGATGTATATATTTTCCTACTTTTGCAACACTAACTATAAGAATACCAGTTTCCCACAAGTGGTTGCAACATCAACACACATTGGGTCCACTTTTTATGTTACAAGCAAATGCAGCATGAAATCTGATAACGCCACTAGACTTAGGTGTTGTAAGTCTCGCACCTGTCCGATCTAATTAAAGGGACAACAACATTTCAAGTGCCAGCTAAGCCCAAAAGGGCAGCCTTGAAGTAGGATACCATAAGACTTATAAGTGGGCGTAGCTTTAAGGACTCAAGTGCAAGCTGTTCTCCTTGGTTATGTCTTATTATATTATTATATAACAAACGGTACTGCATTATTATTAGAAATTGTAAACAAACCATCTGCTGTGTTCTCACCAGATGTAACCTGGAAGCTTGAGAAACATTATTTTTACATACAAAAAAAGTTACTCAAACAACTGGTCACTGAAGTAGTAGATGCTTCTTGAAACGGCTGACAGCATTCAACATCTATCCAGTTGCTTGCATTGAGTAACTGTTTTCTTGTGACTATCTTGTGACTATTCCTGTGGTTATCTCATGACCTGGACGTCTAGCCTTCATCGACGTATTATGTTTACGTGTTTCAGAAAATCGCTAAGACTCCAGCGAAGGAGACGGAGTTCTTGGTGAACTGGCAGGACAGGCTGGCTGGTGACGGGAGTGAGTTCAACCCCGAAAACTCGGACCCGTTCCAACCCGCAGAACCTGAGGCCGACACTTTCATGGACGGCGGAGACCTTCGTCCCTGGGAAGCTTTCAAGGTACATAGAGACTTGATTGCAAGCTATTATACTTGGTTATAGTGTCCTATTTACAAAATACATCGCTGCATTAATAAAGAAATGATTGCTGAAATCATGCAATATGTATTTTCGAAAAATCATTGAATCGGAGAAAAAATACAACAAACATGCATATGTAAGAATCAAAATGCATTTGGCACTATGAAAATTACCATCGTCCCTGTGGAGTTTTCAAGGTATGTAGAGACTTAAGCGCAAGCTGTTATACTTGGTTGGCGTCCTATTATAACAGACGTTAGAAAAGATTGCAACGTCTGAAACCTTACAAGATATTTTAAAACACATACATCAAAGCGGCGATCAAGCGGTAAAACTTCACCTCTGGCTGTATCTACCAAAATTCCCTTGCGGAGAAAAAAATGCAAGCATTTGGCACTGCGAAAATGACCACGAAAATATTGGCAGACCCATTCAAGTTTTATTCCAAAATAATCCAAACATCTGAAGTTTCCATGGAAACAAATGTACCAGAAGGACAACAGGTGCGCTGTGCTTAGTGCCGGCCGGATATGTTAATCTCCGCTATAGTAAGACTGCTGTGTGCATGGGACCAGCAACGTGCTGTTTTACATGATTAAGCAGTTTTGCGTGAGCAAAACGCACGCCAATATTAGCACCGAAATGCGCTTTTTGGGCGTAGCTTTAAGTAAATATTAAGTACTGCAAAGCATCACGCGCTTATTTGTAATATTCTAGACGAAAGAATGGATTTTTTCATGCATGTCAGCTTATCTCATATTCAATCATTTGCGACCGTTTCGAAGGCACATGATTTATGTAAAGAAAACTTGAAACAGAGCTCCACGCAACCTCAATGTGGCTTCTATTATCATTACTTATTTTCTTACATTTGTAGCATTGCACATAAGGTCCTATATCTACTACTATGTATACCATATACTGCTGTGTGATACATGTGTTGTTACACTGATTTGCGTTACGACGACATTTGTAACGATCTTAGAGACTACTTGGTTTCTTAATGACAGGAAATTCGAGGCAGAAAGCACAACCTTGCGTAATGCTGTTAAGAGATTATCATTTACATAATCCACGGTGATGTTTGTGGCATACTAGTATATGATTCCAAGAAATACTTACAGATCATTAATAGATCCTCAGGACCATAATCCAAGGAACAGTCCGGGGAGAAAGAAAAAGGAGTACGGAAAATGAGAGGATAACATCAGAGAATGGGTGGACCAGCATGACTTTAAGTTAAAACCGATATGGATGGAGAAAAATAATAGCAAGATAGAAGAATAGTTCGATTTTTGCCCATTATCAATGATTTCCTACATACCTGGCCATGCTATGAATGTTGTTTTATTTATTCATTTGTTGTTGTTGTTGTTTTTGCAGTACCTACATCGGCAAATGAAATCACCAACCAGGCCACGTCACCCTGCGCAAGCGTACTACAAGCCATCGCCACTGTACATCCGGGACCCGTCACTGGACATCCGGGACCCGTCACTGGACATCCGGGACCCGTGGCCATCCCAGAATGCCCTGGGGGAGTCAGAGGCTGACCTGGTGAACTACTACCTACAGCTCCTGGGCTACGACCCGTGAAACATCCGCACCAGGAATTGAAAAACGGAACCTCAGATACCGGAGAAAACAGAAAGAAACAAGCTGGTCTTAGAGAATAAAAAACAAATTGTAGACATCACGAATGCTTACCGTCTGATACCGTGCATATGATATGATATGATAAGTGATTTCTCCATCAGGTTTCCTATCTGTGTAAGGTATATAGTACAGGAGTTCGTATACGAACAAACGAGCTTTATTTTTGATGCTTTAGAACAGGAGTTGTCGTACTCCCGATATCCACAGTGGGAACAGGTGACAAACAGATTAGAAAGCAGATGATTCCGTTGACAAATGACGATGACATCTCGTTTCTCTTCTTATTGACGACATAATGTTAGAAAGTAAATGCCTGGTCCACACAGTTGCGGCGTAAAAGAACTAAATTGAGGGACCATCTCTCCATTGTCTTAATATTCATCTTCTAAAGAATCAATAGATACATAGTGTGTGTGTGAGAGAAAGAGAATGGGTGACCAGTGGGCGACAATTTCTAACACATCACACAGGCAAGTACTTTACCTCAATTCTATATCACCAGAGCAATTTCCTCCGTACATGTTTCCTTGCGCAATTTTCACCCGAATCGAGCTAAACAGCCTGTAACGTCGAAGCAATGGGCAATAGCCGTGCTTGATATTGACTTTGTGAGGAATAGATGGCTCGGCTGCAGTAGACCAATATATGAGTTGAAAAAAATTATCTTTAAGCTGGCACACTTCATAGAATTCAGTCTCCAATATTGTCCCCCGTCCCTCATCGTTTGATGCACTGGTCATTTGCCTAGAGCGCTGTTGGAGAATACTGTCATCTTCCAATACCACAAATTTGCTTTAAAACTCCAAAACAAACGTAAAACCGACATGAAGGCCCCATTGATGGTCTGTGTGGGCGTGGAGAGCAATTTTGACATGAAATTGTTCTTGGGATATTCTGGTTAAATTGTTGGGACGCATTTGACTATTTCACTCTGACAACTAACCTCTGCCAGACCAAATAGTGTTCCAGAGAGGTTAGCTGGTTAGAGGAGGAAAAGTTGCAACCCTAGGTTACTCTGGCATACTATTCAGTCTATTTGGCCAATTTCTACTATTTTCCCTGCAACTTGGGAGCCTGGTAGAGGCTATATGAAAAGTTGCAACCCTAGGTTACTCTGGCATACTATTCAGTCTATTTGGCCAATTTCTACTATTTTCCCTGCAACTTGGGAGCCTGGTAGAGGCTATATGACCACCTAGCCTGACTAAAGCAAGCTCCTAGCGGCCGGCCCGCACCAGAGTCTGCCGTGAGGAGAGAATTTTAAACCACAGCCAGGGAGAGATTTTGTTGTAAACACAGGCTATTTGACCACCAAGGTTTTACCGTCTAAACAAATGTTGAGTTTTATTATGAGTACTCAAGTAATTTTAAACTGAATGATGATGGCAAGAATCAAAGTCACATTCGTGTAATTCAACACAAAATACTCATCACTTCTCTTAAATAATAGTTAGGTAAATGTTGCTACTGACGTCACGGTGAATAGGCATGGCAGCCGGTTCAGAATTAGTCGCCGCTACTCGTGAATAGAGAGAGTTCTTTCGAGCGGCAAACAATACATAATCATCGTGATCATACACAATTGTAACTTATCAACGTTTGCTTTTGTTTGCTTTTCAAAAGAACGTTATTTACGACCCGTGGTGCCAGGTTCTGAACCTGCTGCCATGGTTACCGTGACGTCACTTGTGGGAATTAACTGGCTGTCGAAATCAAGAGCTGAAAGGATGATTATCAAGATGCGATGTTCCCTTACGTCAGAAGAGCGTATTTTGTCCAAACGTCTTTGTTCATTGAATAATGCCTATCACGTTTGACTATTCTAAGGAACTATTGTATTTCAATGTTATTGGTCTCATGTCGTCTTTAAGCTGACAACGCTAAAACAAAAATAAACTTCGCGTTGACGAGTACGCATTGTCGGTGAAACACATTAAAAAAGCCGAGGATCCTAAACTTTTACATAGAGAGTATGAAAAACAGAAATGTCGCCATTTTTCCGTCAACATTTTATCCATGGAGGCCCAGAATGTAAACAAATGATACGGCCTCCTATAATTAGTGCACATGTGTACGTCAGAACAAGACGGGGGTAAGAACATGCTGACCCTGTCAACGATACAAAAGAACATTCAACCGAAACCACGGGGAAATGATGTTGTTAGTAAATTCTTGTGTTATCTCACGAACTCAAGACGCCCAAATGCTGCAGATTGGTATCAAGTTATAAAGACTTTGACAATGACTAAGATAATGTTGTACGTGGCTACCAGATATAAGAACTATTAGCCTGGTTACCAAACCTATTTTAGCTGCCGAGTCTCATTCTTCCTCTACGCAAATTTAGGCCATGTTGATTTGATTATATGGATGACATCCTCCGGGAGCCCCAAAACTGATGCGCGCGTGCGAATAAAAAAAAAGTTTTGCAAAAAAAAAAGTTCTTTTCATTATGAAATCTACATGGTCATGAGGGTTGAGCAAATGGCACAGAATATGGTTTGGCGAATAATCTAGTCTTCAAGTTCATTTCTTTACAATTTCGTCTTTTTTCGTTTGATTTTGGCATTCTACGACATTGGTACCGGTATAGTTTTTATTAATTTTTTTTGTAACTTATGGTATATTTTTGTTCATTTTGCAACTGTTTTGTACGATTTACAGTATGGTTGAAAACTTTTTTTTTTGGAAACGGCCGAAAATTCATGCGCGCGTGGATGTCATCCATATAATCAAATCAACATGGCCTTAACTAAAGAACTATATCATGCTTCAGAGATCTGTATCTGTTCCAGTCTTGTACCCGTACCTGTATCTGTATAGCGGGGTAATCTGCCCTTCTGTGTAACACTCCAGCTTCAGGTGATTAAAAAGAAATGAAAGACGTGTACAATCAATTTGAAACTTCGCACAAGTAAGTATTTTGAAATATTCCAGATGCAATAAAGCGATTTATTCCCCTACATCTTTTTGGGCGCCTTTCTGTCTAATGATCATAGGTATGGTTTAGTTGGTATACAATGTAAATCAGATAGGTGGCGCTGGTACACAGGACATTAGTGTGTAACACGTTGTATCTAACACAAAACACTTTCAAGGTGCTGACAGGTGCAAGTACAGAGCAGACAATGGTTACCTACAATGTGAACTTGCAAATTACCAATTACTTTTGAAGACTGCACATGATGTAGAAAATTTTAAAAAATTATAAGTGTCTAGTCAGAGAATGTTTATTTGGGGACGACGGGACCTTTTCTAGCTAGCCATTTAAACTCCTTAAAAATATTCACTGTGCTGGTTTTAGTTAATTCTCAACATTTATTTAGCGCTCCAAAGCAGTCTGGTAGCCCGGTCGTTGCCATTCGAAATGGTCGATGCAATACCTGAACGTATCATAACTTTTTTGAAGGGAAAAATACATTCAAACAGCGGCAGCATTTCAATTGCAAGTGTACGACAGTATATCGATATTGTCAAAAATAGTAAAGGTAGTAGTAAAACAATAAATAGTGCATAATCTCGGATTCGAACCCGGGTCAAAAAGCCTAAAATCCTAATCCTCTACCCCACGAAACATCAGGGTGTTGACGGATAGTCTTAATACACTTAAACTTCTGCCGTTCTGCGATATGGCATCGACCGTTTCAAGCGGCAACGACCGTGGTACTATACTAGACGGAAATTAGCAGGACCAGACGCCGACCCTGCCCACATAACGGTACGTATTAGCGACAATCGGCAGTTCGATAATCGGCCAGATGGCCGGGCCTCCCTGACCGGGGTAGTTTAACATCCATACAAAACGTGTCGTGCAAATTTTTGCCGAATCGATCCATCCCTTGACCTGCATCTCTAATTGCCTTTACCGCGTGATTTATAAAGTCATTCAATAACGATGAATAATTCACCCGGGTTCGGCGCTGTCACGTGACCTCGTGACCGGCGCGGTGCACTGTGGGAAACGTCAAATGGGGGTTCCATACATTATTCCATATATTCCGTATCAAAGCACAACCGTCATTGACACCCTGAAGCGGGATGCTGGGCTCAGAGACATTACCACAGCAGAACTCCGCTCACTGATGGAGGACAGGGACGAGTGGAGAAGAAGAGCCCATTGTTCCCCGTGATGACATCGCTGATGTCCACGTTCAAGAGAGAGAGATAAACATTCCGTAAAGTGCAACTATTTGGGACACAGCCAACGTTGTCTGGCTATTGTATCCAGAATCGTGCCTGTCTGGTTTGATGCCTGAATGGGTCAGGATTAGGATCAGGAGGGGTTCTCGACAGTCTCCACGTATCAAAAAACGTATATCTGCCCTATGTGCGGTCACGGAATACGGGTAGACTATCCAGAACAGTGTCTGAGCATGATTCTGGATAAAGCACGGTTCTGGATTTAACACTAGGTTTTGTGCTGCAATGCATGACCGCAAAAGGACGTCATATACATATGTTCCGAATTGTTACGTAAAATAAGACCGTGGCATATACATGTATCTACTGAATCATCTTCATGCATCGTCATATAGCATTGAACGGTCCATCATTAATTTAATTCCGTAACAAACATCGGTAATATTACGTGTTGAATGTACTTTTAATGACAAAAAAATATCATAATAGCTGATCTTTACACCAACACATTTTCCAGATCACGATGTGCATCATATATCTGCTTTCAGATTTCCACCAAAGTAAGAGAAACGCATATTATGAGAGAAACCACCACCTGAATGTGTTCTACGGTCTCGTTACGAACCCGTTGACTGTAATGTTCGATATTGAAGAATAACCGCCTAAAAATTTCCCAAGGCACCACACATAACGCGGCAATTATTGAGTCATTGCCCTGCGTACGCGTTCAGTATCCAAAGATACGGCCCATCACTTACTACACGGAATCCAATGTAATTTCAGCGTGGTAATACAAAAATAATATTCTGTATGAGGAAATCTGTCTGATATTGACATTTACTGCCATTTCTTAGCACATTTCGTTATCATTTCATTCTTGAGGGATGTAGCAAGCTAGATCCAGCCTACGATACACCACAATCAACCATTTTCCATAAGTGACATCGCATTTCTGCCTCCAAGATATCAGTATGCTATGGGACAGCGTTGATTCAAATTGCTAACGTTACATTGAAATAATAGAATAAAAGAATGAATGAAGAATGAATGAAAGATCTTTATTGCACATTTTTGCTCATTGCGAACTAAGTACAGGTCATGGGCATGGTAAATAGCGATGGTAGACAAAATGTATCTATAGTAAAACTACATATTATGTACAGGTTCTGCTTTTAATGACCAGAAAAAGACTTTGAAAAAAATCCAATCCAGATTTGCCGTCCTGAAATTGTATATTATTGGATACCCCATATGTATTAAGGCGAGCTAAAAGGTCCGGGAGAGCATGTATCTGGGCTAGACAACACCCTCGTTACTCATCCGTCCGCTGGTGTGGTGTGTCACCTGCTGACCTCACGGCGACCTTCTACACGTAATGCCACTTAAAGCTGAGCTTCTCTACATTAATAACCCATCACCCCAATACTACTGCTGGCTTTGGGACATCTAGGGAGCAGACGTCAGAGCAAAACACGTTCGACCGTTTGGTCAAATTTGTTGAGAAATAACAGTGAGATTTTCTGACATTAGCCAAAAACCAAAGATAATGTGGCGTTTAACTCTTCGTTTCATATTTATTCTAAAGAATCTAGTGTAACGCTGTGACTTCCATAGCTATTTGTAATGACGATTGTGTGCACCGGTCAAAAAGATATAGAAGAGCTTAGTGTCTTCGATGTATGTTTGTGTTAATGGTAAGATTTGTTTTTAAAATTTCCGTCATATTGTATTGGCGGCCTCTAACCCGTTTGACTAAATGTCATGATCAAGAATTCAAGTGAAATATGGAATGAAATGTGACCTGATCTTTGACACAATATGATACAATGTCCGCCGTTGTTTAGTTACCTGTATGATTTGTGGTCTGAGAAATCCTCTCAGTCGTAGGGATACGAATTCTACATGTAACAGATATCATGGTAAATGTGCTGCAGGGGACGGCTGGGATATCACTGTGCGCTCAGTGCGACCCCAGTGACGTCACTAAGAGACACATACACGCACACTGGGCGTACCTTTAGGACAGACAGCCTTATTCTATGCTTCACAAATGCAAATTGGGGTACCTCTTTCTCAAAATGTATCCATCTCAAATTTATATTTTATTGAAATAGTGCATTGTAATATTGTAGTATTGTTTAATCTGTTTTTCTATTATATTCATTTGTGTATTTAAGTGTATTCTTTGCCAATTAATTCTGTGTTATTTGTGTTAGTGTTGGCATTGATAAGTTTGTAAACTCAAGAACATTATATGGGGATGACTTCATCAGTACGACACTACTATGTACTATACTTGTTTTGTTTTATCTGAATGAAAAGAAAAGAAGTAAATAAATAAAAAGCGCTGTGCACACTTCAACCACAACCGGATACGACCTGGCCAGAGTTCGCTTACTGAAGAAATTGCAGCAACCAAAATTCGATAGATACCTTTGATTGGAACAAATTGTTCTGAGTTGGATGATTAATGAAAAAGTAAAACAGTTTAGAAGCGAATCATATTTCCAAAAGCCTCGAGGGGTCCGCCGTTCAATACAACACTCAATACGGACAGACAGACATCGCAGATTGCGAGGCTGACAAAATATTGTCTTTCATCAAGGCCACATAAAGAACTCGTCACGGTCAGTGGATCTTTTCGTTTTCTTCTGCAGGGGAAAACAACCTGCTGTACATGATGCTGTACAACTCACTTTATGCTGGTTGGTTTTAAACGACTCATATCCTCCCGTGAGATGTTCCTTTTGTTTACTGTACAAGCAAAGGTTGATTTGGCAGATTGTGGCCTTCTTCTATGGACAGTTTTCTAACAGCCGACTCAATTAACCTAGTGGACAGTGTCTTGCCTATTGGATACTGTCTTGTCGGTTGGTTATGACTTTGCCATCGAAAGATCTGTTTGAAGATGTTTACTTTTGTAGACAACGGTTTTATTCCTTACAGCATCGTTCTTGAGCCGACCCAAATCCTTCTATTTATAGACAGGGCAGATAGGGCAACACTTTGACATTCAAATCCTTCACTTCATACGAAGGTTAACGTGGTATGCAACAGTATCAAGCACTGGCCATTCTAAACCAGATACTTATGCGTCATTACCTAATTCCCGATTTTCTAACAATTCATCCATTACCTGTCTATGCAAAAATTAAGCAATGTCATTACCACATTTCTAATATATAGAAGCATGGTCCCATTGTGAAAGGTCTGCATCGCATACACTGTACATGTACAATGTACACACAGACACATTGAGACACGTGTGAGACAACCGAGGTTGACCTTTCACGTAATTATATGGGCGGAGCCATATAATTTGCAGCGCTTCAGAATTGTCTGTCTGTACGCTGTATGTATACATGCCTGAGCCACTTCTCTTCCTAATGACTGTATTCAATGTTACCGCGAATGGACGCTTATTAAACCGGCTGATTGGGCCATTTGAGGTGGAATTAGATCCTGGGTTCGTGATTAGGTTTTGAGTGTTGACCGATGCATATCTGATGTAGATCAGATGAGTGATTCACAGGTCAATGACCAGAAAAAGGCTTTTTTGCCCCGGGCCACTGCGGGAAAATCTTCGAGTATGACGTTGTGTATGTACATGATGAATTGAACCAACAGACGGCCGTATTGAACGGAGCGGCGCCAATCATTCGAAACGCATTAAGTAGACCAATCATTCAAAACTTAAAAGGGAACCCTTATGCCTATTTCATACTTCAATATCTAGACTTTTTATAGGTTGAACTTCTATGAAATTCTGTGAGTTTCAGATATTGTATTTGCTGGACATCGTGCTGGATTCTAAACTTCTTGGCTATGTTAAAACGATGTGGGTTCAGTGCGTATGTGCTTGCTGGCCCAATTTAAGGCCTCCCGCCTTAAAAAATAGGACGTCGCTGACGTTTTAACAAGCGCACACACTCTACTAGTACTTCTTAAGTGTATGTGCACAATTTACATGTATTACACTGGGAACGAAACACATCTTGGAATACCCTTAGGCCGATCGCGAACTCTTATTATACAGCTTCCAGCCTTCAGCCTAGCTTTATTCAAGTTTGCTAAATAGGATCTGCGAGCCCCTTTCACCGGAACAATGGGCATCTCCGCCCGTGTCGTAGATAAGACCCGGCATGCCCGCCCTGTTGCTCATTTTTACGGCCCGCTCAATCAATACATGATCCGCTTTCTTTGACGAGATGCGGAGTGTAGGCCGTCTCCGCCGGGATTTGCAGAACGCTGATCCTGTGTGTTGCACCGGAGCGTCAGCGGCGGCGGTCTTGCGTGAAGAGCCAGTGTAACGTGAATCACCAAACAAAGCCGCCAGGCGGGGCGTGTCGGGAGGAATCAGGTGAATGCAGAAGAGCGAGTATGGCGGCTGCTGCTGCGCTGCCACTGCCCTCCCCCTGCACGGGCCCCGCCAAGACAGCGCGAGCGCGCTCCCGGGTGTGATTGTTGTCTGCACTAGTAGGAGCAGTGGGAGCGAATCCTGTGGGTCTGGCGTCTGCGTACGTCAACACACGGACGGTACAACAAGGTCAGGTGAAGACTTGGGCTGGGTGCATCTGTGTGAAGGACACACCTGCGTACTGAGGAACCCGGAACACGGAAGCGGGACGCTCAGTACAGCACTGACGGGATACACGGGCAGGTGCACTGCTGGCAAGGCCTGAGCGAGGGAGAGCGCTCGCCGGTCGGACGGTGCGCGGGATTCGAACCCGGGATCTCGAGTACCTAAAAGGAAAGGGCTGCTGACATGCGGTTGGCCTCCTCGACGGCACGGCAGAGGTTGAGATGCCGCGTGCAGACAAGGGCGCCTTGCCGGCCGGCAAGAAGATCAGCGAGTTCATCACACGCATCACGGTAAACCTCGACGACGACGATCAAGAGGACACTGGGGAAGTCTGTAAGTACACAGGCAACCATACGTCACACACTGACCGTGCTGTAGTCTACATCTCACCAACCCTGACATCTACACACACAGACACACAGACGCTAGGATTAAATCCGTTGGTTTTGCAGTGGGATATCGTATTGCGACACGCATCAAACGTAACGACTGTTGTTGACTCTGTGGGCTGGCTGGCTGGCTGCTTGTCTGCGGGTTTCTATAGTCACAAGATGGCGGAAGGGGGTTGGGGAGGGGCAGGCAGGTGGTTGTTAGAAAACCTCAAATATTCAACAAACTCGACACAGAAACGATATCAAGGCTCCATCTTCTTTAAAAGGTCACCCTTTTGATGTGTTAGTAATCTCTTAAGGTTGGATATAATGCGCTGGGTAGACGTGATGTCTTTTTGTACGTTTTATACAGCATCGGGTATATTCGTCTGTCTACTGGGGTGCTTAACAGTACAGTTGCTTTTCGCCCTACATTTGCTTGATAATAAATCTAGCAATTAAATGGTGCTCCTCTTGATATATTTACGTATAAACACCGTTGAATATGACAACAAAACACGCCCGATCACACCGCATTAAGCTAACGTTTCCGAGCGCAAGTCCACAGTTTGGCAGCGGCAGAATTTATTCATGCAGTGACGTTAGTATACCATCATCAATCTTCAGAGATGACATTCTCCATTGACGAACCCGACGCCTCTCGAGACCTGGTCAGGCCATTTTAAACTCTGAACGTACCTACAAACATTAAAATGATATCATAAACTTCACACACTCGTCTGCAATTAGCTCCACTCGAGTATGAAAAAATTCTATATGGATGAAGTCGCCGACAATAATGTAGTGGAATGAAATACGTTTATTGTATATGATGTGAACGTATTGTAATGTTGTATAGGCATTGTGGGGTTGTCAGCATGTTTTGCAATATTTGCTGAGGAATTTGGGCCTTTGCCAAATTTTGTATGATGGACAATATATTTGTCATTTTACTACAATACATTCTACTATAAATTACTACTGAAAATTTACATCCAAATATTATTTTATTTTAGAAATTTTCTGAAAACAAGACATTTTTCAACAGTATTGACAGGAATCAATGTCAGCATATTTTTCTATACATTCTATGACATCCTAAGGAATTTATTTTTTTTGAAAATGACTTATTAATAATAAATAATTCAAAGTAAGTAATAACATATACACAACACAGATGAATATCAATTTCCAAACAGTCATTATATTTCTCAAAACTACATGGTTTATAGAGTCCTTGCATTTCAAGGATTTTGTCGAACTTTTGTAATTATAATATCATATGCTATAAAGAATTTTAGTTTTTGCTATAATAATAATATTTAGGAATAATTCAGAAGCTTGCCATTACACCACATGCATGGACTAGACATAATTCACAAACATTGCTTCATTTTTCATTACTATATGAAATTTTCAATAGGGGATCTGGCTTCAAAGGAGGTTACAATGTAATGCTCTATAATTGATGTTGATTCATCGGAATTGCATTACGAGGCACAGTAGCGTGAGTGGGGGGGGGGCATTGTGCTGAATTAGCACGTTACAGCTCCTGGCAAATTACCTACAGAAGAAAATAAAATTACTTCCAGAATAATTAGAAAAAAAGTTATTATTCCAAAAAGCAAGGGGCAATGTCCATAATATTATAGGCTTTCTTTTTCACAAATAATGAAAGTATGTATTGGCATATTGACATGGTTAGGCAAAATATGCAATAATATTGACACTCAGTTGTTTCTTTTTTCTGGGGAGGATGTACATATTTACAAAATAAATAAGATAAATTTGTGATATTTTTAGGTTTGGTTTCAGCACTGTTGTCTAGACACGCACTATAGGCTTTAACAAGACAGAGCAGACATCGTAATCCTCTCCACGTGTCCCGTGTACATAAACAACGGCCTGTTTCATGCTGCCTGGAATAAGATTGAATCAGGACTCCAAATTCATTTTTCGGAATAGGTACACTGGCGCACAGGTCTGACCTAAAATTTTAAGGTGCACAGAAAAAAATTGATGCAGAACACATAAAAAAAAGAAGAACATGTCATTGAGCAAAATGCACTGCCTCTCTTCAGCATTGGAATCTGAAATTCTAATACCTAACTTCAAAATTTTGATTAAATTGTAATGCAACAAAAGGTTTTACTATTTTTCTGACATTAGTACAACTATCATATGATACCTTAATGTACCTAACACTATACAAATACAATGTATCCAAGCCCCTGGTGCAAATTAGGTGCAAACTGCAAACAGTCACAAATTAGGTGCAAAGCTGCAAAAATTATTTTTATTAATGAGTTTTTTAGCTTTATTTCCTGTGAGGACAAGGGACTGGTATCTTTGATGTCTGTTGGGATATGCAAACATTAGATAAGTTATCAATACTGAATATGACCTGTCATGTTGATTATTTCCACATTAGTGATCTTATATGCATGTATTGTCCTATATACATGTATGAGACAATACAGGCCATATGAAAATGTTGTCAACATAGCATAAAACTGCGTTGCTCTTATTTTGCCAAATAGGCAACGATAAGAAAAGGAGCAGTCTGTTTTTTTAGATGAAAGAGAAATCTGGGATTTCTGGGAAGTATGCAAATCTTCAGCTTCCTGAGTTCCCCAGTAATGTTGACCACAAATTCCTGCCGGCTTCCGGTCAAATTCTGAGAATCTCATTCACCCCGATTCCTGTGTCTGACCTTTTGACCTCTTAACTGTCGTTTTGCCTTCACCTACATACTGTCAAGTTCTACTGTGCCCAGACAAACAGAGTCACGCAAACCCACAACCTAACATACATATTTACTTTACTTACATATACCTAACATACATACCTGGACGTAAAAATCTACGTGTAGGTGGATTTTGCTAAGAATTTTTCCTACTCATTCATTTAACGTAAAGTCATTCTTTTCTGATTGATCAAAATAGCTATAGACAAAACAAACTCTGTGTTACATAAAGTGTCCTGAGGACTCTTGTGTTGTTGTTGAGTACAGGTACATGTAGGTCGGTATGTAAAAATAATACCAGGTGAGCTGCATTCTTGTCGGCCAATTAGTTACAGAGAAGACGTCACCTGAGCTGAGTCAGAACCCTGGGGCGAGGCGACCTCGGTCACATGACCATTGTGTTCAGTTGGGTGGTCGTGTCTTGGCCTTTCACGTTGTTTACTCAGTTATACATGTACTGTAAATTGGTTTTAAGTTCCAGTCACAGTGAAGACCTAGAGTTAGCTGTTAAACTTGCAGCTGAATCAATTATTGTTAGTAATAACACAATGGATTATCAATAGGCATAATGATCTTAAATGTATGTAATGGCAGTCGTGGGGAAAAATTGCCACAAAAACCACAAACTTGAAAAAAATAACACAGTGAACATTACAATATTTACGGTACATGTACGTCATGTTTTTGAAATACTTTAAACTTTATACTTATGCAGCCACACATGGAAATTGGGCAGATATTTTGAATGTAAAACGTCAAGTTAGCTACTGTGTGTGTAAATTGAGAAAGGTATCTACACTATATAGTGTTGGCACTGTCAACAAGAGCTGTTTGTTAGGGATCAAGTACTAGACACCTGGTCCAGTCCCCTTTATCATCAACGACTGAGTAGTATACTACTGGCTCAGACTACATTTTGTACACACAACATCGAAAACAAACAATAGACAATTGAAGTACTATATTAAATTTAAATGCTTAGAAATGTATTCATGATAATATAATGACCATGGTGTCCGGCACCTCTGAATATTGGATGAGTCTAGAATGTGTCATTTATAGAGAAATGAGGTTATCATAATATAAATATGAGGTTATCATAACATAATATAAAGAACTGATGCAAGTAGTATACCATCAACTCTCAGAATTCCAACAGGTACCTTAAGACTGTCACATTATATGGGTACGTGGGTAGTTGCATAATATATATTGTTTGTTGATCATTTACAAGATGTATTTAGATTTGACGATACATAATTCATATGACCCATCTGCTTTTCTGACCTCCATTTTTGCCATATGGTGATATCCCTCCAAGCATGCAGATATATTATTATCTCCGATGCCACAGGGATGAAAAAAACTATTTTGAGCCCTGAATACATTGTTCTACTGGTGCTGTAGTTTCAAAAGATCGATCTTCTTGTCACCTGTAATTATTGGACAAGCCATCAAAAACCACATGGTCCTTAAAACAAGAGTCAAACAGTGTTTACATGACTTTACATATGTACATGCTCCAATGCTCTATGCTGCTGCAATTGAATCATATTCAATGCAATGGTCTATTGAATGAATCTGAAAAGATATACTATATTTGGTAACACACAAATAGGCAAATATGTCAAATATTTTAGACCCTAGAAGCAGGAGTTAGTGAAAACCTGCATTAAATCTACAACTCAACATGTTGATTTTTGTATCAAAACTGTATGCAAGCATATTTGTATACACTATCTGTTTCTGAAAGTTTGTAGGTATTGTAAAAGACCTTACGAAAGTCACAGTACTGCATTTTTGTCGACTGTCAAGTTGAGTAGAGACTTCTGTAACGTTATTTATCGAAGCTGTCAGTGCGAAGATGGCAAGATGTTATTTTCAATTAGCCTGATGCATTAAGTTGTAGCCACGGCTTATGTTTTAATCAATGCGTGACTGAGAGTGTTGGCGATGCATTAGCAACTCAAATGGTATATCTACAGTAGGGAGCCCTGCCAGAACCGGGCGGAGTCCTGACAGGTATTGATTGCAGGCAAAATTGTGCTTTGCAAGGGATTTGGTTAAGTGATAGCTGTAGTGCTGTCATTAGAATTTTGAAATTTATCCGTCAACGCTACAGTAACTCATTTTATGTTCGTGATAGCAGAAGTTTGGGGCCTCAGAAAAAAATGGAAATGCTCACGGAACTATATCATATGTTCGCAGCGGCGGCATGCATAGCAAAGAGAAAGTCGGCAAATTATTTGTTCATAGTAATGATATGTACGCGGTACATGTACAGAAGTGACCGCGAAAACCATGGACATAAAAGTGAAAAAATGCCAGAATGGTTATAGACTGAATTGGACTTGAAGGAGTAGATCATAAGATGAAACTCTGATTTAGTACAGCAACTCTGAATGGTGCCAAGTTTTATCCATGATAACTTATTTATTTACTATCAATGGTACATTGAACCCATACAGTACAGCTATCCAACACAGTCGTATTGATAATCAATAAGGACCCCACCGTGCAAAAGTACAAGGTATTTATGAGCAGCGGATCCCTTTGGACCTCAACTGCTGCAGCATTGCTCCGACGTGTGCCAAATTCAGAGAAAGAAAGCCACTCTGAAGATAACCATGACTGCCTGTGTGATCCATCGACTGCCTACAGAGGATACAGCAAGACGAGGGGATGGATATTGGCCAGGCCTCCTTCCCAGAGCACCACTGATGGATGATCAGTACCAACATCTGGGCCGCGGAGTTTGTAGCGACGGCCCGGCTGCTTCGGCGGGGGGAAGATTGCCGTACAAATGAGGTACAGAGCCGCGGACGGGGCATTTATAAAGCGACAAGATGTTTCGGAGGCCAGAGGTTGCGTGTGTCAAGGTTGATTGGACCTGTACCACAAACATGATGACTGCACCTGATGTCTCCGCGTCCGCCAAAGGAGCCTGGTTTCTTTGTGGCTGACCTCGGAGTCACTATTGATTCTGCAGCAAAGATAACTTTATTGTGCCTATTAATGTATTGATCTTGGAGCAGAGATGAGTTTAATGTACGTAATGTATTCAGCTGCTGACAAGAATAAATAACGTACCGATTCAGTGACTAAAATTGTAGATTACAAATGTTTAAGAAAAGGGACACAGTTGGTGATAATTGTGCCACACTTGCATACATTACAGTGACTGTCATGAATGTCAGTTGTCAGTACCTTAAGTTTTGGGTAGGGACGTCCTCTCAGATGGGATGTAAAGCCAAAGGTCCCGTGTTTGAGGAGAGCCACACCTCAAGTACGTTAAAGATGATCCCGTCACACCCTCTAAAATAGTAGGTCTATCCAAGTATGAGTGGAGGCCTTATAGTCCGGTCTTAAGCAGGTTGTACTTACAGTACAAAACTGGTGTGTTACGCCTATTTTATACCAGTCATGGGTGGTTAAGCATGCACGTGACAACCTGTACCCAATAGGTTAGACATGTGGACCCCCTGGCCCTTAGTCTGACCTGTCCAACCAGTACGGCAGCCATATTGTTTATTACATGCAGGAGCCCAGTTTCTGAGAAGGGACCCCTTTCTGTTGCACCTTTTTCTGAAACAGTTTGCCTCCGGTTGGGCCCACATTAAGGTACTCGAACTACAACATTTCACAATGGCATCAGAGTAATGATATTCTGACTTGGGGCGATGAAATGAAACATGCTGCAGGGAAATTGTATCTTAGAGTCAGACATTAGCACCTGGTGACAGGGTTAATGTTTTAGGTGCACGTATCTAGGTGCTTAAGGCGAATTTGGGAAACGATGTAAAGTTGTGTGTGTAAGCAAATGTTTGGGATTTAGTAGTTTATTAGAGGGATAGCTTTAATTGACCTGCCTTTGCTTTCATGGAGCAACCAGTTTGCAAAATTTAATGTAAATGCCTTCTAAAATGCCCTATTGTAAGACTTAGATACCTTGTATGTATCTGTAAACAGACAGATTAGTTATGCGTCAATAGTTACTGAACTTGTAGAATTCTTGTGCAGGAAAACATTCATTTCGTCTCACTTTTTGTGTAAAAAAAAAATTATACCTGATTCAACGACACGACAAACTATTCCCGACGAACTAAATATTCCAGGCCCCCTTTTGTTGTGTGTTACATACATCAAATTTGCCAAGCTTAATACTCTAATGTGTAACCATGAGATAAATCCATCCCTGTGTCACAGTGTGTGATTGCAATGTTGTTGACTAGGCCTGTACCATATTGGGGGAAGATATCTCATAACTTACAATGTCCCTTACAGGATGTAATTTACCAGGGAGGAAGCAATGAGTGATGGACACCTCATTTCCACCTTGTCATCACAATAGATTGAACTTAATGGACATGTGCATCATCATCATTATTCAAAGTGTCATCACTCCTGTGGAAAAACCCCTCCCTTGACTGACTCCTTTCGTAGTCTTGCATCATCAGTAGCTTAAAAACTAAGGGAGGATTCAATAAAGCTCTGATTTCATTTGCAATCATCATCTGAAGTCTACGCTGGAACTTTGTCTGTACATTTGGTCAAATCGGAAATTCTATTTAGAAGATGTTGGCACTGCCTGGAAGCATCAGCCTGAGCTTAAAAACTCTGGAACGATTCACTTCGATTTCATTTTCAATCATCATCTGAACTCTACGTTGGAACTTTGCCTATACGTCAAGTCGGAGATTCTAATATCATAGTATATAAAAGATGGCGGAACTGCCGGGAAGCACGCATGACGAGATCCTGAAGTGGAAAACCGATAACCTGCTGCGGGGTGCTGAGGTGGTCCCGGATAGTCGCCCCGGCTATCAACCCGCTAACGACCCCACCAGACCCAGGCCGGTGCCGGTCATGCCCGTTCCCTTCAGGCCGCCCAAACGGAGATGGGAAAATGTGCGCAAGAGAATGACGACAGAAGGACCAGAGAACAGCATGTGGCTGTTTTGGAAGAAAGCTGGCAAGGCAGAAGAAGGACCTGATACAAGTAGGAGTATGCTAAATTTGCACATTGTGCAAAAAGTGCAACCAATGAATGACACTTTATGATGCAGCAATATTACCAGAGTGAAGCCTTTCATTCTTACCGTAACTGGCTGTATAAAAGCCACATTATAATCCCCTATAACCTTGCCCATGATACACACACTCCCTGCATCCAACCTCATTTACAACTTATTGCTAATCGCACATCTGATTCACTTTTGCGCAAAATTGCCCACGTTAATGTTTGGGTGAGCAATTTTCACACACTGTCAGCTTAATATGTTATAAAGAGGATGTGTTCATCACTGGGCCATACACACAACAAAACACAAAGCAGCTTCATTGCCACTTAACTAGTGTAGATTAAGACATTTCTGTAACCTCCACCTGACTCCAATGGCGTACTATTCTATTTGGCTAAATCTTATAACTATTGGAGTATGGTAGAGACTAGATTTGTTTTCGTGCATGAGAATGTTTTGAATCTATGAAAAAAATTATACAGGTGCATGAAGGAACTTGAAGAGTGTGCTTGAAATTTCCTTAACTTATGTGTTTGTTGACGTTAATCAAGATTAAAATGCTAATGTCAAGATATTTTTAAATACAGATCCCTTCTGATACAAGATAGTCTAAGCAAAAATTATTTAGTAATAAGCACTTGCTTAACAGCCCACCCGTACTATTATATTCTTAGCACCTGCACTTGCTTTTGAATGCAGCTGTCTCCTTAAAAAGTCTTTTAAGATCTCAAGATATGCGAGATAACAGAATTTCAGAATGTGGCATTCTCCTCACTCACTGCACTTACCTTGGATGAGAGCAAAATAGAAACTTAATATCTGTTCATGATTGCCAATTTCAAAGGCAGTCCAGCTAGTGGTGGTGACATTGGAAGGACCTGCTCTTTCCCTATAACTAATAGTTACTAGAATCTAGTACATTCTAATCACAGTCGGTACCTACATGTACTTATGACAGGGAATATTTAAATATATATCTATCTATATCTATATATCTATCTATATCTATATATCTATCTATCTATCTATCTATGTATCTATCTATCTATCTATCTATCTATCTATATATATATATATATAGATCTATCTATCTATCTATCTCTCTCTCTCTATATATATATATATATATATACACACATATATATATATATATAGATATATATAGATATATATAGATATATATAGATATATATAGATATATATAGATATATATATATAGATATATGTACTTGTAGTACTAGTTGGTGACTTGTAAGCTTTGAACTTTAAACTTGCGGTGACCTGTCTTCTAACCTTTACCCTTGCAGTGACCCGTCAGGAGAAGGAACTGCACCAGGCCGCCAGAAAGAATGACATCAAACGGGTCCAGGCACTGCTGTCGTCAGGCGTCAACGTCAATGCTAGGAATCAGGTTAGACCCAATAACTCAATAACTTGTAAATGTTTTTTTTTCAATGTCATTCAATTCTCAAGAGACATTAACGATGGTGGAATATCAAAGAAAATGAAGAATGGACCCAATTTAGTCTATAGTCTATTTGCTTTCTTTGTTCCATAGCATTTATAGAAGAAAAATTCAAAATATCTATCATATTATTGCAACCAGCACAGTAGTTAAAGTCATGAATATATGAAATGAAATATGTTGTGTAAGATACAAGTTAGACTAGTGTATTATTACAAATCACTTGGCTGAACATTACTGTCATAAGAATGTGGCAATGGTGACTTTGGGAGATTCCGTTATCCAAAACTTCTCAGACAATGACGCTGATATCATGGACAGATCTAGTCTATCTCTTAAAGGGTTGTAACTGAAAGAAAAGAATGCCTAAAATGTACAGTACTGTAAACTCTTGAACATGATGATAATATTATTTCCAGGTTGACAGAACTGCCCTTCACTGGGCAGCGGGAAATGGAAACACGGAGATTGTCAAGATGCTTTCCAGCCATGACGCTAACATCGATGGAGAGGACAAGGTGAGACAGTTGTTTCATAATATTTATGCTGCAGAGCTCTAGCCAGCTTAAAATTTTTCTCCGTCAGTCCAGGTTTATCACCGGATTCAGGGAGGCGCTCACAATCAAGGGGGGGTTTCAAGCCTTCAAAATTTGTGTTAATTCTGTCTGTCAATATTGACGGATTGTTTTAAAAAAAAATTTCTGTCACACGCCGCAAAGTTCAGGTAATTGACAGAAAAACTGGTGCTGGCTAGAGTCCTGCATTAATGTCATAGCTGTGCCACGATAACCTTGGATACACAGGTGTTCCAAGGACTACATTGCCAAACCTGTTAGTGTGCAAGTGGCCATCTATACATAAGGACCACCTGGTCTAACTGTGACAGTCACCAACTTGTTGGTGGTCCCTTTATAATTAGTTAGATAACTTTTCCCATTGACACATTCATTTCAAGAATCCTGTGTGTAGTGACCACCTGTCCACATAGACCTGATTTTATTGGTCCCCTGAGTGGTCTTCTTGGGCAGGATTGCCTGTATTGCTTTTCTAATACGACAGTTTGCGAGAGACTGGTGAGAGGTTCCCCAACATTGCAGCAAACATATTTCATGTCTGAAGTATTCCCAAGTAGTCCATTAAACTGGTCTTAAATGCCAATCACAAGATAAGGGTAGTAAAAACTAGGTCTTCCGTTTCATCGAAAACTATGATAAAAGGACCCTTTTCGGTCTTTATCTCTCCCAGAGGAGCAATAGCGCGTGCAAGGATGATTCATATTCGTTAACACCAACCCTAATGTCTTTTTAACGCTTCAGACAAAAGATAACTTTACGCGCGTTGGGTTCCTGTTCCCAGCTGAAATGACATACAAGTCTCTAATTAGAGCCTGCTGTTGCGACAAACCCTTTTACTTCTTTTACTCATATGACGTTGAAATCTCTTACGTTTGTGTGATGCAATATTGTTGCAGACTGCTTTTTGATTGTTGGTATGTCAAGGATGACTTCACAGAGCTTGTGCACAGAGTTCAGAAAAGCCTAGTTGTTACAGTTGTGGCCCACCCTAGTTTCTTTTGCTTAACATTCCTGTTGATAGAATTTCATCACAGACCTGTCACATTTGATTGTCTGTGTCAATGATGACTTCACAGAGCTTAATGTGTGTGGAATTTAGAAAAGCCTACGGTGCCACCTTGTTAGCCTGTTGTAGCCCACCCTTGTCTCTTTTATTAATATTAAGGAAGATGAATCTCACAGACTGCTGTCACATTTGATCTTCTGTGTCAAAGACTACAATGTACTTCACAGAAATGCGTGCGAAATTCAGAAAAGCACCCTAGTTTCGTTTAGAATACATTGATGCACACTGTCTCATATTTCTGATGATGAAATCTCTTTGTGTGATGCAATATTCTTGCAGACTGCGGTTTAAGTTTTGATTGTCAGTGTGTCAAGGATGATTTCACATGACTTGTGTGCGGAATTGAGAAAAACCTTCAGTGAGATGTTCATAATTTTGTTGTGCCTCAATGTTTAATACTTAGTATATTACTGACAATGAAATCTCCTTGTGTGATGCAATATTTTTGCAGATTGTGGTTAGTTTTTGATTGCCCGAGTCAAGGATCATTTCACAGAGCTTGTGCATAGAATTCAGAAAAGTCGGACCAGCGTTATTATTAGCCTGTTTTGGCCCACACTAGTTATCTTTTACTCAAAATCTCTGATGATAAAAGCTCTATGTGTGTGTTGCAATATGCTCACCGACTGCAGACTAAGTTTTTGATTGTCTTTGGTGTGTCAAGCAAGGACGACTTGACAGAGCTTAAAGAGTGTGCGTGGAATTCAGAAAAGCCTTCAGTGCCAGGTTGTTGCACAGAAGGGAGGGAGTCGTGACTCTGACAGCTTGAGCAGCCATCCTTCTGAGCTTTATGTGCGTGGCTCCCAGCCAAGCGCGTCATGACGGGCTAATGGGTGGGCCTGCGGAAGGCACTTGTGAACTACAGGATGGAAATCGAGGAGAAACCGAATGTGTTTCATGGGTCACAATCATCATCATCATCATTCACTGTGTTCTGCGTCTACAGTTGTGTGGAAATATCCTGTAGCTGCATTCAGTCTTTCTTCAATTCTGTTTCCACCGTGCCTTCTGCCTCGCAAGCTCTCTAAGCTCCTTGAGTTTCTTTTCTTTTCTGGGTCACAATACCACCTGCATTATGTGCGGGTAAAATTGAAGCTGTGCAAGGTATTTCTGATGCCTACTTGCATCAGCTCCAAAACCAGCTCATATACTGGGTTTACATACAAAATTTATTGTAGGACTTTTTGCTTTATTGGATGTAAATCACAGAGATTCTAAATGTGAAAGATAACATTTAATGTTGTCAAACTGCCATCTTGAACCACTAAACCCCAAGGTACATTTTGTAATTTTTGATCGTGGTAATCCTGGTAAAAATCAAGACTCAAATGTCTGATTTTTTAAAGATTTTTTTTGTAGGAACTTCAAGGAGAGGGCATTTTATGTTATTCCTTATATTCTTATATTCACACAATAGTCTTCACTATCTATTACCTTATGTTGTGTACTAATATGAATCTGGTACAAAGCTACTTTGTAGCTATGACCAAAACATCAACACAACATCTGACATGTACTCTAGCTACTTGAACACTAAACATGTCACACAAAGGACAAGCCATTATAATAACATATACGTCATGCAATATAATGCTTATTAATTGCTTGGCCCAAGGAAAGTGATTTTCTACCACTTCCCTGTCGTCACTACTGGTATTGGTAATATTCCATCCCTTGGGACTGCATAGAGGAAGATATCTATCGATCGTCCATGAACATTTTCATTGCCTTGGATGACTGTATGTAATTTAAAAGCATAACTTATTATAGTAATTTCTGTAGGCAAGCATTAGGAAGTAATTAAGCATGTTCAGTATTACCACTGCACAGCAGCTGTTAGTGTTTACCCTTATCGCCCTAAATGGTCCCAAATGTCAGAAAAAGTCCTTAGTATGTGCTCCTACTGAAATATTAAATGGACTAGATCAATCTTTGATCCGTCCCAAAATTGTATCTCCCGTAGAAATACTGGCATTTGTAAATGTAAGATTATCAAGTATTAAGTTACAGTAACTGTAGTAATCTTAGAAATTAGCAACTTAGCTTAGGAAGGAAAAGGAAAGGTCTCCCGTTCCCTTATGCAGAGCGTAGGGAGGTGCCCATATCCATATCTGTAGCCCTTGGGCGACACACAGTTGTGCAATATATAAAATTATGCACTACAGCAGGGGGCTAGTCTGCTGGTAGTGCGGTGTGTTTGACCTTCCCATACTCTTTCTCATATGTGCTAAGTGCCAAGCGCAGAAAGAAGTGTGTACCATTTCTAAAGTCTTTGGTATGACCCGGCCGGGGTTTGAACTCGCAACCTCCCGGTTACAAAGTGAGCACTCTACCAATTGAGCTATTGCACTGCATGAAATGTTTTTCCTTGCCCCTTGTCACTAGTTTCTCTGAATTCCCTAGAACTATGTGAACAACAGGATTAAGTGCACACATGCATTGTGCTTCATGATCATGAGCTGAAGTATTCTACCGGTGTATCTTGTGATCCCCTTTCCGAGCCATAAGACCGTGCCAATATCGTTACACGCATGTCTAATACACGCATATCTTTCACCGGTTCGAACAGACAGAAGACGAATGACCTGCCTGTTCTTGTTGAAAGACAGCTTCAGCATTCCATGTGCAGCATGGCAGAATGTGCCCCTATCTGCTGATTTTTAGTCTCAAAGACAGGGCTCAAAATACCACCTAAATTTGCAGATTATCTATCTGCATCTAACCTGTACTGGGCCATGCATTGGGCTTGTATACAAAATAAGCTCGTGGATTTCCATTTTGCTGAATTGACTGTCACTACATAATATGTTGGAGTGTAGAAGAAATAATGACAGTGGTTTAGGAACAGTTTTTAGTGTTATCCACTCTTTCTGAGCAGTGCTGGTAAAATGTGTCTGGTGCAGGTATTTTTCATTTAATTACCTGCAGTAGTGTAGCCTGAGTGTCAGCCTTGTTAGCTTTCGTCCGCTACCCAAGGTCCGCTCCCCGCGGGGAGCGGACCTTGGGTAGCGGACGAAAGCTAACAAGGCTGACACTCAGGCTAGCAGTAGTGTACATGTACTTATTACAAATGTATGCAGAACAAGAATTCTGAGCCCTGCAAACATATGCATGTAGCGTTGCAGATGCTGCCGCGATCATACTGCTTTTGTTCTTGAGACGTTATCAGTGAACATCCTGAGTGTCTGACCTTACTGCAAAGTCACGCCTGTCTGACTGCCCATGTAATTTAGCCATTCCCTCACAAGTGCAGCTATCTTATGAGAGAGAGCTTTTTACATGAGTTCCTCACTTGAATACAGATTCCCAATGCATGCATGTCTGAATATATAGATACAATCTGTGATAGAAACTCACAATATATTGACTCTATCTTTGAAAGAGGTAAGGTTGAACCCATTACAGTTTGAAATATTGTATGCCTACCAGGCATATTGCAAACAAAATACATGACACTGTATGAGAGTACTCTTTGGAGTTCCCTGGAATTATGACCCGCCTTTACAAAGCCGCTATATATGAAAGACTACTAGTATGTGTATGCTAATCCAGGCTGAGAAAGCATTACCACAGAATAAACCGTTTTCTTTCAAAGCGCCGAGTATTTATTGCTCCACAGGATCGCATGTGATCTTGAACAGACCGATCGTAATAAAACGTGACACGGGAGGCTTGTTGAAAGGGACGATTAGGGCAGGGAAATCTATAATCAATTTTGTGGCCCCCGGCTTATCGGCTCAGCTCTCTCGTGCGCCGAACATAAAAAACTTTTACTGTATAATGTCCACAGACTGGATCAGATCATAAGCTCTCCTATCAAAGTGATAATTTGGCAAGTTCACCTTTCTATTGAGCAGGGTATTGACTTTAGTTATTATTATATCAACTAGTGCTTTAAAGGATGTGAGAGACTACAGATTGAGTTAAGGGAGTTCAATGAATAGTTGTCCTGATCATCTAGCTTTGCCTTTTTTTTAAAAGTCAGTACATGTACATGTATTGTTACTATGATACTCAGTGCCATTTAATCTGTCTTAATAATATAGACATTAAGTTAGTAACAGATTGCAGATGCCACTAAATAAATGAAATCTTTTTTCAGTAGTTGTACATGTATATGCTTAACTGATTTGTCAACAATTATTGATTTAATTGTAACATGTACATGTATATGATAGATTTCAAGGTAGCATTATAAGCTTTATACAATTATTTAACTGTTTGTAAATAATAGTCAAGTCAAAGTCAAAGTTTATTGCACAACGATTGTCACGGGTACAATGTATGGCAAATAATAAGATTACTAGTTGGTATGTGTCTAACATAATGCTATATATATGGTCAACGGACATTGTATCTGACAGAGTATTATAAATAACTACTGGCTAGAGAATATTTCGACTCTACATGACATTCTACATTACGCTAGACTATACACATGAAGGGTACAGTGAGCAGTTGTACCTAATTATACTAAACATGTTCTACGCATATGGCTACTAAACAGTGTATACTAAGTTACTTGCCAGGAATGTTAAGATTCTACATACAAATGCTACGAAACGCTATACTATATACATGTAGTTGATAAAAAATTCAGTGACTCTACTTATACAGCTATTCTAAGATGTCTTTTTGCATGGCATTATAAATGTATTGACCTATATATACAGAAAATGTGTCTGGACATGACATAAGTACATGGAACGTCTCTCTAGATGTGTTGGGTAATGTTTTAGTAGTCTTACATCGGATCATCTGCATTAATTTGCGTCTCTCTTCGTCATATGTGGGGCATGTCATCAGGAAATGATATTCGTCTTCAACTCCATCTTTGCACGTAGGACATAATCTCTGACTGGCTGGTATATTGTTGTGTCTGCCTTTTTCAATCTCTAGGCAGTGTGCTCCGATTCTTAATTTTGTGGTATTAACTATAAAGGATTTGTTTTGAACAGAAAGGAGATAGTTCTCGATGTGAAAGTTCTTTTTTATTTTTGAGTATGTCTCAAGTTTTTTAAAGCTATTTATCTTTTGCCTCCAGCCAGATAGAAATCCGTCCTTAAGGCGCTCTTTGAAAATGAATCCGAAATATTTGGCATCTGTAATGGGATTCAACCAAATATTTTGGAAACCATGTCTACAGAGTGTGTCTCGTACATGGACTACCCAGTCTTGCTCTTGTCTAACGGCTTCGTGATATGCTTTCTTAACTATTCTGTCATCAGGAAGGTTGTTTAGTCTTATCCAATATTTGATCAGTTGCGTCTGGATATCTATGTACAGTGGGAATATGCCTAATTCGCCCCTTACAGCAGCGTTAACTGAGCTTTTAGGGACGCGGAGAAGTATCTTACAGAAGTTTAGCAGAACGTATTCTAAGTCGGAAATCTCGTAAGAAATAGTAGGCTGGACTACTGTTATGTTTTGGTTAGCTAGTGTTTTGGAATGATATATAATATCTAACTTGTCATTGTAGTTACTAAGTCGGATAAGAATAGGGCGGTTAGATGATGACATAGATGGATCGGCTTTTTTCCCTACACGGTGAGCCTTGTTGAAATTTATATCTCTGCCCAATATCGGAAATATAATATTGGATACTAGAGTTCTTACGTTTTCATTGGGACATTCAGTAACTCCGTTGAGAATGAGATCCCGTGACTGGACCGTTGGTCCTAAAATTTCACTACAATACAGGAGAATTGGTTTCACTAGACTATTGAACAGATCAAGAGCTAAAGGAATGGATGGGTTGTGGTTTGACATGAGTAGGGACTTGAGCTTAAAAGACGCCCTGAGGGCTTTGATTCTAAGTTGTTTTGTTGCACGATGAAATGAACCTGAGGGTGTTATATCTACACCAAGGTATGTGTAAAAGCTTGTTAACTTTAAAATCTGGCCCTGTGATTGGAAGTTGGGGTTTCTTTTATTACCTGTTCGCATATTCTTAGAAAAAATCATTACTTTAGTTTTATCTCTATTAATTGAAAGTTTCCAGAGCGAACAGAAGGTATCAAGTCAAATAATAGATTTAGGATCTAAGATGTATATGATAGTGATAACATCAATGAATATGCTTAGTTTTGTCTCCCTTTGTTTACTATCAATACTATAATTAATTATCTGTATTTGTATATATAGCCGGTATAACCGCTCTTCAGCATAACACATCAGCTTTGCAGTAACGTGGCACGGCAGCAGCTAGCTATATTACACCGAACAACCTGTTACACCCAAATGCAAGACTCATATACTCCGTTACAACTATTGCATTTAGCCCATGTGGGTATACATATAAGAACAGGCAATAAAGATGAAAATCAACTCCTTTGTTCCGTTTCAGTACGGGATGACGGCGCTTTTGTGGGCAGCCTGGTTTGGCTACAGAAACACCGTTGGAGCACTGGTCTTCTCTGGAGCCAACGCAACATGTGAAAACAAGGTAAGACCTCAGTGGTGTCGATTGGCTGAATGGGTAAAACCAGCAGACACGAGATGGAGAGGTCAAGGGTTTGATTCCTGGCATTCTTACCTACATGTAGACACTGCTAATTCCATCCTTGGGAAAGGCACTTGGCACAGTTTTCCTCACTCTACCCACAAACAGGTGTAATAGATAAAATGGGTACCTGACTCTTCAGTTGAAAAGATAAAAGACTGTGAATAGACTGGAAAAGGCTCCGCCCTCCAATATCATGCCCTGGAAATAGTGGATTACCCACCCACTGCCCCTACCGCCAGAAAAAGACTATGGGACTACCTTCACCTTATATATACCTTGAATTGGTGATGTCCCAGGTACTGAAACAGCTCCTGTTGTAAATTTATATCAATTTTCAAACCTCAGTGCCCACGCTGGTTTGCCTGACTGGTAGAATGTGAATTATGTGTCTGGTGATGTGGAACCTGATCACCTTGAACTATAGAACACCCCAGGAGCAAGGTCAACTGCAGGAGGATTTGAAATAAGAAGGAATATGACAGGATTACAATGTCACTTCAAATGACTAATCCCCAAGCAAATCTCTTCGGGGCAAGATGCTAGGTTTGCCAGTGTGTGGGGCCAACTGAATATGGCATATGGCCAGGCCAACATATAAATATATATATAATATATATATATATATATATATATATATATATATATATATATATATATATATATATATATATATATATATATATATATATATATATATATATATATATATATATATATATATATATATATATACAGAGAGAGAGAGAGAGAGAGAGAGATAGTGTCTTGCTCCTAAGAGATCTGCGTGGAGATAATAAAAAAAATATTCTCTGGAGGATTATCATTAAAAAGGGATTGTATGCGAGCATGACTGCCACAAATGTTCTTTGTGCTCAACATTTCCAGATAACTGAAAAGACTTTTCTTTGGAAAGTGATCTAAACCTGATGTGAATACCAATTAGCAAAAACAACTTGATGCAGCCTTTAGTAGTGTTCCCTGTAATGGCATATGTAATTACGCCTCTCCAGGGTATGAAGAAATTTGCTGTGCAGTTGATGTCTTTCTGTTAAAGACTGTCATGATTATAGAGCTAGAACTGTCTCCATTCATATGCAATCATACTTATTGCCAGGAAGTATTTGCACCTCCATTGGAAACATTCCAACTATCTCTCTAGCACCTTTGAACCAGAAGTGGCTGCCCATAAATTTCACTGAATCATCAATACTTAGCTACCTAATGAACAAATGTACTCTACAAATTCATATTAATGTCTTGGCACCATCACATTTTTATAATCTACAAATTCATATTAATGTCTTGGCATCATCACATTGTTTATAATCATGGTAGTATCATCTACAAAGGACGCCAGGATTTTTCTCATATTAGTCACAAAAAAGCAAATTCAAGTGCAGTTTGGTATTTGAAAACCCCTGCATTGTACAAATCAGATGAAGAAACTCCAATAATTAAGGGTTAATGTCCCGCCCCGAGGTGAATATGGTGTGATAAAGCCTTGTCAGCTGCTATAACCACCGAATAAAGCCACCAAGTGAGCGCAGCGAACGAGGTGGCTTTATGAGGTGGTTATAGCAACTGACAAGGCTTTATCACACCATATTCACCGAGAAAGGGCGGGCCATTAACGCTATTATCATATAGCTTACACGATAGCCTATCCAAACTGATGCAGTGAAGAGTGACACAATGTACAATTTACCCCTTGCACATGCTGAATAGAACATAGAATATTTGTTCCATCTGGAGTCACCTGAGGTCACTGGGGGGTTCACGTTCTATGGCCTTCTATCTGGGTCACAGGCAGGGAACAGGTGTTCTTATGGGAGTCACCTGAGGTCATCGGAACACAACTCAAGTTATTTTTGGATTTTTTAGAAGTAGAGCTGTGTTCTATTGGGTCACCTGAGGTCATATGCGGGTGATTATTCATTTTGTTTAATGCAGTCGAACCGCAGGTCACCGTAGAACGCGTTATTCTCTAAGATACGGCGTTTGCCGGGTCACGATTTGACCCCGTTGCATGGGTGTAAACAACTGCCTATAGTGCAGCAAAAAGACCTCAGACCTACACAATGTTTACATTTTTTCACATCTACAGGATTTGCCCAGTACAACCATGTAGATATTTCGTGTATTGCAAAATGACAGCGAGCGCTACGGCCTTCCAAAAATTAGCAATTTTTGGTCAGTTTATTTGTGCTTGTCTTTTTTACTATTTAACTGGATCCCGTTGGCTAATACCACATTGTGATAGCCCACTTCTTTACCTTTACATTGATACCAATGACCCCTGGTAAATTTTATGGCAAACGGGTTTGCCCCCAAAAAAACTGTGACGATGCGCACATCGCGGTGGTCAAATGTTAGCCCAGTTGTAAGCTACTGACACACACCATCCTGAGTTTCCGCTACATTTAGATACATTTCGCGTGATGTCATAAAATTCGTTTCTTGGTATGAGAAACTGTATGAATCTGGCTACCACATGCAATATAATACGTGATATGATAACATTCAAGTATATACAAAAAGAGGAATTTAACACAAGGTTCTGACCATTCAAAAATCGTCAAATTTGAAGTCAATCGGTTTCGAACTCTTGCGTTCGATCCATGGAACCAAGGCAGCGCGTTCCATTTTTCGCGCCGCCAACAATGTTGCAACTTTCAACCGCTGTTTGCGAAAGTTCATAAAAAGAAGTAATCAAGTTTTTTCGACACAAACAGACTTTCTGAAACCCATTCCAAGTCAGACTTATATCACAAAGACGCTAGAGAAAGTGGGATTCATGTGCAACTATACCAACTTGTCAGTACATATGCCCGATGTTTGTATATTTACAGTAACAGGTCATAGTGTCCGATTTCTCCTTCAAAAATTAGGTCATGAAAAATCAACCTGTTGTTGTATTTGTTCATGCCCAAATTCCTTCTCTTCTGTTTTCATCCGTAAAGTGGGTATCGTTTTGAAGCTTACTATTTGGTCGATATTCTGTCACTTTCTTTTTTTTTTTATATAACTTTTAACAGAACATTTTCAAAGGCAAAGAAACTGTAAAGAAATTACACTTTTTCTCAAGGTCGAGCTGCAATACACATTGTGCAACTTCAAAATTAAGTACACAGGTGTCAAGCCAACATAACTATATTTCAGCCATATCTTACATTACAGGTGTATTGGTTAGAACTAGTTGCAAAAGCTTGAGATTCGAACAAAAATCGTTGAGAATTCGACTGAATGAGCTCAACTTACTATCGGTTATTATATTGTAACAACTACAGGATCCCAAAAGAAACAACACACGATAGATGAGGGAGGGTCTATACTTTATTAAACAATACACCAAATCGACGATGAAATAGGGCAAACGGGTTTGCCCCCAAAAAAACTAAAGGGTACCTATCTCGAGTGGAATCAACTCCATCATACACGGTCAACTTTGAAACCTCGTTTCTCCAACAAACACCACCGGTAATGTACATCTGCGACCTTGAGCGTGACGCCGGCCCTTCTTACATCTCACATTAACGTATGACAAGGAAACACTTTCGCAAAGCGGAGTTACAAGCGAAACAGTAAACAGTAGCAAACTCTCGCGGATTCTCGCGGATCACATTACCTTGGAAAAGAAGCGCGAGATTTAAACGAGATCTTAGAGAGAGCTGCGCAGAACCGATGCGCATAGCGGTCTGCGGTTCGACTGAATGTATGGATTGGGATGAATAAATACCCGATTTTGACTCTATTTGTGACATTACGGCGTCATAAGGAATGTGGAATGGCGCCTTCTGATTGGTCAACGTCACCTGGCTATATGATAATTGTAAATTAAAGCACATTCTCATCTAATATATACCTCCTCTAATATTAGTCTTTGTAAGGTAGATTAGTCTCCAAGTATGTTCTTGATAGGATACTGTTAGGGTAAGATGTAAAATGTACATGTTTGTTGTTACATTTATAATAGCAGTAGATGCCATATGCTGTACCTTGTACAATTGTTGTGTAACGAAGTTTTCTAATACTGATTACTAAGTATATTGTAATTCTCTGCCACTGCAGCAAGGGCTAAACATCCTCCACTGTGCAGCACAGAATGGCCATGTGGACGTTATACAGTTTATCCTGGAGGACCTGGAGAGTTTTGATCTCAATGGGAAGGATAAGGTATGAGGGAAACCCAGCATTCGTATCTACATGTATTCCTATGACTCCTTCAGATTACATGCTTTAAACTTTTTTTTTTCTCAACACTAAAGTTTTGATCACGCTCAGTTCATCTGATATTTTTTAAGTCACCAAATTATACCAACTTTCACATGTTTATAAATGTTTAAAGAAAACTACCTTTTTCTCAACAAATGTAAGCCTACACACAAAAACCGGGATCCTTTGTCTTCCTCAGTCTGTCTCAAAAAAACAAATCAAAACCAGTTAGCCTTTAGTTCTAATTATGGAATATTGTTTGCCACTGCATTTCATTATCAAATGTTCTAAAGTGTTTGCAATTAGTTCTCTGGTAAAAATTTGCAATAAAAAAGTTAGTGATCATTTTACTTTTTTGCTGCAGACTTGCAAGACTGCTTTCCACATTGGCACCATATAAAGTAACTACTGCATGTAGCCCAATTAATATACTAGAGAAGGTACACTTAATACAATAGAACTTCTATATACCTTCATTAGCACTGGTAGAGTTTCAATCACTGATGTTTTTACTGCAGACTGGTAAGACTGCCTTCCACATCGGGGCGGAGCATGGTAAGCTGGAGCCGGTGGAGTACCTCATCGGGGCGGGCTGTGACGTCAACGCCAGATCCAAGGTACTTTCCCTCGCCGCTCTAATGGGGGGGAGGGATAACTCCTGACCTTTACTGGCACTCTCTTCATGCTGCCGGATAAGAGGGGGAGCAATCTGGAGCCTTTGATATGTAATGACGGCTTTTATCTTGAACGAGACATGAATCCACGCCAGGAGTGAACGTTAAAGGCATCCGTTGCAATGTCAGGGTGGAAAAACAGAATATATTCTCGATGAGAAAATCTGTGTGATACTGACATTTACTTCCTGTACTGCCATTTCCGAGCACATTTAATTTTCATCATTCATGTCATACTTGAAGCCTTTGAAACAGCTCAAAAACAAACTACGTGAGGAGTCAAACAAGCAACTATTTTCTGTCAGCAACATCAAAGTTTTGCCTCAAAGATATCGGTATGATATGGAAAAGAGTTGATGCAACTTACTACTGTAACATCAAAAAACATGGCAAGAAAATTGACTTTAAAGCCCTGAAATTCCTTTGGGTGCCTTTAAAAGGAAGGTGAGTTTCATTCTTTTGCTGATTTCATTGAATGACGTGCCAGGACGGTCTCATTTGTAATGTTTAACTGCAGAAGCATTCCCACCATGTTTCTGTCCTTGGTGCTGAAACACTTATCATTTTGTACTATGATTGTTATTGAATCAAACCCAGCATTCTTGCACCAGTTACCATGTTGATAGTCATCTGGTCCAGGTCATTGACTTTATTTGTTTGGAGAAGAAGATGCAACAGAACAAAAACAATATGTTTTCCTCCTGCAAAGGTAATAAACTGTGTACTATTTTCCTTCAGGATGGAAGCACAGCTGTCCACTACGCGTCCAAGAACGGCCACCCTGAGGTCCTGACCAAGATCATCCAGGCCGGGGCTGAGGTCAACGAGAGAGACACGGTATCTATTCTAATTACAAGCAACTCGTTAACGAACTAAAAATCGAAAATCTAATACCTAACAGACAGTTTCTTGAGTCTAACAATGATTGGTCCTTGTTAGCACAATTATCCATAAATGAACAGGATTGTTAACAATTCTCCTGACATAGAGGTTTTAATTATCAAGCTTCTAGGGGCCTAACCAATAGAAGGAATGCTACATGTAAAAGTTAGGGTGATGTACATGTAGTCAGGCTACATGGAATTAGGATTAACCATGCATTCTAAGGCTTCAAGTAGAACATAATAGCCAATCTATAAACATTTTATGCATTTATGCAACAAGTAGATAACAGTATATTAATATTAACATCCATGTTTTTTTCCCAGGATGGCAAGACGCCGCTCCATCTGTCTGCAGAGGAGGGCTGGATTGATATCGCTGAGATACTGCTGGACAACAACGCAGACGTGAACGCAGATGCCCACGTGAGTTTGCTTGTTTGAGCTAGAAGTTTATTCACGAAATACAGTGTACTCAAATTGGTCTGCTGGCCACTAATTCATGAGAAAAGAGTTCAGGGTCAGAAAAAATAAAACAAGATGCAGGCTAGGTTTCATGATTGAAGCTCGAACAAATCCATATATATATATATGTTACATGTATTTTAAGTTAGAATTTGTGGAGGATGGAATCTACACATTATGAACTAGAAAAGAACAGAGTCCCATTATAAAACTGTTTTCATTATTACTATCACAATTCAGATTACTATACACAAAATGTAATAGACTATAGATATAGTAAACATTCAATACCTGTAAGTTATGCTAACAACAAATATCAATCATGAAATGATAGCACTTCAAATTTGAGCAGATTGCTACTTTGTATTTTCCCACATAATCTGAGAATGGGAGACTTGTTATTTTGTGATTGCTATAATATCAACAGTTCATTCTAGTACAGTAAGCCAGAGTTACTTTTGATGGATTAAAATGCTGTGATTATTTACTTTCAGAAATGTACGCCTGCGGCCCATCCAGCATTTGTGCCAGGCAAAAAGCCTGTTGATGTGAAAGTATGTCAAACCACAGAGCAAAATTGCAGTGTTGTGTTGGTTTTCCTACATGGTGCCTTTATTCACAGTGCTAGTTTGGTGTACTTGGTTCCTAACAAAGGTGTGGTGGCCTCTAACAGATATACAGCAATAAAAGTACTAACCACTTTCAACAGGACATTCTTTATCACTTATTGTGGAAGGAAAGTGGGTTCAACAGTCACTATGCTTCTTCATGGACTTGAGCATCATGGGATACAAATTTAAATAAAATACTGACCAATCAAAGTGCTCTATTGTGGTGATGGTGGTGCAGTTGAAGAGCTAACTGAGGAGTGGAGGGGTGTGGTTAGTGTCTACAGACTCCAATGGATAGGCTGTAGAAATGCTGTATAAATTGGCCCAATAGACTAATATGGCATTGGAGTTAGTCAGCAATAGTTACAATTTGGCAAATTGTCATTTCATACCCTGCTAACTCATCTGGCACACACAAGGAAATTGTTACTTATCAAGCAACTAGACAGATTTTGTAAACTGGAAATCTATATACAGTTGCTCGAAAACAATTTCCTTGACAATGTGTACCTCATTACCAGGATGTTTAACATTCATTAACTCCTCTGCCATATTTTATTCAGTCTATTTGGCCATCATCCCATTGGAGTCTGGTAGAGACTAAGGTGCAGTGGACTGCATGGTGTTTGTGATCTTTATGTAGTTGTAAAGTTATGAAGAAGCTAACTGTTACAAACGTCTGGTTTTTTGGACACAGAAAGAGGTCAGTCCCCTCCACATGGCAGCCCAGAACGGCCATCCGAGAGTCTCCAAAATCCTCATCGACTACGGAGCTGATGTGGACTCCATGAACCATGTGAGTTACCTAGTATTATTAGTAAATTACGTAGTACTATTTTTCTCTAAGTCTTCTTAAAATTGTGACAAGGGAAGAACAATTGTAATCAGACATTTCAAGCAATTGTAGCTATAGCACATGTATGTCTGAGCTTATAATAAAGAGTATATTGATAGATAAGTGGACATTGACTGTACAATTTTGATGCCGCCGAATTATCAAGCAGTCTATGATAGAACCAACCACTGACAATTATCTAAAACAGTCCTTTCCATAACAATGACGTTGACATGTACAACTATCCTGAAAATACATTTAGTTTTCCTCTATGTATGACGTGACTGGAGCCATAGTCAGGTTTCATAATCTCATTTTGCTCTTGTTAGCAGTCGACATCCAAATTATACATTGCCCTATAGCTATGAATGTGACTGCACTGTTAGTCAGGATATAATTATAAACTTTAAGATAAATCTGCCCATGTTCTGGTCTGACCTGCAGCATCACATGACACCCCTGCACCTGGCAGCCCAGTCCAACTGGTACGACGTCTGCAGGTTACTCATCGAGTCTGGCTGTGACATCAACGCTATCAACGCCGTGAGTACCAATACATTGTACATAAGAGTACACAGGGCTCGAAATACTACAACCATATATATGCATGTTGGTGCAGGTAAAATTGGAGCTGTGCATGCAGGTATTTCTGATGTCTAATCTAATTGGCACTGGCCCATGTACTTGGTTTGAATATAATGTAGGTGTATTTGGATTTCTGATTGCTTCATTGACTGTTACCACCTATGAAGTACAAATTAAAGGAATAATGGCAATGGCTTCTGAACAGCGATCCATACTTTCTAAATTCTGAGTGGTGCAGGTAATTTAAGACGTTACATTGTACCTGCAGCAGTGCAGATATGCAGAAATAGTATTTCGAGCCCTGATACATCTGCTTTAAAGTACGATAAAAGGATTAGTGTTCAAAGTTTTCCTTTGCCGAAAGCTAATTACAAGATTACAAGGGAACACAGAGGTACAACAATATAAATGGACAAAAGAAAAGGTAAAACAGATGTCTAGTCTTTAGATCTATCTGATCTAAATTTTAAATACATTTAATACTGGAGGTTCGACTTCGTAATATCAATACGTCATATTCCCTTGATGTGAGCACCCATACAAAGAAGTATATCACCTTCAAAGTATGGCAGATATGTAACATTAATAACTCATAGTAATATTCTCCTTCATGTCGACCCATGGAAGGCGCATGCCTCCAGGCATGACTTAGGCTGTGTGGGATATGCAGCCCAGCTTCTGTCAATAATGTCTGACTGCAGTGTGCATGTGCATTTATACATTAGTACCTGCTCCTGTTTATTCATACAGACACCCCACGGTCACTGTGTAAGATTAGATAGTGTGATTATGTATAACACAAAGCAAAGATGCAGAAAGGAAGTATCAAAATCTCACATTGTCTTCCCTGTGACAAGACATAATTGAGTTATCTATTGTAAATGCATGAACTGTATGTGGCACTGGAATAATCAGAAGTTTATTGAATGAACTTGTTCTTCTTATATTTCTATGTTCTATTTATGTATATTATCTTTGATTCCTTTCTTGCAGTCACCCTGTCTCTTATGTGATTTTTTATAACTGTTACAGTACACTAGGAAATAATCAATTTATAAGACAAGACCTGAAAAGTCAAGCTAATTGTGGATTCAGCTAAAGTTCAATATACTGTAATTACAAAAATTACCAAGACTTTGACTTGTCTAATTCCAGACCTCAGGCTAGTACACATGTACATTTGTAAATCATGTTCCTGATACCACTAAATCATGTTCTGTCCCATACAGAGGACCCAGACTCCGATCCATCTGGCCTCGGAGAACGGACTCAATGACGTCTGTGAGATGCTGCTGAAGGCTGGAGCCAGATTGGACATCAATGATAAGGTACGACAGGCCACTCTCCAGAATCCCAACGACTGAAGATAGCGAAGATTACATGTACAATGTATGTCTTTCCACGAAAAACTTGAGATGAGAGAGTGGAATCAGCTGCCATGCCATTACGTTCTAAAGGCACGGACATGCATGCAGTAAATGTGCAAGTTTTGCAAGTCAGTGACAACCACCTATCATTTATTTATCATGCAATTGTACTATTTCATATTTCATTGAAGACTTCAGGCAGAATACCATTTGTATTTGAATTGTATGCAAGCTAAAAAGTAAAAGCATAATAAAGTATCCAAGTGACATGACATTGCATACTGGTCATGGACTAATGCTTTGCTTGAATTCTAAGTTGAAATAGTTTCATACAAAATTTAATATATATGACATACAGTATTTGTGAACAGCCTTCCATTTTGTTTCCCACCCCAGCAAGGGAAGACCCCACTTGGAGTGGCGGCGAGGGGAGAGCACATTGCCATTGTGGACATGATGATCAAGGCAGAGCGATACAATGAGATGAGAAAGGTACTTTACATTCCAAAATAATTATGACATCCAGGTTGTGGTCTTGAGTGTCACACTAAGGCAATGAGTTTCCTGTATCTTTGAGTAGTAGAAACATTTTTAAAAATGGCCAGTAAATTGAAAAGAAAAATCCAGCTTTACTGCCCTGAAATCACTTTGGGTGTCTTTAAAGGTAGGTGAGTTTCAACCTTTCACAGATTTTCTTGAGTTAAGTGCCAGGATGTGCTCATGTATAATGTTTAACTGCAGAAGCATTCCCAGCATGGTTTTGTCCTTGGTGCTGAAACAACTATCATTTTGTGCTGTGATTTTTTGGAAACTGATCTAAAACCTCTTCATTCCCCATGGCCTCCCTGAGGACCAGGAGGAGTATGAGTTTTACGAGGACGCACTGTTATATACAAAAGTTATATACAAAATGTATGAGGGACAACACCACAAACACCATTGTAACTGATCAGAAACTCCTTCCATCCCCAGGGCCTCCCCGAGGACCAGGAGGAGTATGAGGAGTTTTACGAGGACGAGCTATTCGCCTACCTGGATGAAGACGAGGACGGGTACTCAGATGAGTACTCCGACTACGAAGACGACGACGAATTCGAGGACGAACTGGTCGACGAACTGGACAAGGGGAGCAAGGCGGGGGGCGACCACCCGACGGTCGACGGGAAGGACAAGCTGAACACGCCAAACAGCCCCGACCGGAAGGAGAGCGAGACAGGAAGCAGCAGGGCGAGCGACACGAGCGGCTACCGGTCCGCCACGCGGCTGCGCAGGAGGTCTGTATCTGTATAGCCAGCATAACCGCCCTTCGGCGTAACACACCAGCTTGTGTATCTTAATGGCTGGTATAGCCGCCCTTCGGCGTAACACACCAGTATTTGTATCTGTATAGCTGGTATAACTGCCCTTCGGCATAACACACCAGCTTATGTATCTGTATAGCCGGTATAACGGCCCTTCGGCTTAACACATCATGATCAGCTTCTGTATCTGTATAGCCGGTGTAACCTCCCTTCGGCGCAACACACCTGTCCAACTTTTGTATGTGTACAGCCTGGTATAACAGCCCTTCGGCATAACACATCACGATCAGCTTCTGTATCTGTATAGCCTGTATAACCGCCCTTTGGCATAACACACCAGCTTCTGTATCCGTATAGCTGGTATTTTGGCATAACACACCTGTCCAAATTCTGTATATGTATAGTCTCACTATGACCGCCCTTCGGTGTAACACACCAGCTTCTGCTGCAGTGCGGAGTAGCGGCAGCTGGCTACATTACACCGAACGATTTGTTACACCTAACCCTTGAACATCAAACTCTAAACATTTTTTAGGTCGCACAACCTGGACGGGGAGGACTTTGACGAAGAGTCAGCTGATCTCAATGGCCATGACCCCTACTCCATCCCCAGCGAGGACTTCAAGGACGAAGAGGAGTTCAGCGAGGGGGAGGAGTTCTCGGGGACGTACGTCTCGGAGGACTCGGTCACCATCAAGGCGCCGCAGAAGTCGCGGCTGAGGAAGGTGTCATTCCGACAGGACAGGTCAGTGGTAGAAATACCTTGTATACTAGTAGTTTCATCAGGTTAATAAATTATAGGATACATGCAGTTTTCTTTTACACAACCAAGAATGGGCTTACATTTTGGTGTCTATCAGACACCTTCCTAAGAGCTTCTGATTGGAGTTCTGCTTCTTGCCACAAAATTTGACAACATACATGTATAGCGGTGAGAAGCACTGTCAGAAGACTCCTTTTACACAACCAAGACTATACTGTGTTTTATGCACAGCTGACATTTTAACTGTCTGTCACCTTCCGCAGGGAAATTGAACTAGTCAGAATTGCCCTTAGGAAGGTGACAAATGGTCACCAAAATGTTGGCTATACAGAAAACGCTTGTTTAAAAAGAGTCTCTTTACTCTGCTTCATTTTTCTTCATCTGCATGCAATGTTGAAAATGTCTCTGCAAAAAAGCTGACTGCAGATGGGTATTTCTAACACTGACAGGTCCTCAGAGACGCAGCACATCCGCAACATCTGCTTCAAACTCGCCACCAAGTACCTGAAGTCCAACGAGTGGAAGAGACTAGCCAGGATTTGGAAGTTCAGTGAGGGACACATCAAGGCTATTGAGCATCAGTACGCGGGTGGGTCAGCTGATTAATTTAATTTTACCTAACAGAGATTTGGGTAGGCTTTCATCAAGATAGACCCAGATAGAACAAAAAGTTATGGCCTTTGTCTCATGGATGAGTAAAGTATACACATTAGGCTAATGGAAATATTACCACCTACACAAGCAGGTTAGTGGCAGTACAATTGGGGTGTGCAAGCCAATTTCTACAGTAGTTGCACCTAACCTGCACTGGCCCATGAGTATTGAGACTGGCCCATGAGAAAGCATAACAGGGATAGGTGGTTGGCTTCTGTTATATCCAGAACAGTATCCATGCTTTATCCAAAGACAACATGAATGAAGGATACATATAAACATAATGTAATGAGAAAATGATTTCTATGACAATGTATGGGCTGGTGTTGTTTACAGTGCTTCATACCTTTTCCAAACGCAGGAACCAACAGCTATCGCGAGCATGGCTACAGAATGTTGTTGATCTGGCTGCACGGTGAATGCATCGCCAAAACAACCCCATCAAAGGTATCTACGAAGCACTCCTGACGATCGACAGGAGAAAACTTGCAGGTGGGTGTCTTGATCTATAACACAAGTGTACATTTCTAACAATTAGATGGTTAAACAAGCTTGACTACTGGTACTGGTATTCCTACAGAAAACATCAGCCATCACTAAACTCTCACTATCTGGTTTATCTTCTGTTGTTCATTTGTTGAACAATGCACGTCTCATAAGCGTTAGACATTCTAGTACATAGACACCATGGTTTGATGGCAGACCCTGCAGGAATACCACTGTGTACATGTAGATGAAAGTATTTCCCATACCGATATGGGAATAAACTTTCATCTACACAGTGCTATTCCTGCATACCCACAAGAGCTAGAAGAATCTGCCATTGAGTTTTGTTATGCTAAGTCAGACAACTCAACATCTCTTCTTGACAAAGTACAAAAAATTAATATACATGTACCTCCTGAGTATGCAAACACTACAAAAGTTGTCTCACGCATTGACGATATGATCCCTGCATGTTCCAGACGACATCAGAAGAAAGGCGAATGCGGAGGCCTCTCAGTCGCCGAGGAAGTGCGCCGTCTCCTGACCCACGTGACTCACCAGATGCCTTTGTTATCACCACGCAAGTGCAACCAGGGGCAACCTAGGGGCAACCTCTCGTTGGTTACACAGCTTGCCTGCCCCGCGATGTGCTCAAGTCATCACGAAAACGTCCCAAACTCCCGGGCGAAAAAAAACTGACGCGTTTACGCGAGAACCGCGTGAAAAAAATTCCTGGGACGTGCAAAAATATCTGGTATAGTCTCCTCTGCTCGTGTGCGTAACGCATCCGGGAGGCGTAGATTGCGGAGTTTTGTTCAGGTGTAGCTAGAAAATGCATACGTACGGTAGATGTTTTCACTGGAGGAATTTCCAGGGGTGAAGGGACAGTGCAATGTTTAACAAAGTACCAAGGTTTGGTATGTATATGAGATGAAGTTATTTAGTAAACGGAATAGGGAAGGAATGGGCTTGGAATGGGAATGTCACTGTACTAACTACATGTACCCATACAATGTAAGAGAAGAAATTGTGAACAGACTGGTGATAATGTTAAGAAAGGCTAGGATGTCTAGCTATAAATGTTAGAGTTAGACTCTTCCGAATTGTCTGGACCATAATGGAGAATAGAGAACTCTATTCGTGACAAATGTGTACAAAGAACAATGCATTACACTGTTTAATGTCCTATCAGAGACCACATCTGATTCCTGATGTAGGATGGTAGTAGATTTGGAAACAAAAGAGTTTTTCCTGACAGATACAAAGATGTACATAGATTTTGGTTGCTTTAGCAATGAAAAAGTACAAAGTCAATACTCCAAGGAATACATATTGTTACAGGCTGCTTTCTTTGTCACAAACACATTTTTGTCTGGTGTAATTGCTGTACATAATACTGCAAAATACCTGACATCTCGAGCAGGGCTACTATTAGTGACACCACACTGTTGGTAATTCTATGGAAGCCAGATCAATTACTACATCGATCAATGTTTAATAGCACACAAAAGTCTTAAAAAAGACAGAGCTATGTTTATAAACGTATAAATGACAATGATCATGAATGTTGCACTAACTAAAACGCAAACACAGAAATCTCCAGGTGTCTTAACTTTAGCCTGTTTTGTTGTTGAGAGTGATAAAATGACGTCACAAAGTAAACAACTTGGTGATGGTATCTTTAAGTCTCTAACTACAAGTAGCAGCATTTTCTTCTACCATAGATGTTATTCAATGTATGTGTAGAGGAAACGGTGATTTTCAATGTAGCAAATTTTGGAAAGAAATTAAGGCTTCTGTTGTCAAAATTAACAACTTGGACATGGTGGTAAAAGATGGCATCATAAAAGCTGTACATTTTCCTAATGCTTGAGGTGTTGGCAACTTGATGATCTGTTATCATACTGAAGCAGACAGGGCACAAGGCTTAAATATATGGGTGGGGACACAGTCTGGATGTTTATGGTTGACATCCAGTATAACGATTATTAGAAGAAGGGTCTTACCAAGTGAATGTAAAATTAACCAGGGTTCCAATGATCATGAGTCCACAACATCAGCTCCCATAACTCCTCTGGGTAACCAACAACAACCATAGAAAAAAAACGGTGAATTCGTTTCGTTTATTCTTTGCTTCAGGCACAACTCGCCCATAAAAAAACATACAAAAATAACTACAAATACATAAATGTAGTATTAAATCTACTAATTTGGCATCAGTAATTCAGTATAATCTCCAAGCAGATGCTACGGTGGCAAGGACAGTATCTGTTGGCCAGAGCTGAGACCGGGGGCAATGGCCAAAGTTCTGGACAATGTCTGCCCACCATGCATAGCATCTGCTTGGACCTAAGCATCAGTAACGTTAATCCCCAAGTTCTAAGGCATACTTCAAAAATCCTCAATTGTGGCGGTCTTGAATATTTCTTTATAGGGAAACGTTACCTATGGAGTTTTGAGAGTTGATGTAGATTCATAAATATGTTACAGAAACTTTGATGTACTGAAAAGCCATACAAGATGTATCTTCCACTGAGCTGAACAAAATAAATGGGCTTTTTGTCACAGATTTAATCTTTTGTTGACCAAATGTTCTGAGATGCTGGAATTCATGAAGAATAAAATGTTACAACAATAAAAGCTGATTGCTCTTTATATTTTTTGTCACTTCATTTTAAATGGCCTGAAAGCAGTTATATCTTATACCGTAGTAAGTTCAAAACAACTTGTGATTTATAAGAGTCTTATAAGAATATCATGTCTGTAAGATATATAATGAAGACACAGCCCATAAAAAGAATAAGATGACGGTTACTTACCTCCCTTACTTATACTAGTTTTATGGTGGCTTCCCCTTCCCTCCCTGCAAGAGAAATATTGAAATATAGAACATATTGTTTTGCCTTTATAACATAATTTGACAAGTTTTAAAACGTACCCCTTACACTCACTGCATATCTAGCTATGCCACCGCGACGTTCATTCATATACACGGGGGTTAAGATACCTCATAAAAGATCAAATCTAACGTTATAAAACAGCTTGAAACTGCATCCATCTACTCACCACGGATCCAGAATCCCTCTTCTTTGGCGCCGAAATAAAGGTCAAGGGTCACATGTGCCTCTCTCAGTGTCTTGGCGCGCCACCTAGCGGTTACCTGGGGAATAGCAACCTCACCCTATGATGATGCACGCTTCAGAAGTTCTGGGGAATCTCCAAGAAGATTCTGTGGGGCAAGGGGAGCCTATATTAAGAAGTCGAACCCCATAATAGCTAGCGTAGTAGTAGAAGTAGAAGTTTTTTTCCAGACAGTTGTTACCTGCCTCCTGTTAAGTATTATACTTGATTGTAAAAGCAATTAGCCTTCGGGCATGATTTTGCGAATAAGTTTATCTATATTAGTCGCCTGTAACCATCGGCCTCCTGGCTGTAATTATTGGGGTGGCCAAAGGTTAAAGGAGGCCAATGGATACAGGCGGCCAATATAGACTCCCCTTGTCCCACATAATCTGCTTTGAGATATCGCTATTGGATCAAAATCCTGAGTGGGACGTTAAAGTATGGCGTACTGTTTTTTTTTCTTTATTAAAACATTTAGGAACAAAGTGGACAGGATGACGACACACTCAAGCCGGAGCTTATGTTCATGTCGCCATCTAACATTACAAAAATACAAAAGCAAATGCAAGAACAGACATGCAAAGCTTAATGATAACAGAATAGAATAAATAAGGTTACAATGTATAAAGTACTCCAGGCAAAACTTACAAAATTGATAGGAAAGAATCACTCAAATCTTTTAGTTTCCTTTATAAATGATTGAACATAAAGTAAAAATTTTAAGTTATTTGGATATGATAGTGATACAGAACCTCTAATGAATAAATGAACTAAAACATCATCAGAGAGATCATTGAGGTTGATGTCAAATCCTACCAACTTAGCTAAATTGCTAAAAAGGGAGGCACGATATTGTGTATATTTAGGGCAGTACAAAAAATAATGCTGGGTACTTTCAATGGGATGGCCACAGGTACATGTAGGACTGGTTGCCAGACAACGTGTGTACAAATTTGAGTTTAAATTATAAGTGCCCAGACGAAGACGAGTGAGAAGAGCGCAAGTGTACCGAGGGCCTATGCTAAAATATGGAACAGGGGCAGGGCGCACAAATTTAATGATTTTCTGATTTCTGATTTGGCGTACTGTTCATCGTACTTGTCCAAAAGAGCTAGGGAAAAGTTTCCCTATATATACTGTACTTTTTTTTTCTGTCAAACGTAGTAAAAGAGTAGCTCAGCTGTTTATTGAGCTCATCATTTTTGAGCTAGACTAGACATACGAGATAACTTTCATTTCCGCTATTCAGTCAACACTTACTTTACGTGTTTTTTTTTAAGGAAATCACCGCCTTTTACAAGCAGTGTAGCTGTTTCCAATCCTATATCAAAGATCATATTCTTTACAGTAGCCCCGAGCACTCACAGACCAGCGGCTAGGCAACATTACCCCAACTTGCTTGTACTTAAACAAGATACGCGATGAGATCACCTGTAAGGTTATAACCTTGAGACAACAATGGGACCGTACCAAGGTACGAACGGGGGCCAAATATAGTCTTTTCTGTTTAATTCATTAGTTTAAGTAGTCTTGCAAGAGTAAAAAAAACAGTTAGGGTTTTCAAGGGTCTGAAGGGCAATGTGTGCAAGGTTTAAATCCAAAGAAAGAAAGAAAGAAAGAACAAAACTGGAGTTAAAACTACCTGCCCCCCCTCAACTGATAGTGAAACTTAACGGGGGGATTGCTCACACTCACGGGACAGGTGAGTCCGCCATATTTGTCTGAAGTGTGACTGAAATGGCGGAAATGTCTCGGCACGATCTGTTTCTGCGGATCTCGCAGAAACTCAAAGCCAAAGAAAGCAGGGCACTTCGCACCTACGTAGAGAGCAAAGAACTTTTGCCAGGTGGAGACATCGAGCACATGAACCCGCAAGAGATCTTCGTGAAACTAGAACACAAGCTGAAGTTACCAAAGGGAGACCTGTCTCTACTTGCTGACATGATGAAAAAGATCGGTAGGGACGACTTGGCTAAGGAGGCGGAGAAGATTGCTGAACAGGAGAGGAGAGGTGAGAATACCACAGTCTCTACCAGACTAACTGTCTTGTATAGGGAAAATTATTTGCCAGGGGGATTACACTTACAGCGGCTCACGCCACCTGCCTAACTGGCCTTCTTTTTGCCGAATTTTATCATCTATAACCCTTTAGAAGGGCCTGGTGTCTCGTGTACTTGTCATGTACATATTGTATACATACAGGTGTAGTCGTACATTCATGCAACATTCGTAGAATTGTCAGACGAACACGCCATCGACCTTGTATACTGCTTTCGTTTTCAACATTCACGGTTGAGTAAGCATGAAAAGGGTTGCTTTCCGTGTTTTGTGAGGGACCCGACACAGGCCTTGCTTTGAAAGAAACGCACCTATCTTTGTAACATTTTGGCACACCGCTCAACGTACTCAAGAATCGTGTAAGTTGCACTCGCACTGTGACTGAAGATAACCTGGGGCGCAAGCAAGTAAAACATTAAGCAAGTAACGTACATTTTGACATGGTCTTTTGGTACGCTATCAATGCACACATGAACAAAACCATGTGGCTATAGGCTGTAGGTGTTTGGAGATGACTTGGGTGTAAGAATTCTTCATTCATTTGTACATTTTGATGATTATTTTCAGCCTCAAAGACGCAGAGGAAATCTGATCGCGCGTCTGATTCATCTGACGACACACTCGCTGTGCCACCCTCCAAACGACCAAGGTTCGGCGACAAGAGTGCTAAGCTAACAACTGCTGGTGAGTGCAAAGTAAATATTTAGGTACAGGTTGTCCGGAAACTGTGAATGATTTCCAGCTAACGTATGATATTGTAATATTATTAAGCGATATATGTTTCAAAAAGGGATTATTAAGGTACAATGTCTTTTTAGTAAACAGGATGAATCAAATTTAAACGGGAAATATTTTTCCAAATTTGAGTACCAGTATAGCACAGCAGCACCATTATATAACTATTGTATATAAAGTAAATATTAACTTAGTTGGTTTCATAAGCATTTGGGAGCATGCGGAGGTAATGAGTGAGTGAGTTTGTTTGTTTGTTTGTTTATTAAGATCTCCATTAGTATGGTAAATTCCATACTATTCTTCCTAGAGTCCAGCAACATAAAATAAAATAACAATAATGATAATTACTTTTAGCAATAATGAGTAAGTGAATGTTCTTTGATAAAGTTTGTATTCATTTCAGTCGATGAGAACAAACATTTCGACATAGTGATAAAAGACGTCAGTCACAAGTGGGATCAATTAGCGAAAGCGCTTGGGTTCAGCCGGAACGACATAGAAGGGTTACGACATGACCAGTACCTTCATGACCAGGATCGGAAGTGTAGGGAGGTGCTCTGTAGGTGGAAAAACAAGAACGGAAGAAGAGCCACCTTACAAGTTTTGTATGATGCTCTCATCAACATCGAGGAGGAAGAAACTGCAGAAAAGTTGGAAGGTATGCATTTATGAACCATGCTGATTACTACTCATGAACAAATGAATAATAATATTTCTTATAACTACAGTTTTTATAACATTGTTCTGTTACTATTGTATCAGAACGGAATCCATTTACGTCTCTGGTACCTGTAAAGGACTATTTTATGCTTTACTGAAACAGTTGAATAACTTACATGTATCAGTTCTAGTTTCTGGAATACATGTTTGTCAACTCTGCTTTGCAGGAGGTGCCGGACCAAGCAGCATATACTTGGATAAAGAATCTAGCGGAGGATCAACAGCAGGTAATTTTTATTATTCTCTCATTTCTGTGTGTAGTTAGGTAGGTGACGGGGGCGTATGTAACAGTTGACAGTGACAGGTATCATTACAACAAACTCTGCGTAAACGTTTTGACCTATGCACTCTATCTGAAACTGCAGATCGCCCGACACCACGTCACCAGGAGAGAGCTGCTGAGCCTGAGGCCGGTGGAGACGAAGATCTGGTGACTGACGAGGGCGACGGCAAGATCGCCGTGAAAGTAGAAAAGTGTGATGATGACTTCTGGGACAAAACCAGGAATGAGGTAATTTTTTTCCATACATACGAGACTAGATTAGACATTGCCCAAGAGGCGAAATTGGTCACTATCTTTCTCCGTTATTGTCATAGTAATACTTTTGCTGATGTTTCGACTCATGACATTAAGAGTGTTAATATGACATTGAACTTATCAAAACAATTTGGATTATTTTATTGCTCAATGCTTGCTTGGTATCTGTACAGTAATGAGACGTTACGGAAAGAATTATCATTGTCATAATTACTATTATTTCTCAATCCAGAAACCATATAGAATGGACAGCAGGCCACGAGGACACGCTCTGATTTTGAACAACGCAAACTTCACAAACATGCGTCATCGACGGGGCGCTGGCGTTGATCTGAGCAACATTAAAGCTTTATTGGAGGGGCTGTCATTTAAAACACACGTCCTGGAAGACAAGACGGCTAAGGTTCGAGTCCAAAAATTATAACTGATCATTGATTCATTTCCCCATCGATAGCATCTACCTAAACATCCTTTTACATGGTTGTCGGTGATTGAATGCTAGTGCCCTTCTGTACTGAACATTTTCCTGCATACCTTGCATTCATTCTAGGAGATAGAAGTAGAGGTGCGCGCGTTTTCTCAGCGTAAGGAGCATCGCCACGTGGACAGCTGCGTCGTCGTGCTGATGTCACATGGGGACGAAGGCGTCATCTACGGAACCGACGACATCCCCGTACAGCTGGACGACATCTTCGCCATGTTTGACAATGTGGATACGAGTGGCATTGACAATGAGAAGTGCCTTCGTCTGAAGGGGAAACCAAAGCTGTTCTTCATTCAAGCATGCCGCGGACGTAGGTTTCTTGATATTTCTCTACGCACCACTCTTCTTCATGTCTCTCAATACTCACGCCCCCCTCTCTCCCTCTCACACACACACACAAACACACACACACACACACACATTAACAGCAAAAAATTCTATTTACCAGCAGTCAGTTGCACCGATCACCTTTTTACATTACCTATTACATCACCTTTTTACTTACCCATGATTAAAAAAGTTGTTCTTTCTCTATCACAGAAAACATTTACAAAGGCGAAGACCAAACAGACAGCGCAGCGCCAGAGGTTGACCTTGACGTTAAGGTCGACCTTAAGAGCGAGCTAGAAAGGCTCCTGTGCCCTCAGCAGGATGAGACAGATGGACCAGGTGTGGCGCCAACCAGAACCGACATGTTCTGTGGATACGCCACACAGCTAGGTAGATAAAACACTCTCTAGGCACAGGTTTAGGCTTTGGCTTGTTTTTGACGTCTTTTAGTGGGCTTTCTTTTTGGACCCATATCTTTTTTCGCCAATCACACGCGGTGGCCAATTTAATAGTATTTGATACTGCTCTGCCTATTGATACTGTCTTGTAGCCACCATCAGATCTGCTTGGAGATAAGATAAAACAACAAAGCGACACGTGGTGGTTTCAGATACTGTAGATACGATGCTACAACGACATGCCCAAGATCAGAACATTTTGAACAGGGATTTTTTCCCTCTAGTTAATACCTTGTCTTCTGTGTTCTATCCTTTCAGGGTACCAGGCCATCAGGAACACTGAGAATGGCAGCTGGTTCATCCAGGACATCACCAAAGTCTTCATGAAGAACGCAAAGAACACGAGCCTGATCGACATGATGAAAATGGTGAGACTGTACTGTATTTCTTGGGACGGTCTCCCTCTTTTTTGCCTATTCTAAGTCTATGTCTACTTCATTAGCCGATTAAGCTGTTAAAGGGTTTGAGTTCTATTCTACAGGTAGTGCAGGTTGTTATATGTAACAAAACAAAGTGTGCACAATTAAATAGATACAACAAGGGAAATCGCAGATTTCAAACCTCCGGTTTTTTTTTGTGTTCTGTTGGTTTAGGTTATTTGTTTGTGTGTAGTATGAAAGTTATGTGCGTAATATGTTTGTATGTGTTTGATGGCTACTGACGGTTGGTTCGGAATGGACTGTTGATTAACGTGTCTCACAGTCTGACAGCCTGCACCGTCACCCGCGCCATTACCCCCGCCGTCATCCCGCGCCGTCATTGCTGCGCCGTCACCCAAAATTTTTATCGGAACCAGACACCCCTCTGTTTGACCCCTTTTGAATGCTAAGACCCAAAACTGCAACCGCCCCATTCCTTAACAACATGGTAATTACCATTTTCAGCATGGCGGGGGTGTCCGGAGCACTTAAAAACCTTTATTTCGACGCCCATAAACACATATGCAATTAAACAAAAACGTTCTGCATCATCTGCAGCCCAATAGCAATACGTATACCGAACCACAGACAAATCCGTCCAGCCGATCGCGAGAAACAGCTGCTGACAGAAATGTTCGAACCATAGTAAAACCTCCTCGCGGAAGGATATCTCCTTCCCCGGAGGTAAAAAAGGAAACAAAAGGAGGTATGAGAGGCAACGTTTTATCTATATTCTTATTTCTGTAGGTTAAAAAGGACATGTCCAAACGAAAAGCATCCTTCGGGGGAAAACAAGAGGCCGACTTTCTATCCACGTTGCAGAAGCCTCTGTACTTCTTCCCTGACGAGGACTAAATCGCCACAGAGGCCGGTGTTATGACGTTTGTATGAAGCACGAAAAGATTGCTGTAGTTCGAGTTTAGGAGTAACAAATTATTTCAAAGGAATAAAATTTTGTATAAGTTCATGTAAGGTCTGAGCGAAGTGGTTTTGTATACCCATGCCACATGTTTACTTTTATCTTAGCAGCACTTTTGTGCAGAATTTGCTATTTTAGAGTGTGTGACTAGCTATTGACAAGTTAAGTGCGATATTTAGCAGCATAGTAAAGACCTGTTTGGAGTAGCACTTATTAGAACTGTCCTGTACACTGAGAAATTCAGTTTTTACTGAGTTGTATGAGAAGCAACGATCTGATTAAGGCTATCAATGGGTCATGGAAACGACACGTTCATGTACGTAAAACAGCTTCGTATTTGCGATTTATTCAATTTGCAAGAAAGATTACGAGAGCCTAAAACACAATTCTATATAATTGCCCATGCCCTATATTTTCTGAGGACATTGTTTTTCTACGGAGACAAAATGAAAGTGGCATAAATCAACCAAAGGTTACTGAGAATATCCCAGTCTATTATTTCTGATGTGGCTGTGCATGTGGTGATGACAACTGCAGAAGCTTCGAATCATGATTACAGTTTATAAGATATTATTAAGATTAGCATTCATTTAATCTTCATTAGATTAAGATGGAAATGATGAAACTTGATTTCTGAAAAGAGATTTTTAGCCTTCAAGACTGCTTTACCTGCTAGCTGAAAGAAGACAAAAACTTACTTGATTACAAACATTTGTATCCGACGGTGAAGGAAATAAAGCCCTAAAAGCGAAACATGCCAGTAGGAATGGATGCCGGCCATTCACTTTAATATCCAAGCAGATCCTAGGGTGGTAAAATACAGTATCAAATTGGCCAGGCAGTATCTATTGGCCAGAGAGGGCCCAATACGCCATCCACAATCGTATCCATTGACCAGAAAGGGTGGCGTATTGGACAAACTAACAAACAAACAAACAAACAAACAAACAAGCAATGTATACTGCCTGGCCAATTTGATACTGTGTTTTACCACCCTATGATCTGCTTGGAGATTACATTCACTCCGGGCCATCGTCAGTCGGCAGAGCCATGTAGGCCGTCTTGTGGTCTGTGCGCCTGCGCATGTAGACGATGACGCCCGCCAGCGTGACGACGGCGCACAGCAGCAGCCCGACGGCGATAACCAGTGACGTCATGACGCCAGGAGGAACGCGGGCCCCACGATTCTCCTCAACATCTTCTGTAAGACATGTGGGGAAAGCTGATTTTCTGTATGTGTATCTGTATGACTGGCATAGGTCTTTTACTGTGCAATGTTGTGCAATGGTCAATTAAAAATGCCTTGTTAGATTCCTGGCACTTCTGACCAATTTCTGACCGAACACCATGAAGGCTGCATGTAATACTGCATGATACTGTCGAAATTCCCACGAGTCTTTTGTGTGTATTGGAATGTATCAATGTAATCATCTCCAAGCAGATTCGCTCCAAAATTATTGTAATACATAACAGTTTCTGAATTTTGTAATCTAATATGACATATCCGTGAATAGTTTCATCAGATTGGTAAGACACTGAATAAAGAGACACAACGTTACCAAGACCCGACCAAGCCTTTTAGTCAAGCAATATGGCCGAATAAAATACTTAGTTGTGTAAAAAGAGTCTCTTTACTAAATATTACCACCGTTGATAACATACCTGTGTCCCTGGATCGCTTGTACCCTGGGTTCAGAATGGGTCCCTTGTACACGTTGTACCGAGGCTCGGCACCTGGAGCAGTCCTCTTCTGCCGGGCTGAAGGCGGCAGGCAGCCCTGGGCACACCGAGAAGTCAGGTCTGTGGCGTTACACACCATCACCGTGCAGTGTAAGTACACCTGCAAGGAACGTGCAATAAGTTATACTGAATAGAAATAGTTCTTTATTTACAATCATTTGTTCATTAGTAAGCCGACGTTTCGATGACCGTGATTTTTATCAGGGCTAATATGGCTGCTTTGAAAATGTTGCAAGATTTCATCCCTTTGTTCTTGAAATGTCATTTATATACTGCTTTCGAATTAGGAAGCAAATAAATCTTTCTGAATACCCATGTGTTGAAGGTGTGTGCTGATGGATAAACGATGTAGCTCATAATTAGGGAGAAAAGTAAGCGTCTACCTCAGGATAGTCCTTGACAAAAGCGAATGAGTTGATACTGAAACGCTGCTGTTTTAGGCTGCTCGAGAACAGCGACAGAAAGGTACTGTCCACCGGGCATCTAAATGAAACAAAAACAGTTACGTTCGACAACGACAAAATTTAACGGCAAAACTAGAAAGGCCAATATTTGCTATGGAGCAAATACAGCGATGGGTTCACCACATTTTACGACATGGCAGGGAAAGAATGAGAAACACAAGGGAAAACAATGATTTACATTGATATAACTATAATATGAAGTAAAATACAACTAAAACAACAGTTGGATAGCTATTCCCTACTTTATTGGTTAGGATTTTTAATTGCATAATGCAAACTGTTGATTTTCAAAAAAAAAAAAAAAAAAAACGTCCATGCCCCGCATTCCAATGCTGGAGCAGGAAAGCTTGAAATACCTACCAAAACACTTGAATACAGACATACTGTCAGTATGGAAATGCTCTGTGCAGGTGTTAATCAAGTTAAATCCCAACAGCCAATCAGCAAGAAATGCTCTGTGCAGGTGGAAATGCTCTGTGCAGGTGTTAATCAAGTTAAATCCCAACAGCCAATCAGCAAGAAGAATAGAGGAAAGCTGCATGCCTATTGGTTGATGCCCTGCATTCCATTGTGATGACTCATGCCCAAACGTGGTAAACAAGGCACACTAACACAGTAATACATTTGCTATAACACAGCCAAAAAACTCAAATAAAACCATTCTAAAAGCCTGTATCACAATAATTCAAAAAACGCCTAGGGGTATTTGCCCACTGTACCTCCATACCAAATTTCAGGACCTTGGGCCCTAAAATGAAGAAGCTGAATCCATTTAAAAAATGGCAGGAGAAGAAGAAGAAGAAGAAGAAACATCAGAAAAAGCAATATGGTTTCACCACACCACTTCGTGGTGTGGTGAACCCATAATGATATCTTAAACATTGTCTTGATATGAACGGTATTTGTTGTAGTGCCTACCCATCGCTGATGAATGTGTAAGACATTGGATCTTGCATGTTCGCTGTCGGAGTGGCCAGGCAGTTTTCTGCGAACAGCTGTAGATCCTGGTCGGGAGTCAAAACCTCCACTTGCACGTAAAGCGGCTGGTTCAACTGTACCACGTACGGGAAAGTGTCTGGGGGAAAAGACCAAGTCAGGGTTTTGGAACATGTGAGAAAACTGCAAGTGATACTGATAATTTCACAGTCATTTTTCTTTTGCGGTTGACGGTTTAATTGCAACTTCCCAAAATTAAATGGCTTCAAGTTGAAAGTTAAACTTTAGCCTTTGAGTCATACTTTCAATGTTTACAAAAGTTTGTTGTATTAAAGTGTTCTTGAAGTGGCAAAACATATATATGCTACCTATTTGCTGCTGGAAGGTGACAGACTGAAACAGTTGCATGTCGAAGTTGTACTTCCCATGATCCGACGTGAAGAAGTAGATCTTCTCGACCTGTGGGCTGAACATGGCGCTCACGGTATCCCGTGAGTCCATGCGGCATTCGAAAGGCACCTCAAGTTCCCGGATGCGAGTGATGAAGGCGATGCCGTCGTTGTCGTGGCTGAGGACCTTGTTGAAGTAGATGATTTCTGATTCTGTGTCCTAAGGATATAATGTAAAGGAATCAACACAAAAGTACTGTGAAGTTTTCTTTCAATGTGTTTAAATTTTCTAATTCTCAAAATACACAAAGAACACATTGCTCCATTGTCCTAAATAGAAATATTGAAGTATTGCGATGATGCCAAGTTTCAAGAAATCGAAAAAGAGATACATGAAGTTTAGGGCAATTTGCCAATAAAGAAGTGGTCTCCAAGCCAATGTTGGAGTGATAGAGCGCAAAGTTTTCTGACTGCCTTCTCTGATAGCTACTCAACCAAAAACCTGCAGACAGTCAGTGTATACCAGAGAATGTTATTTTAATTAACAACCGAGCGTAACCCACTCAAACTGTGCTTATTGGGGTGGGCAGCTGTCAGATGACTTAATGTATGATGACTTAATTGCTCAAATTTGATTTGTCGTGTCAGTAGGAATAAACCATCTTGTTTGTTTTGCGGAGTTAGTCATAGTCTTTTGAGACTGACTGACAGAGGGAGAGAGAGAGAGAGCTGTCAGAGAAACCAATCAATCAGAAAACCTGACAATCCTCAACCCTAACGTCAGTACTCACCGTCTTGACCGTTCCGCATCCTTCAAACGGAGCAGTCAGGATGAGGTGTGTGGCGTTTCCGGTCGCTGTGCATGATGGGTCTATGAGGTGCAGATGATCCTTATCGAAGTCTGGAATATGTGATCGACGGAACACAATCTGCATGGACTCTCCTGTACACTCCAACATGGCGAAGGCTTGGGGAGACAAGACAGACCTGTCAAAATTTCTCTTTACGTTTACGAATGATTGTAAGATATTTACTGCTAGCTAACACTGCCCGGCCACATTTCTTTTACGATGGTCGTCCAAGCACCTAAAAGGCAGTCTTGAGATAGTCGAGCTTGTGTCGTAAAAAGATCCAGTCGTCTTGTTACCGAACATGTTCTCTTGGACTCTTGTTGGCGGTTTGTTCTGCCATAAGTTCACAACCCTACATACAGTTCATCAAAAGTATGACGAACTATGAGGAATGTGACTTATTACTTTGCAGATCAACATCGTTTGCCGTATACAGAGTGACCAATTCTTTTAATATCTAATACTCGTTGTAAAAGATCAGATATCATTGTGTGGTACTGCTAATCATAAGTGAGAAACCAAATAGAGAGAAGTGAAGAAGTGAAAAAGTGATATTTTTCATTACCTTCGCCGTCTACGACTGAAGGAAGTGACGGCTTGGTGAAGATATCGGTAGGCTTCCCCGTGTGCACCCCTGTTGTGCTTGTCCTGTAGGTTGTCTCTGGTACGACTGAAGTGACGTTTGGGACCGTTCCAGGCTGAGCTGTTCTGGTCGTCGCTTCTGTGGTCGTCACATTAGTGGTGGTCATATTAGTGGTCGTCATATCAGTGGTCGTCATATCAGTGGTCGTCATATCGCCGGTCGTTACATCAGTGGTCGTTACATCAGTGGTCGTTACATCAGTGGTCGTTACATCAGTGGTTGCCACATCTGCGTACATCGGTAAGAATAGCTGATTAAATCATTTTGTTAACAGAAGTTGTTTTGCTTAGAAAAAGACTGCTGTAAAGAGGGCACCACTCACACAACAGTACAATGTTCTTTAATGTAGTCTTCAGTTCTTACCAATACTGTACTTGGCCTTGAACCCTGCGCGCGACCCACTACCGTCTGAGCGAAACTGGACTGACATGACGTTACCGACCGTCCGCACGGTTGGAGGCAGGGTGTCTCCACAGAATTTTCCCAAGATGGGAGAAGCACTGTCTCGTCCATCGAGGACTCTTACATAATCGTACCGGCAACTGAGGATTGCAGACACAAGATTGACTAAATGACTCAATAATCCAATAAAAACAGGCATAGATATGGTACCTCATATGTCAACATTAGGTTATAATTGTTGTCTTGGAACTTGAATGAAAATGTTACAGCACAAGATTATAATACTTTTTTTCTCTTGAAAATCGTGAGATAAAGCAACAATACATCTCCAAACAAACCTTTGATGAAACTTGATGTCAAACTTCAATTCTTATCATGATTGTTTCATGGCAGGAACACACAACTCGTAGAGCAACAGAGAATGAAAAAATCTCCCTTTCTGATCTTAGGTAAGGGAAAGATGGCAGTAGATTGGTAAGATTTGAATGTGATTGATGTAAATCTCATGTAAGTCACATACTTAGTACCAGGTTCAATGTCAAACGTGACAAAGTCCAGCTGGATGGCTGAAGGTGCAGTGATTGTCCAAGAACAGTCGGCGTTATTTGGGTAGTTGCCAGGGTAGTTTGGTGACATGATGTAACCTTCTGGTACTGAGCCTGTGAGAGTCAGGGTCTCGCCCTGAACACAAGCTGTAACTGATTCACAAATAAACAATTTAAAGATTTTATATAGGAGTCACAACCGTGAAATCCTAAAATCCTAAGAACAGAAAATCTTCATCTTCAACACCAAACGAATTGTCAGATGTTTGCTGGCATATGAAGTGTTGCGTGTTGCAAAGTTTTCATTTCGATCATCCTCACACTTTTGTCCATTTTCATAGTATCAGCTATTCTCTAAATGTATGTTCATCGCGGGTGTTCTGGTAACTTTAAATTGTCTTAGGTGTGCAAGTTGGAGCAGAACCATGGAACCACGGCGTTATTTGAGTAGTTGTTAGGGTAGTTTGGTGACATGATGTACCCTTCTCTTACTGAGACTTTGAGAGCCAGTGTGTCGCCATCGACACAGGCTGTAGCTGATGCACAAAATGAAATAGACAGTAGTCACAGATATAAAATCATGTCAGGTGCTCGTAACAAACGAACCAATACATCTACGTACAGCAGCCGAAGAACTGTCTGTGTTTGAAAGTAAATGAACTGTTGTACATCTTTTTTCGATGATCCTTTTAGACCAATATTTTCTTACTTAATCACCTCTTAGTGTTTATTCAAAACTTAACATGTGGTCTTGTACCATTGAAGCGTCTTACGTGTGCATGTTGGAACAGGATGACTCCATGTTTGATCGACCAGGCAGGTTAGATTGGAGGCTCCGATCAGTTCGTACTCCTGGTTACAGGTGAACGTAACCACGTCCTGGTAGTAGCTCGGTCCTGCAGGACTCAGCTCACCGTTAGCTGGGGCCGTCAGCGTTGGGCACTGTATAACTGTAACATTTCAGTGGACAGTTAAGTGAGACGAATCCGTTTGATTATTTTCTTTTTATATATGTTTTATACATGCCTGTTAAAATTGCCCACATTAATCGTTTATCTACCCACCATTTTTTCACGTCGGTACCTTCTGGTACTTAGTGCGATTACATGCAAATAAATGAGGTATGGAGGGTAACACCGTACCCACGCGATGGTCAAATTTTTGTCAATTAAATGTCAAGTTAAGAAAGCCTCAATGTAAAGATATCCCCAGAATTTCAATGGACCAAAAGTGCAGTGCAGTATTTACCCATGCTGTACTTGGCCTTGAACCCTGTATGTTGAAAACTATAGTCCGAGTGGAACTGCACTGTCATTACGTTACTGACTGTCCGCACGGTTGGAGGCAGGGTGAATCCACAGAATTTGCCCAAGATGGGAGAAGCACTGTATCGTCCATCGAGGACTTGTACATAGTCGTACTGGCAACTGGATATACCGGACACAAGGTACAATAAGTGACTCAGTACCACGTAGATGAACCGATACACAAGTGAACTCAAGCAAGCAACTGGATAGAATTTGAGAACTGTCAGGCGTTTCAAGTAGTATCCACTACTTTTCGTCAGTGACTGCAGTATTCAAATTCTTTCACTCAATTTCACGAGAACACGAAAACCAAAGAGCAACGTGTTTCCCTTTCTCTGATCATGGAGTTAAAAGACTCTAGGTTTTGTTGTTATGCTCTAATCTTAGGGAAGGGAAACATGGAAAGAGAATATCTAAATGTGAATGATGTAGATCTCATGTGATTAACGTACCTAGTACCAGGTTCTACGTCAAACGGCTCCAGAAATTCCAGTTGGATGTTCGAGGGTGCAGTGATTGTCCAAGAACAGTCGGCGTTATTTGGGTAGTTGCCAGGGTAGAAGGGTGACATGATGTAACCTTCTGGTACTGAGTCTGTGAGAGTCAGGGTCTCGCCAGGGACACAAGCTGTAGCTGATGACCAAACAGATAATTTCAAAACTTTGCTTAGCTTTCGCAAGTATGAAATCTTGCCAGTTGAACAGAAAATATTTTTCTTTACATCCGGTTTACCAAACCGGTAGCACGAGCAGTGTTTGCCCATGTTATCTATTTTTGCTGTTCTAAAATCTCTACGTATAGGAACGACGCCAGTATAACTCATATCACATCTATCCAAGAGATAACAGTGCACATACTTTCCACCATGTATATTCAAAACATATGTATTTGAACTTGTAAACCGTCTTACATATGCAAGTTGGAGCAGGATCACTCCATGTTTGGTCAGCCTGGCAGGTCACATTGGAGGCTCCGTTCAGCTCGTACCCCTGGTTACAGGTGAAGGTTACCACGTCCTGGTAGTAGTGCGGTCCCGTAGAACTCGGCGCTCCGTTAGTTGGGGCCGTCAGAGAAGCGCATTTTTTAACTGAAATAAGGAAATAATTTTTAAAGAAATAATTCCTCTTGAATTATTTGAGCTTCTGACTGTGTTTGAGTGAAAGTTAAGCGGTACAAATCTGACCACAAAAGGTCAGACACAGGAAGTTAAGTCTCAGAAGCTGCCGAAGGCCAACAGCTGGCTAGGCACCAGTGGGAAAATGTAAGGTATGTAAGTTAAGGTAAGGTGTACTTACCCATACTGTACTTGGCTTTGAACCCTGTACTTGGTACACTGTAGTCCGAGTGGAACAGAACCACCATGACGTTGTCCACTGTCCGGACTGCTGAAGGCAGAGTGGCTCCACAGAATGTGCCCAAGACAGCAGAAGTGTTGTATCCCTCGAAAACTTTTACATGATCGAACTGGCAACTGAATAATTCAGACACAAGGAAAAATTAGTGACTTCAAAAAACGTATACTCGTAAATGGATAAAGTCTTTTGGATACTCGCGTTGATCGAGTCGTTATTTGGGAATCCATGGCACACAAAATCGTGTGATTTCTTATCAGTGTTTCGTCGAAGGAAACAAAAATCACGGAATAGCAAAAATAAATCTGAGGGAAGGGAAAAATGGTAAAAAAAATGAGTTGGATGTGGATGATGTCGATATTTGATCTTTGAACCATTCGTAAATCTCGTGTGATTCACTTACGTCGGACCATATTCAAGATTAAACGTCTCCACAAAGTCCAGCTGGACGGCTGTGGTTGAGGGTGCAGTGATTGTCCAAGAACAGTCCATGTTAATTGGGTAGTTTCCAGGGTAGTTTGGTGACATGATGTATCCTTCTGGTACGGAGTCTGTGAGAGCCAGGGTCTCGGGGACACAAACTATAACTGGTGTACAAGTAGATAACAGTTTTAATTTCAATATAGCAATCCATATTTTGTTTTAGCTTGGTGAGTAGTAAAACTTCGCATTGGATGATTAAGAAGTCAAAGGTTTCCGATTAGTCGCTTGGTTGCAATTAAACTACAAAGTTGCACTTGTAGTGATTATCTTACATATGCATGCTGGAACATCATCACTCCATGTTTGGTCAGCTTGGCAGGTTAAACTAGAGGCCCCAGCTAGCTCGTACCCCCGGTCACAGGTGACCGTAACCACGTCCTGGTAGGAGTTCGCTCCCTCAGGACTCAGAGCTCCGTTAACTGGGGCCACCAGAGCTGGGCATTGTACAGCTGAAACCATGAAACAATGTTGGTTAAGAACCTTTCGTATCTTTATTACCCTAAGTTCAAGTAGGTTTGCGGTTAGAGTAAGACTATAAATGTTTTGGTTTCGAGTCTTTAACAGGACCCAATACTTTGCCCTTATCATCCATTTAAAAGAAATGAGGGAAAACATACGTAATTCACATTGGCTCCCATAGAACGCGTCGCTACAGGTGCATGTGTAGTTCCGGTCGCCGTCGATGCAGGTCCCGTCATTGAGGCAGGGGGCGCTCTTGCAATCATCCATATCTAGAATTATCAATAATATGGTTTATCTACATATTCATTGAATGTCATGTAACCTTCACCATGAAAAGTGAGGCATAGAACATCACCGTTAATCATCGTGCATCATATTCCAATTATAAAATCAAGGGTCACACAATCGGTCCCTATCGCCGTCTAGTCTAGTGGCCATGGAAAGGGGACCTTAATTAAGTGGAACCTACCGTGCTCACAGTTGGGTCCGTAGAACTGCTCCCCGCACGTGCAGGTGTAGTTGTCCTTCCCGTCTGTACACGTGCCGTTATTCAGGCAAGGGGAGCTCAGGCACTCGTCAAACTCTGTCATGGGAAATTGCAAAGGAAATTTATTTTCGATCGCCTCCACAAATTAAGTGATATTGCATTTATAATTGTTTAAGATGAGATGAAATGCACTTATCTGTTCTGTGCATGTACAGGCACGTGTGTACAAATGAGTTTGTCGTTGCAGAATTACGACCAATATTCAAACATGTTGACATTGGTATCTTTCGTATCACTCAGTCTAAGTACTGACCACGAAAATTGTATTATAACCATTTCCAAACGTAAGATGATCTGTATGGATATGACAGCTTACCCGGATAAGGACACAGCCCCTCTCGTACTGACACGTCGTCCAGTCCGATGTCTCCGTACCCGAAAACACCCCCATCCCCGATAACGGCCTGGAACACAACCTGGGGGAAACCGACGGATTTAGTTAACAACTCTAACTATATATGAACGTTGCAAGGCTATTTTGTGTTTTACGTGGTTGGTGTATTCGAATTTAGCAGCACGAAAGACAACATTTGCATTGGGAAACAGACTCCAGGCTGCCTCCAGGACAGCAGCTTCTGGGACCTAACTTCCAGTGTCTGACCTTTTGTGGTCTGTGATTAGGGGAGTCCCCCACCCACGGGCTGTCATTTAACTGTACAAACACACAAGAACACAGACACACACACACACACACGCACATGCGCGCGCGCGGACGCATACGCACGTACACACACGCACATACGAACGCACACACAAACAAATCAGAAACAGTACCTACAACAAACACTACTTCAGTACCTCATAAGGGAAGTCGGCAGTAATCTCTATCCCACCCCTCCGCCACCCGGCACCCTGTTGTCCCACAAGCCTCCACGCGGGTGTCATGGCAACCGCATCGGTCAATGACATGTCGTCTCTCTTCAGGTAGACGTTCAGGGCACCTAAAGAGTCAATGTGCATTGAGATATGAGGTGCCGCTTGCACGAATCATAAACATACATGTATATATTATGTATGTACCATTATCATAACTTTGACAGTTTACCAACTAGATGTATCACGCTGCACATGAGTAGCCAGTTGGAACCATGAAACGGATTATTGTTCAGTGCGTATATGGCACAAATGCTTTTTGAAGGTATAGTTAGATAGAGCGCCAATGATCTTTACTGTTTCACATTCGGCACTTCTGAGTCCTATTTAGGTATGGTTTGAATGGTCATGCTCACCGACATCTGGACCGTCCATGTAGTAGAAGAACTCCACACATTTTGCCGGAGTTGGCGGCTGAACCTCCGTGGAGAGAATGGCGGTGTCGTCAACATGTCTTCCCGTGGCGTCGGCAAGCAGGAAGGAGCCTCCTAAATACAGTGGATGGTAGAAATATCAGTTTTCTGATTATAACAAAAAATTCAGTAGGTTTTAAGATCTTTGCACTTATTTTTTTTATTGAAATTGCAATACAAAGGCGACCCCGGGCAGCATTGCTGATAACAGGTGCCTTCTGACATAGCCATTCACATTCATATGTGACATTCGCATGACTTCGCTCCCAACAACTCCAAAACCAAGGTGGGGAGTAGCCTGGAATCACGAAATCACCCTATTCTAGATCGCTCTCGTGGTCATCCCACAAGGCCGCGTGAACAACTGCACTTAATATGTACCTAAAACAAGACCACGCACCTGCTCCGGAGGTGTGATCACTGGTAGGACTCCAGAATTCTGATCCTGTTGCGGACTTCCACGTCCACATGAAGTCAGCAATGCTGTAGTTCCTGATGTATCCGCAAGAGCTAACATCAAACGTGCAGGATCCATAGTCTGTTATTGGGAACAATATTGCGTGAGATTTCTACTCTATACTTTCTACGTATACATCAATGACAAATAACGACTGCCTGCAATAATTTGGATGGTCTGTTACAAACAAAGTAGTTTTGAGATCGATGGCCTGTTACAAACAACCAATTTTTAACAGTTTTTGGCTAAGATAAGAAAAAAAATTCTTCCAAACACCATTCGTAACGTAACAATTGGCAATTATGAGGCTTTCTATAGTAGGGTGGGCAAGCTAGATACGTTTCTAAGGTCTGTGTGGGGAGTTTGCACCGAGATTAGCTTTAGGGCGTACCGAGACGTGGTAACCGTTATGTTCACCGAAGAACTCACCACATCCGATGATTTCCAGCCGGAGACTGGGCTGCATGTGATACTGTATAGGAATGACTCTGATGCGCTGCGCCTGGAGCCGACCTGAGAACAGGTGTTCCACAACACTGTCTGCATCAACGTTTCCGGTCAGCTGGGGGAGAAAACGTCATGATATAGTTAAGCTAGTGTATATATATACAATCTGATGCACTGTGGGGTAATATGTCAAAGTTGAAGATCCTTTTTAATGCATTGTCAATGACCTTCAACCTTAAAAGTCCAACCAACTTCTGTCAACAATATTTTTTTTTTCATTGGACTGGTGCATCTGTCAACATGATAATTCAGTCCGAATCGAAGAGTAAAGAAAGTACTTCACCTGGTCAGTTGTTATAAACGCGTTACACGTGATCCACATTGAAGACAGTGTCTCGGAGTACTCGACCTTGTACTTGGTTATCCACCCGGTTCTAAAGCCTTGGGTTCTAATAAAGAGGGAGAAGAAAAAAATGAAGTAGGTCAAACATGTTCGAATGTAAATTTCCAGTAAATTTAATTGTGAAAAAAATTGTGAAATAGTTGTACGAAAAATACGATCACAGGAAAGCACGTAGTCAACTCAAGATAAAATAGGGAAGACAAATATTCGGCTTACAGAATGCTCTGTAGGCGTGCTTTCTTCGATCCATAGTTTAATGTATTGATGTCCTATCATATGATAAAGTCTACTAACCTGATACCAGTTAAGATCATGGTAGTGGGGAACTCCACTTGCAGCCAGGAACTGTGGGGAGTGGAGGGTATCCAGCAGCCGTTACCATGGAGACGAGCCTTAGCTGGCGGGTAGTCCTGGCCGCTGGGTGAGGCGGTGATCTGGTCGTCTGTTATCCACCGGCTCTCCATCCCCAGTGGTACGTTACAACCTGTCGTGGTCAGGGGAACACAGTGGGAGATAAACTGGTAGTTGTCCTCGGCTTATTTGTTTCCCATAGCCGTTAACCCCATCTTTAGGTGTAACACGCCAGTTTTGTACAGTAGTAAATCTTACTCTTTCCGTTAAACGTGGTGGGATCTTTAACGTGCTCGATGTGTGGCTCCCCTGAAACGCGGGACCTCTGGTTTTACGTTACTGCATTTTCTAGCACACTTAAGCGTAGTGTTGGGTGCGTTGGTGACCGAGTGACCGCAATGAAGAACAAAATATAATGCTGGCATCACAATACAGTGTATGCACCAGTTATATGACAACTGTATGTTGTTCGAGTGAAGTTTGAGCGCATCCTTACCGTCACTGTCACACGGTCCGTTGATGAAGACGACGTCATCTATCGCGATCAGTCCCGGCTGCCCTGAGCCGACCACTGCGTCAAAGTTGATCTAAAGCAAACATACAAGTATGCATTTGTCTATAAATATATGAAGATTGTCGTAGATTAAAGTTCTCATACTATATATTTGTACTAACCCTATAGCCCATAGGCGTGCCGCCAACATCCAGTGGAGACGTGATGTCCACCCGGGCTTGTCTCCACTCCCGGCCCTGGTCTCCTTCTACCGACCAGAGCTCAGTCCGCCATTGCTGATGGGAATTGAAAATAGAACAGTGTTGAATATAAGTCAACCTACCTAAATGTCCTTGACGTGCGAAGCTTATAGAAATAACCAATGAAACACAAGCAAACCCACAGACACACCCGAAACAAAATCTCAGTATAAGGAGGTGTGATAAGCCTAATAAATTTAAAAAAAATGCGGTATATATATCAACAGAAACCTCTTTCCTCATGACCTCAATGAAAAGTGGCCCATAGGCCGCAATTTGAGATTCTCATTAATAAATGGTGTCAAACGTCTAACATACCTCTCCGATCTGATTCTGTAGCACAGCCAGAGACCCCACACCCGTCCCCGCCATGTAGTAGTAGAAGGTGAGACAGTGGTTTATGACGGACGCCAGCTGCATGGACCGCAGGATGGCGGTTTGGGACGGGGTTCTGCCGGTGGTGTTGAAGTAGGCATAACTCCCTGCATGAAAAATCGATTGTTAAACAATAAACTTCATTGCACAGCCATTGTAGAAGGTACAACGTATATGGCATCTACTGTTATGTAAAGATATATGAGACTTATCTACCTTACAAAGACTATGTATTATATATGGGATCAGAATGTGATTTTACAGATTATTAGTGAAAGTCTAGCGTGCAGGCATTTAAAAAAAATACTGGCGTGTATGCGCAATGCATAGGTTGTCAATGTGTCAATATGCCAATGTACATGCCAATATGTACTTAATTTTGCAGTTGGAATCCATTGATAGAGAGTTGGTATATTATGATGAACTAGAGTTCCCCGATCTCATACCTTCGCCAAATGATGTTAATCTTTATGACTGACAAATTATACATTAGATTATTCCCCCCTGATTTAAGAAATAGGAACCTAATTTTCATGAATTATATCATTTTATCATAATCTCAACCAAAAAACAGTCTTATACTAACAAACAATGCATTCTAGCATTTCCTCATAAATTATGCAAATGAGGTCCTGATTTGAATAAATTATGTTTAATGATGTTCACCTCAATTTAACTTTCAAATACCACAAGTATGAAATTCCAGGCAGTTATCATTACATAATTATAAAATTTTCTCATTAATTATGCAAATTAGGTCATTATTAACATAATCAATATTTTCCTGTGTTTCTTTCGTTGTCAATTACCAATGTCACAAGCTTTAATTGTCCTATCATGGAATACAGCTGATTTATAGAATTTCCCCATAAATTATGCAAATTACATCCATATTTGCATAATTGTCACATAATTATATTAAGCATCACGTAAGCTACCTACATACCAAAAATCACGACGATCCGTCAACCGGTTCTTGAGTTATCCCCTTTTGAATATTTTCAAGAATATATCGCTGCAGTTCCAGAGCAAGCCTAAACTCACGTCACTTCTTCCCCAGCACAAGAGCTACCTACCATCTAAATTTCATCACCATAGCATGTCTAGATCATGAGATATCAAAACCGGAAGTTCAGCTGCAGTACCATAACAAGCCGCTAGGGGGTCCAAAATCTAATCATTTTGAGGTCTCATCAAGACCTACCCACCTACCAAGTATCAAGACAATCCATCAAGGCCTTCTCAAGTTATCGTGTTTACAGACAGACACACACATACACGAACGCCCCTGAAAACATAACCTTCTTGGCGAAGGTAATTAATCAAAAAAGCATGCCCGGTGTACCTCGAAGTGCATTGTTACCACTGTAGAAGGGTCTCAATTATGCCACGTGTTACTTTCTCACGCTTTATTCAAATAGTCAATGAATCGACCCGAGCTGCAGCGTTGCTTCATGTTTGCGCTATGTAAGAAGACAGTCAACCGCAGAGTAGGGTATTAAAAAAATGGCATAACGTAACCGGTTTAAATTCGAATGAAATTCTATTATATAAAATGCATCATCATAGCATAGGTAACCGCTCTATCTATCGACGAAAAGGCTACATTATAAAGAATCATCTAGTTCTAAACTGAACGTATTCGGTGAACATACATTTCTTTCCAAATATCCAACATATGGAGATAAAGCAATAAGAAAATGTTATGTGAATCCTTGGTACTTACCCCCGCCCGTGTGATCACCGCTCAGTCCGAGAGACTCCACCGGACCAGACCCGACTTCCCAGTCGAAGTCATCCCCAACGGTTTGTTGAACGAAGCCGCACAGAAGGTCCCCTGCTCCCCCGTCAAAGTTACAGTTGCTGGCGAACGGTACTTGTACTTGAGAACTTACTAACACAGCGGCCCAAGTCAGTATTAACCACAGGATACCTGTCACAAAGGGTGTGTGACAGGTGTCAGCCATTGTGCAGCCGGATAGACAATACACAGAACGGACTAGTTACCTTCTGGAAGACCAGGATGAACCTAAATTTCTAAATTTAAACCTGTTTGAGGCACTGAAGCAGTTTGTTCGATACACCACGCTGTGTCCGGTATCCTCTACCGGTTATCGATGTTTGTCCGGATTCAAGGCTGTACTTCAAAGTTCCCGCCTTCAGTTGTTTACTCACTGGTACATCCTTGCCGGGTTTTTAAACTACTAGTACCTCGAGTGTGTAAGAGTGAATTAAAGGACAAAATGTCGGAATTCCGATCTTGTGAATGTGCATGCTAAAACTTTTGCACACATGTTTGGAGTTTTGTTTAATTCATTCGCTTTTTTCGTGTTAGAAGAAAGCTACTACACCAAAAAATAGCTATATATCACTACATGAATCACCTGTTTAAGGGTTTCCGATTTTTTAAACATCTGCCACATATGCCAGAATCTGTTTGAACTTTTTCAGTGCTCGTTGAATTGGCACAAAGGATTCTTAGAAACGAGGCAAATGGCCAATTCATGTATACTGTTGACACCAATGAGAGCTGGTTCAAGTTCGACTTTATCTTTGCTGAGGCTTAATAGACACAATGTTTATGGAAAAAGTGCTCTGTGTGTTTATATTGAATTTCGTACCTATTGGAAGCGCTTAAAAGGGCAGCTACTGTAACGTGTTCTCAACTGTACGGACGCGGGAATACGATAGGGCTCCGCACTTTAACACAAGACTCTTCCCTTGTTACAAAGTTGACACACGTAACAACATAAATCACAGGACAAGACAAGTCTAGTGAATGGGGTAAACAGTAGCAGGGCATATCGGGTTGTTAGTAACCTAAATAAAAGCATTCTCTAACAATTTACCAGAGAAATGAGACACCACGCCCCGCAGTCTACTTCTCTTCTTCTATCGACGTTCGTTCACAAACGATACGTCAGTTTGGGGCACCTGTTGGCTTAACTTGGCGGCCTGGAGCCACGAGAGAGATTTCTGTCACACTCTGCAACTATGTAGTTTTGGTGTTGAAATCACCGTGGAAGACTACACAAGAAACAAGATAGGAGCAAGGAGGCTATAGAGAGATAAACCACCCTAAGAGGATCCGGAGGTAAGATTGTTAGCAGGTTGTTAAGTTGATAGCGGTAAAGAAACAAAATGGCGGGAGATCAATTGAACAAAAGGGCGCAAGACAGAAGAAAAAGCCTTCTAAATTTGTATATCCCCCGAAACATAATAATTTCTATTTTCATAAAGATTTGATGCCTACCTTACAATTGCCTACGATGATATCAATTAGCAATTGCCGTTCGATTGTGCTCTTTTTTCACGTTTTTCAATGTAGTCTCTTCTGGAGTGATAAAATTCTAAAATCTTTGTACATACTTAAAAGAATTAGATTATAGTGTGAGGAGCCAACCCCCTTGAGTGAAAAAAATGTTGAATCTTTTCCATCTGGTTTATGTACTTTCTAGTCATGTCACATGTTATATGACATGGTAATCTTTGGTTACGACTCTAAGCCAAGAGAGACATCAGTGGACACCCATCCCTCTCCCTCATAGTCTAGTGTGAAGTTCACGCTGTGAAATAGTTGCAGGGAAGGGACGCCGTGCACCGTTTGGTGTCAGGCACGTCCCGATCTTACATGTACACCAGTGTACCAAGGACGATATATAATGTCCTTGATTGTGCCAAACCGTCTCGCATATGGCGTCACATGACAGAGTCCAGACCTGGACCTGTAAGAGATGATGCGTACACGATAATCGTTCAGTGTCGTGATAGAAAATCTTCTTACGTACCTGTCTCTTACTTTGGGATTAGAACAGGTTGAAGTCTACCAGGATACAGGATACACTAAGCAGACACGTGAGAAGGGAATCTGATTGCTGAACCTCTCAGGTAAAAAAAATTAAACAGCAGCCCCGAAAATTACACGCTTGAACTTCGTTAACATGGAGGCTATGTCATATCATTTTGACGTACAAATGATATTTTCTCTCCTGAATGAAGCAGGTATTTTCATCTCAACGGTTAACATAGTTATGTCTGCGCAAACCATAAAATCTACCTTTCCATATCTACAGATGCAGAACGAATTTGAGCAAATACAAGATTAGTGATGTCTAGAGGACTACTAGTATTTATTTGCGATAGCACTAGCAGTGCCCTCGCTCGCTCTTTACTGTAGACACCATTCTGGGTAGATTTCAACAAGAGATTGTTGACAAAGAAACCTCTTAGTTACTTTCCGTTTGATCTTTGTAAGAAGACGTCAATCCGGCGTTATCAATACTCTCACGCCTTTTCTCCTAAATGCAAACGATACTGCTTTGTTGTTCGTCCCAAGAGTTATTACCCCCGATCAATCAATCAATGATCCATCAATCATCCAAGGGCGTGATCAGGAACTGGCTCTCTCCGACTTTCTTCTATTATCAAACATTCAACGTCATTTATGTAGTTTGCTTTGCAAATGGGATATATCTAGACTTGGTAAAGGAGATAAAAATGGGTTAGTATGAAGGCAAACTACGACAGTGGCAATAAATAATGCATGGACAAGACATCACCTGTAAGCTTCTGTAGCTTTGACTCTGTATTAGGTTGCTCTGAACCCAACAATACTTCCCATTAACCTTCTTCCCGTGGAGGCTACAGAAATTTGTCTGTCTCCGCTTTTCCATTAATAACAGAGTGAGGCGGTAGAAAAAGGGACATAGCCATTGTACATGTATGGGAAGCACTAATACCTTTGGTCTGGGATGAAAACGTGCCCATAAAGTCATATGTGATTGAGTGAAACTAGAGCTGACTAGGGAGGGGTTTCTTTTTCAATCAAGACAATAAAAACGTTGTTATATAAGAGCTTTTATCAGTACTTGGTATATAATGAGCTGTAAAGAAAAGAGGTAGACACTGTACGTTTTATGCTCTGTGCACAGACCAGATGGTACTTAAATGTCGGCCCGGCCACATATGTCCCCACAAACTGATTGCAGTTTGGGCATAGTAGTGCATGTGTCCTACAATCTTCAGCTGTCTCGTTACGGAAAACGTCTTGTAGGCGGGTATTTCTCGCTTGAAAGTTCTATGGCATCAAAATCTGATGACAAACTACGACGTATGTTACCGCGCCATACCGTTAAGTGTTGCCCAGGAACTACCAAGTAGTCATACGGTCAGATATTTGTTTACGGTTTCCAGCAATACTGTCTACAGTTCTCTCAATTAGCGTGCTCAATCGACAGGAACGACAGCAGCCCCGATGAGCATGTTGCCGGGCAGAAGGAGATTTCTCCGCATAGGGAATGTGGAGCAAAAGGACGATCCGGTCAAAAGCACGTCGGGCGGCCAGAGTCAGACTCTGCTGAAGATGCATGACGTGGTGGAGATGTTGGTTACCGGGGAGGTCTGCAACATCGCCGACAGTCCCTATCGTCCGTTCATGGTGAGTCTCTTCGTCTCTGCTTTTTGCTCTCTCTCTCCCTCCCTCTCTCTCTCTCTCTCTCTTTCTCTTTCTCTCTCCCTCTCTCTCTGTGCGTGTGCTTGTGTGTGAGTGCGCGCGTGTGTGTGTACACAGCATAACTCGAGAAACTGTGGCTGAATTACTTTTTTGATATGTGGGTAGGTGTTATTAAAACGAAGATCAAGTTCGATAACAGGCTTTCTAGCGGATTTCTGAGGCATTACATCAGAGCCTCTGTTAGTTTGCGTATCTCGTCTTCTAGACATGCTATGGCCGTGCGTGGCTTTTGTGTGGTACTTCACACTTGATGTGACATCAGATTATTAACAAATGAACATCAATAATAAAGTGTGTAAATCGAACATATGTGATCCCCTTCAAGAACGAATTTAATCTATATCCCTTTGCAACATATAATTGCAACATGACTTTGCATAATTATTTGTGGCAAATATGCAATTGTCCACACGGGACGTGTTCCCACCGGAAAGAAATGTCTTTGTATTAAAGCAAATATGAACGATGAATGAATCACGCTTTAAAACGATAATTACTACATCCGGTCATTACCAAGCTATAGATAGGCACTGGACGGTGAGGCTGCATGACTTGCAGTTTTTACCGGAAGGGTCAGGCCGCGTGGTCCTATCAATGACTCTTGTGTATCGGGTTTAAGGGTAACGTTACATTACGCAACGTAACGTCACATAGACGCGACTTACACGGCGAAATAAGAAGGGTGCGGCCGCGCGGTCCTGTCAATGAGGCTAAGGTTACACTACTCAACCTGACGTCAGGTATTTAAGTCCCTGTCATACATTACCAAATTGCACAGCGCTGCGAAAAAAAAACTTTTCAACAGCTATCTTAAAAATTCATCTGAAAACTAAACTAAAAAAATATTAAAAAAGATTATGGCTAATTAATGAATTACTTTAAAAATATTCTAACTTGCCTCCCCCCTCCAATCATGTTATGGTACAGCCCACCTGTCCCCCCTATTGTTGCTGATTAGGTGGTTGGGCCACTATGTTAAGTTCAAAGGTCATACAGATGACTTAAAAGTATACGACAACATTACATGAACCAAGCTTGCAACATTTCTGTGACATGAGCAACAACATGGAAGAGGGAACCCCTCGCACCAAACGCCGAGTGAGCCTGCAGAAGGAGTGGGGCAGGCTCCGGACGTTTCTAGGCGGCAGTACGCGGCTAGCCGCCCGCCAGCCCCACCGGCATAAGGACGGCGGGTTCACGAAGGTGGAGATGGAGGGTTTGCAAGTCTCCGAGATCGACGGAGAATGTCAGGAAGACCCGGAGACCGGCGACTGTATGGGGAAGAGCTGCCGACTTTTTGAAGTAGGTTATATTCATGTTAAACGCAACGCTGTCACAAATGACATTCACTGCACTGTGGAATGTGCAACCTGTCTTAAGAATATGGGCGGGGACACATAGATAACACAGTGAAAGTGTTAATTTTTTTTTCTCATAAAATTCTAAGTTTAGATACTGAATAAGAATGAAAAATGCATCATTGTCTCGAATTGTACGTAAACAGCACAGGTTATAATAGACATGAACATTAAGGAGTCTGGCAACAGTGATGTTGGAATAGTTGCAACATGTGTTTTGGTGTGCTTGTGTATGTATGTATGTGTATGTATGCATGCATGTATGTATGTATGTATGTATGTATGTATGTATGTATGTGTGCATGCGTGGTGTCCAACAAACATTCAACCAGTGCTTGCAAATATCCTAATCTAAATTACACTGCTTTTATTTGTACAAGTAGCAGCAACAGAGTAGCATTCTGTAAATTTCCGACAGCTCTGTAAACAGTCGGCGTGTTGGGCAGCTTAACTTTTATGTCAGGACAAAGGACTTAATCCACTAATAAATCATTGACCCGGGGACATCTCAGCGATGGCTGAGCTGAATATCATATTCTCTTAACCTCATCAATTTTTCAGGTAAAAATCGTCACTAAAAGAAATTATCCGGCCTAACTTGAGCATGATCGAGTTGTGTATTTTATCAGTATCGATTTTTATGTGTCTTTCGTTGGTAATTTTTTCTCGAAGCAAATGTAAGGTTTCGGCTAATCAGAGATCGTTGCTAAAGGCAAAACAAGTGTTTCTGAAAATGCTGTTGTTTGTGGTGTTATGGTATCACTGTTGTAATACAATAAAGTTCTACATGTGTATCCAAGCAGATGCAGAAAAGCAAAATTAAAATCGTCATATTCTCAGGTCTATACAATTATAGAGAATCTGTTTGAACAGTGAAACCAGTTTAGAAAACGTTACGATTTTTCCACTCTACATCTGCTTGGAGATTAGGATTAGCAGCAAAGCTATTTTGGGTGTTTTGTATATTCTTCTATGCCTCAAACAGGCTTTAACTTAGGTAGCCTTTTGGTGACTTACAAAAACAACTGTCAGTTCATTGACGTATGCTAACAGCTACAGACGGCTAATTGAATTACACGTGTGATAACATCTAAACCGTCGGTAAAAGGTCCACCGTGCCAGGACATGTATACACGGGTCTTTCGTCTGTGTCATGTTACCGAAATACCGCGGAACAACTGGTTTTACCACTTCTAGTAGGGACTTAAGAAGAAGAGCTTACATAAACATATGAAGAAGTAGTTTTCCTGTGAAAACAAGTATGGAATGTGTTTGTGTGAGAGGGAGGGGGATATGAACATCAATTAAGGTAGCATATGCATCTAAGCACGTCGGCATAACGAACTGCATCTGCACGAAACCCAAATTTTTCACGGCTTTCGTTCGGTCAACCTTGCAGAAGAATTTTGCCCGTTGGAGACTATATCGTTTCCGACACAATATAGTTGAAAACTGTACACGGGGGTTCCATCCTTTTAAGTATTAAAATACGCTAACATTAACCTGGATGACATCCTATTTGTATACCGAGTATGGGAGCCCCGGTATACAAATAGGATGGCCAGGCTACGCGAATACAACCTTAAACAAGACGTTTTGCCAACGTGCTATGAACAATACATTACGGGTTTCGCTTAGGCACAGAAGGTTTTGCGGACGTACTGGTCACATTGATACGTATCTATACACTAGTGTGACTAAGGTGAGGTGGGCGTTAGAAAGTCTACAAAACTATCCCTAAAACGGTCCCTTAAATCGTCCAGTAATCCAGAGGCTTTGTTACTGCCAAGTGCCAACAATTTTGCTTTAGAACCCGTCAGGCGAGCCATTTTCCTGCTGCGTAGCGCAGGCTGGAAGACTGTCAGCTGCGGCTCGAGTAGCTGTAAACAGAAGTCTGTTTGACTTGCAAACGCGCGCGGGGACAGTTTACACATGTACATTTCCTACAAATGGATTGTTATATCAAACAGAAAGAAAAGACATTCTGTATTAATGCCATTCGTCACAGTGAAACGCTTACGTGCACACACACACACACACACACACACACACACACACACACACACACACACACACACACACACACACACACACACACACACACACACACACACTCACACACATACGCACAAACACACACACACACACACACACTGTTTGACTTGCAAACGCGAAACAGTTTACACATGTACACTTCCTACAAAGGGATTGTTATATCGAACAGAAAGAAAAAAAAACATTCTGTATTAATGCCATTCGTCACAGTGAAACGCTTACGTGCACGCACACACGCACACACACACACACACACACACACACACACACACACACACACACACCTGCACACACACACACACACACACACACACACACACACACACACACACACACACACACACACACACACACACACACACACACACACACACACACACACACACACCTGCACACACACACACAGACAGGTGACCTTGTATAATTCGCCACGGGGTAAAGTAAGTTCAATTTATTTGATAAGTGCGTCTCGTGATTCAGCAAAATATTGACGCGGAAATTATGCTATTAAATTCTGCAAACTTGCGCAGCGCTCACTAATGGGCAGGAAGAGCAATTATTAAGTTCAGTGACTTTGTTATGAGACTTGGACAGACGGTTTTGTGTCAACAGTGATTTGGCAAACACCATTACGGAATGTTGACTTCAACATCAGCCATTATAATTGTGTAATTAGCCAGAAAGGGTGCGGACCTGACTGTGTTACCTGCACGTGTTAAAGGTGGCAAGGCGGTCTTGCGCTTAATGTTGCTGACTCAAAATATGAAGGTTGTCAGCTCGAATCTTTGGCAGGCCCCGGTGCTGTGTCCTTGGGATTCGACACCTATTTGCTCGATCGAATCAACGACAGGTAAAATGACTACATGTACCTAGCTTTGGGTAAGGACACATAAAAACGGAGGGAGTGAGTTATAATACTAGTAATTTGGAGACTCTTTATAATAGTTACAGATGCGCCATGACAAGAAAGGCAATGATAGGGACTAGCCATATCAACGACTTTTTTCACGGTGTAAATATGAATTTTGTACGAATGACTTTCCCCGACGTCAGAAAATGTCCCCCACGACAGCTCCGAAATCCACGTCAGCTTTGCGCGTGTGTAAAGCCGAGCTGTCGGGCTCGCGACGTCGGGAAAAAGATCTAGGTCAGGGATGTTGTTTCATAAGATTTTCCTTTCATCGCCATCTATTCAAAAGAACAATGCAGAACTCTGAAATATCCCCGAAAGAACAGATTACAAATCCTCCCTGTTTAAGAAAATAAACAATACCGAAGTCCCTTGGGGTCATTTTTTCTGTCCACACATCATGACTCTGCAATACTGTACGGAAACATCATCCCAACCAAATCGTATGTACAAACTTATGACGATGTGTAAGGAAGACTTACAAATTGCAATTCCATTTGCTACCGCCGGCACTTGATGACTTCATGTGTTTGCCATTTCAGAAATCGGCCTTATGATTGAAACATTATCGACTCAAAAAGTTTACCTAAAAATTCATCTCTGAGCGGTTTCTACGGTGGCAAGGCTAAAGCAAGCTGCTCGGCCAGATGGATCCTGCCTTGCAACCGTAGAAGCTGATTGGAGATTATAAAAATGCCAAAAACTAGAATTCTTTGACTCCCCACCTTCACCAAAATAGTTATGATCGACTCCGTAATTTCCATGGCAGAACGTCACATTAAGATTCAGTTTCTGATGCTTTCTCCTTGTAATCCATTCATTATTCCCACATGTATATTACGTTCCCATCTTCAGGATACATAATGCTAAGTGCACAAGATCAGGAAGTAATTACGAGTTTAAAGCGAGTATTATACTACATTTTATGGACTTATCCATTACAGGATGCACGATGATAATGTCCAGATGGATTTCCGATGTAATGTACTCTTTGTTATCTAAGCCTTCTATTATGACATTGATGTAGCAGGTTATTTGAGCTTTCGCCCCATAGATAAAAGTAATACCTGTTATTGTCCCATATGTACATGTAATACGTGTATTAGCTTCGCGCAATCCCGTATTTAATCCTTTCTAAGAGGGCACTTCGTCTTGATCAAATATTTTTGCGTGACGTAGCGTTTTCCCAGCCAATCAGAAACCTGTTGCGCAAATATTTGAGAAATCACGTTGGCCGCTGGGAGTTGTAAAGACGAGGCAAACAGGGGATGTTGTCCTTGGAAGAAACGCATTAAAGTGATTAAATGCAGTGATATCCTTTTGAGAAGAGACCACGCCTCATTGCTATATAAGACTGGCGCACAGTAAATACATTTTCAGAAAACACTGTTCCAACAGAGAACTTCATTTCAACGTATGCAATTCACTGGCAATCTCGATTTCTTGTACTCTGTGACCACAACGCTCCACACCAAGCTCAAGACAAGTGCATCTTCTACAGTAACGTTTAGGCCAACTTCGACACTGGTTACTAAGTCTGAGATCTTCTTCGGCACGGTTCCTTCCGTGGGAGGGCATTGAAGGCTCTTTACCCAGGGCTGCCTGCCTGTCCATGTACATAGACCAGCACCTGGCTCCTTGCGCCTTTCCATAGCCGGGTGACTGTAACAGGGCCAGTGTACTGGCTAGCTCGTCGGCTCCAGGGGCAGCCTGTGCCCAAGGAAACCTCAAGACAGACTCCCCTCAGATAGACCCTGAAAGTAGACCCAGGGAGCCAACTCTAGAATCGGGGCTTGTGACACGATGTCCAAGACGGCTCGCCTGTTTAAGGACAGCGGGAAGGTGGTCTCCACCCTGTCGGGCTGGTGGCGACCAGCGAAGGACAGCACCGCGCCGCCGGCGGGCGACTCGCTCAGGAAGCGGGCCGGGAGTAAGACCGAGCTGGCGGTGATCGATCTAGAGTGCGACCTGCCGCACGGAGAGGGAACTGAAGAGGAGGAGGAGAAGCATGATTTGAGCACGTTTGCGGTTAGTCGATGCTAGATTCTTTTTTCCATTTGTGGTCAGTAACGATGGTGTTACGCCGAATGGTGGTTATACCGGCTATACCGATACATATACAGATGCGGCGTGGCTTTAAAATTGACTAAGACCATTGATGACGGCTTGATTTATAAGGGAGTGAAGAATTGGTATGTTTTTTTTAGCTTGTGTGCCATCCTCTGTGGTTTCCGCTGGCTCCTTAAAGTCGCTGGGTACGGAGGATGGCACCCAGGCTATATGTTTTCTGGGTTGGAACAACTTGCTAGTTTAGCCACAATAGGGTAATATTTGCTCAAAGATGAGGAAATCTTACCGCGGGTTCACTCTCCTGGTCCTATTCACCCTATTTTTTTTTTTTACAAATTCTACTATCCATACCCCTGCCCCCATGGATCTGGCTGATTGTAGACCGATAGACCGATATTCAAATAGACCGATATGGCCCACACTCGATAGTTGCCAGGTAGTCGCGCGGCTTTGTTCTTCTTCCAGGCGGAACGATTTTCTTACCCGACCATTTGAGCACACGTGTTGGGGATGGGGACACACAGAACGATTCAAACACAATCATCTGCTTGAAAACTACAGCGATTTACTTAAAGAATCCGTTCAAGTCTTAGAAACATATCCTTAAGCTGGCCAACAAATATCTAAGAACCTTGTAGTAGCTTTAGTGAATGCAGGGTTCGGGCATAAGCCAGAAGACCTTTTCTGTCTTTGTCTATTAGTATTACGTCTTCTTTATCTGGTTACGCGAGCTTCAATTGAAGCGGACAATACACAGCTTAATGGGCAGCTGAATACTTGTCGTCACGGCTGGATTCACACGGAACCGAACAAATCAACCAAGTCGTTACAATTGTCCGCAACCCGCTGCTCGACTCATACCCTTAGCCAGGGAAACGGTTCTACGAGAGAGCGAGGCTTCGGTATGTCCCCAGAGGAGAAACGTCCATATGTGTATACTGTTGCCCTCTTAACATCGCATTATGCGGATCCAGCACATAGAAAATTCGGAATCTTTCGTCTTCCACTGTTTCAGAAGTCAAACCCAAGTTCGAATTTAGAGTTAGCATTTCGACTAGAAAGTTCACATGTTCTTTTTCTTTTTCGTCTTTTTCGTGTAACTTAAAGTTTCGGCAAACCTTCGCCTATTTGTCAGTATCTTTTCTTGGTACATTTTTAGCCGCATCATTCTTCTCCTTTATTCAGAAATTTTCTTACCCCGGTCGTATTTTCTCCGGTCATTTTCACGCACGTTTCCACTGGTAGAAATGCCGAAGAGGGCAAAGCATTTGTTAAAGCTTATGATTTAGTATACTACTGATATGTACCGTTTGCCTTTTGTCAGTCTTTTTTGTCAGTACCTTTTACACGCACCATGTTTCTTTTTTTATTCGGAAAAATCTTGAACCCGATCACATTTTCTGTGGTCAGCGCGCATTTCCATTTGTAAGAAATGAGCCGCTCCTCTTTCTTTACATTTCCACACGGCCGGATGGAGCCGAGAGATGTTCACGGTCTATGCTACATTAGACCCGAACGCCACGGTGTACGCACCTCTCGGCCATGGGAAACTTCGTGTCACACAAACGTGGACAAATACAAAGGCACAGAAGTTGAACTCGACAACGAAGGAGGCCTGTTGGCTATCTAACAGTGACTCGGCAGAATTGGAAACCATCTGCTTTAAGAAAACGGCAAAGAAACAAAACAACCGTGTGATCAGTGACGTCAATAACGTTATAAAGACCCTTCTCTTCTGCTAACCTGTTTAGTCCGCTGCGCAACTGTTCTGCTGAAAGGTGGCGATGAAGAACCTTCTCCCAAACCGAGGGCATTTTTCGGATAGTCGTGCAAGCGTAGCTGTCCTGTCACAGAAAGGGCTGTCCTAGATCCTAACTTGTCGGCATGTTTTGGTTTTGTCAGAGTCCTGCCTGAAATTCTACAGCATAGGTTGACCTACGACGAATGTATCCACGCCGTTGCCAATCGCTATAAACAAGTGAGTCCCACATTGAGCGACGTCAGTGAAGCAACAGAACAGTCTTGGGCTCTTGTCGTGTCGGAAGACGGTCCACAGCTTTCTCCACTTCTCCTAGCTTCCGTCAGTACCTGGACGTCGCTCTCAACAGTTCGGAACAGTGCTGGCCGAGCAACTACAAGCAACGACTTCCAAGTGAATAGTGGGCTCACAAGGCGGACAGAACCTACCATACGACAGCCCTTTTTCGTCTGCAAGCCTGTTTAGTTCGTTGCGCAACTGTTCTGCTGGTGACTAAGTGCCTGGTCGCGAACTGAGGACATTCTCGGTATACTCGAGCTCGTGCAAGCGTCTTACCAAATTCAGCTGCTCTGTTACAGAAAAGGATAACTGTGATCCTTGTCGGCGGTTCTTTCTGTCACAGCCTGACTAAAAATTATACAACGTACAAAAGTGGCCGCGGAGTAACAGATCTAACAGTGAACGGTAGTGAAACTACGCAAAATCCACCAGGCGACAGCGATGCCTCTCTGGGACAGTGTACGTAAGTTAAAGCCTGACATACGACCGCTGTCGTGCCCGAAGGACGACTTGACTCTGATCGAGTTGGAGTCGCAGCCGGCTATCTCAGCACTGGCGGCGTGGACGTCGCCTGCACTGTGTATCTCGGACGAAAAACTGAACGAGAGCGTTTTCCCGGTTGGTATACATTTGTCGGCAGAAAGATTAGTTTGGTAACCATGCCATCGGTAGCTCCCCGGTATCTCTGCGGTGCTGGGAGGGTTGCCCTCCCGCCCAAGTAAATTAGCGCACGGCAGGGAATTTTTAATCATTATCGTCCAAATTTGAGGCCTTTCAATGAGTATTTGCCTACTTTGGCGTTTGTTTCTTTCCATTTTCCTTTGTTTGATAAACACATGTCAGTAACCATGCTTCACCCTGAACCATGCTCAGGCACGGTTTTAGATAGTCCATGGTATCCAGAGCCGCTGGGTCAAATACATGTTCTTGAATACGCGGAGACGTGTGTGTGTGTGTGTGTGTGTGCGTGTGTGTGTGTGTGTGTGTGTGTGTGTGTGTGTGTGCGTGCGTGCGTTCGTGCGTTCGTGCGTGCGTGCGTGCGTGCGTGCGTGTGTGTGTGTGTGTTCTTAAGTCATGAACTTTCCACAGCTCCTGTATATTCACGAGAACTCCGCTGGTCTGAAATCTCCGGTTTCTTTGTTTAAACTTGAACATGTTCTCGTTACTTCCCAGGTCGCTGCCTCGGGACGACTGGCGGACTTCACTCAGCTGTGTCAGCACGACCCCGCCCGCCTGCAGTCACGTGACCGGAAGGGCGCTACCCCGTTACATCATGCGGCCGGACATAACCAGCTCTCCATCATGGAGTACATCCTCAGGATAAACAATGGTAAGGGTCTTGGTATGAAAGTTCATCTGAATTGGTAAAATTCATGACCAAAATTTTTGTTGTTGAGTTGGAGACCAGTTCAATTGAAATTCGTCAATGGTAAATAAGGGTCCTCCATGGAGGTTAGACATCCAGGTAGACATGAGATACGCACATACATAAGCAGACAGTTATCCAAGTGGGTAGATTTTGAAAACGTTTAGACGTTTCAAGTTGCATCCGCTACTTTTCGTCGATGATGGCAATATTCTTGATGATTATGGAGTGTTTTTATACACATCACGTATTAATGAATTCACTGTCTGGCCAATGGATGGAGTTGATGTTGTCATCTTATTTTCTCCCTAGGTGGGTGGGGTGTGCTGTGTAAACCTGGTGACAAGAAACCTACAGGTGAGACCAAAATCTTTTTAGAAATCTCTTTCGAAAAAAAAGTTTTATCAAGAACATTCCTCCTACAATTTAAAAGATACGATTCTCCCACAGGCTATTTAAAGTCGTTGGAAGATAACAAATGAGGGACACAGTTTACCAGGTACAGTCTGAAAACTGACCTTTTATTGTATATATATATATATATATACATATAGAACCGTGCCTATCTAGTTCTATGCATGAGTTAGAGATCAGGCACTAGTTTGGATATTCTCTGCGTATCGAAGAACGTAGATTTTCCCCAGGCACGGTAGTGGATACGCGTGGACTAACCAGAACCGCATGGATCGTAATATTTACGGTTCTGAATGTAACACCTTTGCCTGTTCGCCCTGCAGTGGTTGACATAAACGCCCAGGACCACCACGGGAGGACGCCGCTCCACTGGGCGGTGAAGGAGGGCCATCCCAAGGCGGTGGAACTCCTGCTGCAGCACGGCGCCGACTCGGAGGTGCAGGACGAGGAACAGGCCGCGCCCATCCACACTGCCGTGGAGACCGGGCAGGTGGAATGTCTGAAGGTAAGGGCAGCTTACGCGGTGAGAACTTGATCAACAAAACCTTAAAAAGATTGTTCTGTATGTAGGAAATTCGTTGAGCGATCGGTCATTTTTTTTGTCGCTCAGAAGTCAAGTCATACCAAAGACTTTAGGCTATAGCCCATTGCTGTAGTGATTACACAACTGTGTGGCCTATGGGCTACTGAACAGGAGATGGGCGCCGCTCTATGTACCATATACAGGTGCGGAAAGGAACTTTGCCTTGACTTAAGCAATGGTCGCTGCCTCGAGTAGAAAGCGGACACTAATAGCATAACACCTTACCAAGAACATGGCCTTACGATGAAGATGATGTTTGTATTCCCCAGGCTTTGCTGAACCATCCCGACAGGGTGAACGTGAACCTGCCGGGCCATGCCGGGGCGATACCACTTCACTACGCCGCGTGGGGGAACAACAAGCAGTGCATGAAGCTACTGGTACGTGTGATTTTTCATCGGGTGTCGTGGACTTGGTTTGTACACATGGCAAAATACCACAGCGAGGGCACAAACCATAAATACGTCAGGTCATGATAATTTCTTATCTCCAAGCAGATCTCTTAGTGGCCTCAAAGACAGTATCGAACTGGCCATGCAGTATCCATTTGCCACACAGTATCCATTGGCCACCAGATCTCGGGTGGCTAATGGATACTGTTTGGTCAATTCGATACTGTATTTGCGGTCACTGCTTGAAGATTAGTTGGAAGGCCATCGACATCAGCGGCGCTTTCTGGATGGCCTTTGTATTGCCCAGAGTTGAAATTTCAATAAAATAGAAAACTTAAATCTCTACGATTTACTTAATATCTGTATGAACGGACGTACCTTATTTCCGTAACCGTTTGAGTCAAGCACAATATATCGTCCCCCCTCCCCTCTCTTGATTTGATCTAAATGAAGTGGCGTTGATGCCGTAACTGGCCCAGTCTGCAAACGACAGATGTACACGTACGTGTGCCCGTTCACAGATAGAGAACGGCGCCTGGCCCTGTATCCAGTGTAGCGCCGGCCACACGTCCATTCACGCGGCGGCCATGAAAGCTCAATGCGGAACGCTGGAGTATCTCATAGAATTAGGTAAGGGACGAACGAGTTGGGGTGGTGGGACTGCTGTTCTCTATCTGGAAACAGGCAACCGCTGACTGTAAACTGCACCTGTAGAGCGGCAAAAGTTTAATCTGCAACCTCCAAGTCCAATCAGATCTCAAGGAGGGCAGTATATCAAATGGGCAAGGCATTATCAAATTGGCAATACAGCACTAGTACCAAATTGGTCAGGCAGTATCCATTACGCCACAGCATCGCGGAGATGTGGTAACTCGGTGGCCAAGTTGATCGTCCCCTGTCTGCGAATGAATCTGCTTGGAGAAAAAGTTACCAAAATGAATGCCTAACATAGACCATGAAGGTAAAAAAAAACCTCCTTGCATAGACCGCCCTCTGTAACACTCATCCCCACAACGGCCGTTCTCCCCAAGGAGTTTTGCCGGTGCAGTTTACTGTTGACAAAATGCAAGCCTGCTTGCTTGTTGTTTGTCTGATTGCAGATAGAAAACGGCGCCCTTCCATGCTTGCGGTGTGACGGAGGGTGCACGTCCATTCACATGGCTGCCATGAAAGCTTGTTGCGGAACGCTGGAATATCTCATCGAATTGTGTAAGCTATTGGGACCGGGCAAGGAACGATCGTACGGGATGTTAAGAAAAGAAACTGAAGTAGAATCTCACGAAGAGACATTGATTAAGACCTGGAAAGCAAAACAACAGTAAAGAAGCATAAAATCATGTGAGAAATGTTGTAGAAATGATGGAAGATTGTCATAGATGACAGCCTGTGTGTCATCTTCCGTAGTTACCGCCGGCTACCTGCTGTCGTGGCTGGCTACCACGGACAGCGACAACAAGAAGCCGACAGTAACCATGGACGATGACACCCAGGCTACACTGACTAATGATGGCATCCACTTTCTTTTGCCAGTGACCGAGAATCATTCGCAGTCATTGGTGAAAGAGGGTGGACTGTACCTCTCTTTAGAGAAATTGTCCAGTAGCTTTATTATGTTTACATGGTAACCAGTGTTGTAGCAGATGTTGTATTGTGTGGATTACACTATGTAGCAAGTGGCAGGATGGAGAGGCTGGTCACCATATGAATGCATGCGTAGGAGTAAGACAAATCAGTACTTTGTTAGGCTAGACTGTGTGGGGTAAATATTGTACAATTGCTTTGCAAATGGTACGTTAAAAGTTTCTAATGTACTTTGTATTACGTAATACTGCTTTTGTTCTCCACAGCTGAAAATAAGGGTTACAAGCGAGAGGACCTTCTGTCCTTCAAAACAAGCAGGACCAGATGCCGCTACACGCTGCCGTCAACGGCGGGAACAAGGAGGCGGTGATCAGGCTGATCCGGATAGGCGCCAGGATAGACGCCAAACAGGTACTTCTTACCCATTACTTCTTCTGTGAATAATTTCACCAGGTTGGTGAATGATTGGATTCCTTATTCATAGCCACTTATTTAGCAAGAGACAACGATTCAATGACTATCAGCCATCTTCATCAGGGCATTTATGACTGGTTGCCTGATGAAGATGACTGACAGTCATTGAAACGTCGGCTCTTCTTGAACAGGTGGTTGTGACTTTGAGGAACTTTGCTACCCATTGCTTCGTGTTCTTGTTCATGTAATGTTAGACTTGATTGCTTAACTATTACTGCTTAGTACCACAGGACTTCCAGATCTTCCTTGGTGCAAGGTTCAGGCAGGATGGGGCAGAGAAGGAGTTGTCTCGTGGTCTGCTCCTGCCGACAATCGTATGCCGTTCTTCCATATGAAAGTAGATCCGACTGCTCACTTACCATTCCACTTTTTCCACTCCCCTCCCAGGATGACGAGTCGACCCCGATGCACCTGGCGTCCTCGCAGGGCGCACTGGACATCATCAAACTGATGATGGAGACGGCGGACAAGAACAGGCAGACCATCCACCTCCGCGACATCCAGCGGATGACTCCTCTGCACAAGTGAGCCCCTGGTTACATACATTGTACGATACGATCGTCATGCGATCTCAGTCAAACTTCTTGAACGCTTTCTAGGGATAGTCATCGGTGTGTCTTAAGCTTGCAAAATTCAGCTTCCTTTGATCCTTGTAGACCTTCTAACCGCGCCGTAAGAGACAAATTGAGCTAGCACTGGTGCCAATCAGTGGTGGATGCATTTCGTTTCAAAAACGTGATGTGCTGAAATCGGCACCACCAATGCATTTGATTCATAAGCCACATACAAGAAGGCACTAACTTTGCTTAGTACTCATTTTGCTTTCTCTGCCTTTATCAGGGCGGCCATGTTTGATCACACTGGCACTGTGGAGTACCTGTTGGAAGAGGTAAGCTACAAATCCGTTCGTAGCAAAAACGTATATCTGTAGAAAAATCTAATGTTCTTAGCAAAATTATATATCTGTAGCAAAAAATTATGAGTTCTTAGAGAAATCTTTGGATGTTCACCCCGTTATGGCAAAAGAGGCTATCCAGGAGTAGCAAAGTTCTTTGATCATGGCCACTTGATTAACAAGAACCGACGTTTTGATATCCGTCCTTTGGAGGATGGAGACGACCAACACTACAGGCTCGAAAAAGCTATGGGACATTCATTTACATTTACCTTATTCATCCCTTTAGGGTGCTGACGTGAACTGCACGGATAACGAGGAGCGGTCCCCGCTGCTGCTGGCGGCCTCCCGCGGCGCCTGGCAGACCGTGAAGCTGCTCCTGTCCCGCGGGGCGGACGCCAACCTACGCGACCTCAACAAGCGGAACTTCCTGCACCTCTCCATACTAGGGGGAGGAGGGGTGGCCACGTTTCACGGCGAGCTGAGCACGGTAACTGTCTACTTATTATCTCCGTGTACAGAGGTATTGCTATCGGTATGTGTGTGTGTCTGTCTGTCTGTGTCTGCGCGAGCGTAGTTTTTTTTTTAATGCAATAGAGAAGACCTGTGGAATGGGAAATGGTGTTACCGGAAGGTTGAATTGTACAAAGTTTACCTCATTCTCTATCTTCAGTTTCGTGCTATATTTAAGAGTGTTGCCTAGTGAAAGCTAGTGGAAAAGTGCATATACAGAATCGGCGAGAAATTTACAATAAAAACGAAATTCACAACAACTCGAAAAAGTTCATGGTGTGAGAAATCGTCAATTTCTTGATGTTTATCATTTGTTTGCCTTGCAATCCCACCCTTCATCCTGTATCCCAGGGAAGCCTGAGAGACCTACTGGACGCCAAGGACGAGTTCGGCTGCACGCCGCTGCACTATGCCTCCGAGCAGGGCCACCTGAAGAGTATCGAGTTACTCCTCCAGCAGGGGGCGAGCGCTAAGGTCAAGAACAACGAGAAGCAGTCAGCACTGCACTTCGCGGCTAAGTACGTGTCAAATCCTTCGTGTTGACGGCTTATGTACACGGGAACTCGTATACTTGTCGAACATAGCTAGAAAAATTTCCTAGGGAATATGAACCTGTAAGTACTGTATATAGTGTCTGTCTGGAAGATTATTTCTTCAACTTCACGGAGGTAAACTGGTTCGTATTCACTTTCTTTCATTTATTCTAAACTTTCAGATTAGGATTTTTTGTGTGTGGATAGAGATACATAATGTTAGAAAGTGAGGACCCAAAGTACAGAACGCCAACAGAACGCCGAAAAAGATTATACAGCAAGGCAAAGTCATAATCAAACAAAACGTGCTTTATGAATCCTTTGCATTCAACACGTCTACAGATACGGGCGACTGAACACAGTCCGGAGTCTGCTGAACAGTCCGCAGGGCCCGAATATCATCAACGACCCGGACGGGCTGGGCGACACCGCGCTGCACATGGCGTCAGCGAACGGGCACACGGCGGTGGTCAAGTTCCTGCTGCAGAAGGGAGCCTTCATTCACAAGTATGTCATCAGAAAGTTCGTTTTTGATAACGCAGTTGCTAAGTGCAATGCCAAGAAATGGCTTTTAGGCACCGAACTTAGTTTGGGGTACTGAAACATCATCTCATCATCTATATCATCATCATCATCCTGTGGTCGCTGGTGACCCCAAATGGAAAATGCGTTTTGTTCCGATGACAACCAAGATTTACAGGTTAAACAAGTTGTTTCATGATCACTTATGTCTTTATGTCAGATTGGTACACAGCGACATAATTTATGGTCCGTTCATATAGCCACCTCAAAAGCGGCCTCGTCCGCTTCTGGAACTTCACGGACTTCGGTCATTTATTCGGTGGTTATGGGAACTGACCATGAATTGTGACACTGTATACACCTCACGGCGGGACATTAACCCTGTAATAACCATTCCATGCGGTCTCAGGTGCCAAGGCGGCCGGACAGCCCTTCATCTGGCCGCACAGGGAGGTCACACACAGACCATGCGGGTTCTGCTCAGCACGCATGCGCACCTGCTGAACCAGACTGATAAGGAAGGGGTGAGTTGATTGGTCGTTTAAATTTTATGTCGTCATCGTATTGCACTAACAATTGGTAATGAACAGCAAGCCAACGATGAAAACACAAGAAGTGGGAAGCCTTTTCATCCATCAAATATTCCATCCTAATTGTTTGCACGTCTACTGACAAAAAGAGAACTGTGCCTATCTAGTTTTATTCCTGAATGGGTTAGGGTTAGGGTTAGGATCAGGCACGGTTTTGGATAGTGTCCACATATCCAGGAGCATAGATCTTGCCCCAGGCACGGTTCTGAACACGCGTGGACTATCTAGAACCGTACCTGAGCATAATCCTAGATAAAGTACGGCTTTCAATATGGCTTAATGTGGGTTTTGACACGACCGGACAGAACACCGCGTTACACCTAGCGGCGAGAGAGGGAAAGCCATCCGCCGTGCTGTTCCTGATGTCTGAGGAAGCCGAGTTCAAGTTGAACAACAACAAGCAGACTTTCTTCGAGGACGCCATCGAACTGAAGAACAGGGACGTCGCCAATGCGATTGTAGGGCATGATAGGTGAGTAAACAAACAAACAAACAAACAAACAAACATTTGGGAATGCCCTAATCTAATTAGCTTTTGGGAAAAATAAAAACTTGGTACTTTCAAAAAACAGGTCAACATATTTATTTAAATAGTTTTATCATTATCTTTGGAAACCTGCTTCCTAGCACCCCTACAATCCAAAATTTAATTATTCTGTTAGCAAAAATCTTTATATACAATAATAGAAAGTCCAACAAAGTAAATTTTGAATCCTTTCTTCGATATATAAATTTCTTTAGAAAAGTTGAATACTATATTGCTTTAAGAAAAGAAAAGGTGGAAAAACATCTGGGAAAATGGGGCACTTTTGGTGAGTAGAACTGTTGTGGTTAACTTTTATTAAAAAAAAACCAAAAAAACAAACAAACAAACAACTATGTACTACTATCATCAAGGCGCTAACCACATCCTGTCAACGATACTGAATATTTTACAGATCGAATTTTACAAATAGATAGATAGAAAGCGAGTTTGTTCTCGTTTTGTGTGCGATGTGTTATGCTGTCTTCTTAAATCACACTAACACATCTTACATCATTTACATGCATTAAAAATCGGTAACTCAATGACTGCTTAGTGATCGTTTTTCCCCCGCACAGAGTGTACAGGTGAAACGTAAAATCTGGGAAATGATGTTCCATGCCTTGTCTCTTTGCAGGTGGACGGAGGCTCTGACTACGTTCAGCCTCGAGAACGTCCCGCCGATGTACAGACTCATCGATGTCCTGCCAGACATCTGCATGGTCAGAAATATGCCTATTATTTTATAAATTGTTCTTGTATGACAGTCTACAAGTTCTAGATCACACAAAGCCCAGCGGGACAATCATTTCATGTTCATTCTATACATTTGCAAGGCTTTATTTAAAGAAAGAGACTCTTGTTACGCAACCAAGTGTTTGTTGGTGACTTACGCCAGTCAGTTGCAATTCAAGCTTTGTATAGTTTCATCATAGCAACCATCTAACTATCAGAATTACATGGCATCTATCGTCAGGTATATAATTCCCACCAAGCCTTGACGTTGTTTGATGTTTCCCGCCTTACAGAATGTGCTGGACAAATGCCGCACAACGGCCACTTGTGATGAGAAGAGCCCGGAATTCTGGGTATGTGATAAACCATCAACTTGTGTGAGAAGTTTCACCAAGCAAAGCACCATGGGATATCTGTTTGATATCTGTTTTCAAATTAGTTTGATGATATGATAATGAGGTTTTTTTTTCTAATGACAGATCAAGTACAGGTACAACTTCCTGCAGTGTCCCCTTGAGTGGCGGTACAAGATGTTAAAGGAAGGAATCAAGGATGTTCCTCCTTTAGCTGTTTTAAATGTAAGTTTGCATATTTGTTTATTTCATTTTTATCTATTTTTTTCTTTATAACTATACCATAAAAGTAGTTAGTAGAATAATAATAGTAAATATTTAAAAATAACCGTGTAGTTATTCATCCAGTAATTAAAAAACATTTCCCCTTTTCAGAAAATGGTTAATGCCAACCGTGTTGAGCTGTTGTCACATCCGGTCTGCATTAACTTCCTGGATATGAAATGGTGAGTACGCCACTTCCGTTTGGTAGCATAAAAGTTTAAAACCATGCTACAGCCTTGAACTGAAACGCCGAATGGCAGCTAGCCCCAAATCTGTCGTGAAAGGGCAAGAAAGGGTCCCTTGGATATTTTTCCATAGACACAAGTATAGTGAACACATATCCACGTACACCAGATTTTCTTGGTCCCTAGACACTCTTTTCTTCTTCATCCTAATCCATTTTGTTTTCTCCATCCAGGAACGCGTACGGTCGATTTGTGTACCTCAGCAACCTGATCATCTACGCCATCTTCCTCATCTTCCTGACGATATTCGTGGCCACCGCGGCTCACCCTACCAGCCACCACGACTTTGTGAGAGGCGCCGCTGGCGGAGCTGCCGGGAACAACAGCAGTGCGAATTACAGCAGTGTGAACGGGACCAGCGTGAACGGCAGTAGTAGCGTAAACGGAAGCATAACGGCTCTGCATAACATCTGCCAGTTCAAAGAGGTGGGTGCTGTATCTAGAACCATGCTTTATCCAGAACCGTGCTTAATCCAGAACCGCGCTTTATCCAGAAACGTGTCCAGGTAAGGGTTCTGGATAGTCCGAGCGTATGTTCTAAGATACGCCACGACTATCCAGAACCGTGCCCTGATCCTAATCCTAACCAATCAGGCACAGAATTATATAGGCACGGTTCCTGACACGATAGTGGGTAATTCAGACCGTATCTTGACGTAAAGGCGCGGTTACATTCGTCGAAGGTCATCTTATGATCTTAGCCCTACAAACGTGCCTAAGAATTTTCAAGCAGGTTGTGGTATATCCAACCACTGAAAAAGACCTAAGACACATGTAAGACAGCTGCAGTTTGCAGCACATTGCACAACTCTTCCATGGCATGATTGCATTCACTTTGTAATGGTACAACCGGGTCTTAGTTATGACAGTTTTCCAGCACACCAAGAACTATATTAAGTTGTATGTGTAATATAAACGACTAAGCACATTTAAACATTAGATTTCATTTATCAATACTTAAGTTTTAAATGATTTCTTTCTAAGTGTACTGAAATTTGATTCCTTTCGTTCAGTTAAGCGGCTTCCAATGGATATCTCACGAGCAGGTAACACTGGAACGTGAATGTGGATGTTCATGTTTGCACCGTCTGTATCATAAAATCACAACAACGCGTGTTTGTCCTACATTTCGTCTGAATCTGCATCTTTCGGGCATTATGTTACTGAGAAATGTATTTGTCATCGGCAGATCTTATGAAGATAAAGTAACGTTAGATGAAGTGCCAGTAAGAACAACAGCGTACAGCGACAAAACAGTTAATTTGCAAATACTCAAAGAGGCATGAACGTGTTAAAATGTAATATGGGTGTTGTACTAGATGTACCAAAGCAGCTTTCAAATGAATTTTATCGGATACACTTCTAAAGCGAACGTGACATTGGGGTATTTTGTCGTGTTGGACACTTCTTCATTCTTCATTTTTGTTGTCTAAATGTTTCCATTCTTCTTTACAGCGACACTGGTTGGAAAACATCTGTATCGTCATCTGCCTGGCCTTTGGCGCCTTCAATGTCCTGAAGGAGATTGTTCAGATGCTTCACCAGGTAACTTCTTAATTCACCTCAAAGAAGATGTCCTAGACAAGTCGGAGGACAAATAAGATAATCGGCATTTCGAAACTGGAAAGCTAGTAGTTCATTGCCCTATAAGCTACGACGTTCAACGTTCCAAAGATATTTTGCTATTTCATATGTTTACTATACTGGGTACGGAAGTATTGTTTGGGGTGGCTAAACTGTGAGTTCATGTATCTGTTTGTATGTTTGTTTGCTCAGACAGATTTCATTTTTCACAACCACTTGTTTAACACATGCCGACGTGTGTCACCTTCATCAGGGCAATCAATTGCCAGTCAACAAGTCATAATTACCCTGATGAAGATGACAGACGCTCATTGAAACTTCGACGAAACTTCGAATCATGCACTAACCTTATTTGATTATTCACGGATATACTTTACCAAGAAGTCTGAAATCTCGGCTACTTTCCTTGTTTATCTCTGTAGAGGCAGAAGTACTTCAGCGACGTGACGAACCTGCTGGAGTGGTGCCTGTACGTGGCCACGCTGGTGTTCATCGTGCCGTTCCTGACGGACGCCTGCGAGAGGGAGGACATCGTGCGGCTCCAGTGGCAGATGGGCGCCGTGGCCGTGTTCCTGGCCTGGTTCAACCTCATGCTGTACCTGCAGAGGTAAGGATCTCGTAAAACTAGCCTCCACCAGGCCTTCCTAAGGCGATTAGGATACTAGAATTCGGCACCAATAGGGTCTAACTGACCAGGGGAGCGGTCCATGCACCATCAGGGTTTCATTTCCCCCTCTGGCAAATGAACTCTACGGTTGCAAATTACTCTTCATATTTGGCTAAATTTTCCTATTTTCGAACCCACGTGCCGTTGTTGGTCTGGCAGAGACTATCATAGATATTTATCAGAATATCAAAGAATTTGTACAGCTGTAAAGACTAAAAATATTGGCAGGGTTTAGAATGTCGTAAAGCTGTCGAGGTGGCAAGACGGCCTTATGCAGTACCAACTGCACAAAACTGGCGGGGCGTGTCACACCCAAAGGCTAGTCAGACAAGCAAACAAACAAGGGCTGTCTCTCCATCCGCAGGTTTGACATCTTCGGGATCTTCATCGTGATGTACATCGAGATCCTGAAGACTCTGCTGCAGGTCCTGATGGTCTTCTCCTTCCTCATCATCGCCTTCGGACTCGCCTTCTACATCCTCGGGATGTCAGCGGTAAGTACGAGATAGGATTCCACTCAATCATGGCGTAATGGCACTCCTTATGTTAACTTTATTGCAAATCCTTTCCCGATGGAAAGTTACGTAAAAAGATGCAAGATGCAAGAAAGAAAATATAGTATGTGACAACTCTGGTCCAAATGCTGACTCTATTCAAACTTCTGGTGTTTTTGACGTCTTGAAGAGTGGAAGACGAAGTATCCTGCGTATTACATTAAGTGTGGGTTCTGTGATGTTAAGAGGACAGTAGTTTTCTTTTAGTCTTTTTGAATAAATGTGGTAACATTAAGATGGAATTTGGTTGCAATTCCATTCTCTTTTGATCGTAGAAGTTGGAAGAGTGGATCATCTATTAATCACATCAACATCGTTGTTTATTTACCCCCCAGGACACCCTCGCCCACAGCACGGCGGGGCTGTCGTTCCTGCGCACCTCGATGATGATCATGGAGGGTCCTGACGCCGTGGATAACGTCATCGTGCCGTACGTGCAGAAAACCCTGCTGTACCCGGAGCTCACCATCGTCTTCATCATCGCCTTCGCGCTGCTCATGCCCATCCTGCTCATGAACCTGCTGGTGAGAAAACAGAGTAGTTTTCACTAATGTAATGTAGGTGGCAGGGTGGTCTTGAGGTCATCGTTGTTGATTTGGTATCTAAAGGTCCTGGGTTTGACCCCGTTCTGCTCATGGACCTTCTGATGAGAAAACGGAGTATTTTTCACATCCGAACATAATTTCACAGGATATTGAGGTTTTTCTTTTACACGACCAGTAATGTCTCTTACCTGCTTCCGTTTCGATGACTATCAGACTATCTTTCTCAGAGAATCTCAGTGATAAGCACATCTGGTCAATAGTAAATTGTTACAGAATAGTAATGTACAGCACAAGCGAGAACACCACTGAGACTCGGCAAGACCGAGGTTTTACATCTTGTTAACTTGGAACTAACGGTAACATGGATCAGAAATACACCTAAAATGATTGAATGATTGACTTGTCAAGTAATAAGACAAAAATATTTTGACAGATCGGTTTGGCAGTCGGGGACATCTCCGGAGTTCAGAGGAACGCTCAACTCAAACGTCTGGCCATGCAGGTATGTAAGCCGTTGTCGTCTGGGGATTTGGTGTTAATTTTTTAATCATTAAGATAAGATGTACGATAGACATCAGGATGATTGAATACAAAACTGCGACACGTTTATTCACGTGAGGTATCCTGAAATGAACAGTAATGTTTCTTTAACCAATCAATACTGCCAGTTTACTCCTTTTTGTACAAAGCACAGGTTAATGAAATAGATATCATGAAGCTGTGGTGGTTTTGAAATGGAAGTGGCCACGACGTGAAAAGCTTATCCTGCGTCAACGCACTTGAATGGGCATATATGGGTATATGGGTATATGGTAATACTGCCCAGTTACCATGGCTAACTCTGTATAATAGTCTCAGGCTTGATGGTCAGTCCTGGCTGTATATCATTTCATGCAGCCTAATAAATTAATTCTAATCAAATATTAAACCTATGCGCATCTTGACAGGTGGAGCTGCACACTGAGTTGGAGGCAAAGCTGCCGGAGATGCTGGTGAAGAAGGTGGATAGAAACGAGGTGACGGTTTACCCAAACACCTGCAAGGGGAAAATAGCCAGCGTAAGTATCTTTTCATATAGGCAAACATGTAGGTATATATAGGTAGCCCCGTAGTACCACAGCTGTATCGTAAGTAGTTACATGTACATGTATATCATTACAGTAATGTTATATATGTAGCTATTACTACAGATATTACTAGAATTAATTAGAATCCGAGTAGATGGCAGTTTTCTCTAGCTTTCTTTTTTAAGTTTTACTTCTTGGTTTAGCATGCTTTCCCGTGTGTCATTTCACGTGTAAAAAAAATCAGTATCCTCTAAACGCCATAAAACCTACACATTACAGAAAAAGTTGAATTTTTTATCTTGCCCTATTTCAGAAAAAGACGTCAAGTTAGCATGTAGAGTCAGCATTTAGAGTAAAGAAGGCACATGTTATATTATTCTTTAATCTTTGCTCCTCTTTTTATTTGCAGATACATGCGGGGACTTATTTGAATTGAAAAGATCCTCATTTATATATTACTACAAAAAGTTCATCTTCTATCTTTTTTCCTCAGATCCTCACGCAGCTGCGGGCCGGGATGGGGATAGACGACGGGAACTCTGTGGATCACGACGCGGCCCGGGGAGACGCTCTGAACGCCACGGTCAGCACCCGGGGCCTGGCAGTCGAGATGGACAAGCAGAAGAGAAGGTGGGTTCAACCTTAGCTTCTATGTCAAGCACAAAATATGAAATAAAGACCAAGCTTTAACTTCCAACACTTAGATTACGGAATTGGGACTTACCCAAATTTTCGGCATGACCCGCTACTACGGTCACGTGTCTCTGACGTGACGTTCCAAGAGTAGACGGGTCCATTCCGTGAACAAGGTTGATGGAGTCAACCGAAAATTTGGGTAAGTCCCAATTCCGTAATCTAAGTGTTGGAAGTTAAAGCTTAGTCTTTATTTCATAATGACTTGTACCAACACAGATGAACTTTCATGCTAAGACATGTATTCATTGACAAGTTCGGTCTTTATTACCTTCGTCAGAAGGGTATGTTTTCGGTTTGGGTCTGGTGGAGCAGCTGTGGTGTGGGTGTGTATGTAGGTCAACGTTATAACTCAAGTTGTCGTAGATGAATCTTTATGATATTTGGTATGTTGGTAGCCTGGGTACCATCCTACTTGTATGCCGGGGCTCCCACACTCGCTTCCCTTAGGGAAGCGAGTGTGGGAGCCCCGGCATACAAGTAGGATGGTACCCAGGCTAGTATGTTGGTACCTGTTATAAAAATGAAGGTCAAGTTCAAAATGGTCCACCTGGCTTTTCCAACGGTACTGCGACGGTCTATGTATGTGTTCACCATAACTCGAGAAGTTGAGAATGGATATTTGGTAGGTGAGTAGCGGTTATGGAAACAAAGTCCAAGTTCGAAAATACTTATCTTGTCATGTTCCTACGTTGCTGCAGAGGGTGTTAATTTCGTTGAGTGATCTCAATATCTTTTTTTCTATAATTTCCAACATGTAATCATAAGACGTGGTGACGGCACACTCAAGTTTTTCAAACTTATATTAATGCCGCTACCAACACAGAGGACAATACATTTTCACCTGAGCGAAGTGAGTAAAGTCGTGTAAAGTGTCTTTCCCAAGGGCACAAGATCGGTGGCATGTCAGGACTCGAACCCGGGACCTCTAGCTCTAGGTTCCGAGTCGAGCACTGTGCCGCTAAGCCACACGACCCCACGATCTCAATATTCAGTTGCTCAAAGGTCGTATTAAGTATATTGCGTAATTTCAATAGTATTTTCTCCACCTATAGGATGAAGGAGATGAACAGCATGTTGGTTCAGCAGCACCAGCTCCTGCGGCTCATCGTGCAGAAGATGGAGATCCGCACCGAGGCGGACGACCGGGACGTGGGAGACGCCGCCCCGTCCTGCATGACCCGCTCAGGGCCCGCCAGGCCCCCCACCGCGCCCCGGTCTCCATCCAGAAGCTCGGTTTGAGTAGACTTATTTCAACTAACCCGGGGCCCGGTCGGGCAGTTTACGGGAACTTGAAAACAAAGACATAAAAAAAATAAAAATACAAAAATGTTAAAAAGAAAAAAAAACTTTACTACTATTTGTGTATATTCTTAATATCATTTTTTTCATTCTCACAAACAGCCCGGACAGGCCCCGGTTTGGTGAGCAAGACCAAAAACCAAAACGTGTGACCAAGCTTTAAACCGTTCATCTGTGCCGGTGGATCAATTCTGGAGCAAGGTTAAACTGTAAGTTTCAACGCAAAAATGTTACTTACCCAAACCCCAGTCTTGAGCAATCCACCGCTTCTGTGACGTTACGTTTTGAATATAGAACTCGTGAGGATCATGACTCGATGATCAGTGAATCATAGGTTGCAGAAAGTTTATTGAGACCCCCGTCGTCAATATTCATTCGTGGTTCATTGAGCTTTTAATCATAAGCTGATACAGCCCTGCAAGGCCCTTGACAGGCGTTTTGAAATGAACCGTAATTTATAAGGTCTCATTGCATTACTCATTGAGATAGCGATTGTATGTACATGTATAAAACTAGTTGCATCAAGTTGTTGCAAGAAATTGTAACTATCAATCTCGGTTTGAACTTATACATTAATCATGTCACATAGTCAATTTGAATCAGAAGATATGCAGTATATAGAGCCGTTAAGTATCATATATAATCCACCTCGGTATTTATCTCGACAGAACATGCAGGCTCTTTCTTGTATTGTGATTGTATTAACTGTATTAAATTAGATTAGATGGCTTCACACTAACTATGTCGAATATAGTCACTCCGTGAGAAACGAGTGTTTATTGGTTCAGTAGCTACGACTGAAGGATAATGAGATTGTCCTTGAAATCACGTGGTTTGCACATTAAAATTAATGCTCCTTACATTTTTGGTGAACTAATTGTAACTGATATAGTCTCCTACATGTACATTTATACAATTACTCGAGAAAGCCGAATGCACTTCATGTATATCTCATGTATGTCAACATGTGTATGTGTATGTGTGTGGTTGTAAACGCGTGACTTGTACTTAGCCCAGTGGGACTTTATAATGTACAATTATTAGAGTCTCCATCATTAAAGTTTGCATCTAAATACATCGTTACTCTCCATCAATCTCCACTATATTACAGATAACTATAAAGCGTAATTGCTTTTACTTTAAATATATGAATTTGTTAAAAATGTGATGAATTTGAATTTTGATTTTAGCTTCAAATAATGTGGTAACTTAATTGAGGAACAGGGATTTGTAGTTTGCGACATCATTACATACAGCAACACCCCTGCTGACAATAATGATAGTCCTTTTGCCAGGCAACACCTAAGTTATGTGGCAGCGAGCATCAATAAAGATTCAGTAATAACGTTATATTCAATACTCTTGCCATTGAGTATTTATTTTCATACATTCATTTCAAACATACATACATACACATGCATTGTACGAGGTTAAAAACGGATAAAAATACTTTTTGCTAAGAAGAATTGGATTTTATCAATATTTGGTAGTGCATGGGCACCTAATGTACACGGTATGTAGGAGGGCCAAGGGCATAAAGGCTATTTTATCAGTATACCCGCTGATGAATATTGTCTGTTTGGACAATGTTGTTACAATGTAACCCCTACCACAATGATGTAACCATAACCATAATATGACAGATAGCACAAACAAAAGTGCAACTTACTCATTATAACACCACACAACATGAACGTTGCAATATAAACACTAGACTTATTCACTCAAGAAACCTAAATCGAAAGGTGGGGTCAGTACATTCTTATTCTCTTATAATCAAATATACGTATTGTTAACCAATAATGTCCTTGGTTTATGTATGCATTACGCATTAATATGTGTATATTATACATATGGTTAAAATATTCATTTTTTTCAAACGCCGGCAGCTATGTTTTTCGAAGATCTAGACTCATTACATAATATTCCAAAAACTGAGAAAAAAAACAGCTGTTGTTATAACGTGTGTAAAGGCAGCAATCATTTTGAAAAACTTCAGCAGTGGTGATGACGAGTTCAAAATGTGTAATTTGGTATTGGATTGGTAATTTGTATATTCAATAGTTTCTGCAGTAGTGCATATAGATTATATGATCCAAGGTTTTCCAACTTAGACTGCCATTAATAATAACTTAACACAGGATGGCAAAACAACCATCCCTCTCCTTAGTTGGGCCATGACTAGTAAAGACAATAAAAGTAACTGTTACTGCACAGTGTGCATTGTTAAATCTAACATTTGAACTCTGTGTTAACTGTAACTTTTTGAAGTCCCCAGTCTACTACTACTATTGCTCCTTCTACTTGTAACTTGAGGCCATTGTCAGACTGTCGAGAGCCAAAAATCAAACAGATCACAGTCAAAAATCAAACAGATCACTCAGTGGTCTTTCAGTGAGTACCCAATGACCTCCAAGTTCTTCTAAAGATCTCTAAGTTGCTTAGTGGTTTTTGGAATGATATAATGGATCGATCTTTTTTGTCGTTTCTCGATCGCTCAACGTTCATTTTCTTGTGGAAATGTCGATTTAGTCATGGTTCTTCTACATTTTTGTACAGAGAATTTGGCTTAGGGGTAGTCAGCTCTGTGGAATAAGATAGATTCCCAGCATCCAAGGATCCAGTGGCCTGAGATAGACCCTTTAGTGCTTCATAACCAGTGGTCACATTTGTATATGCTGGGTCATTTGGTGGTATTTCTGCAGCTGCATACGAGTACATGTACATAGCGTTAGGCAGCACTTTGGTATGTGGTACGTCACCAATTTTCCGAGATAGATCAATGTCAGCCTGAGGCTGCCTCTGCCCTGTCTGATCATGGCCACTGGCCATCAAACTACCTGTGGCGTTTGTGTTAGATTCAATAATGACCTGAGACAGGATCTGCCCTGTCTGGCTACGACTGCTGGTAGATGTTGGGTCCTTTGGTGGTATTTGCACACCTGGGTACATGGTATTCGGCGTTAACGCAGCGAGCACCTTGCTATGTGCTAGAGCTTTTAGAGATAGAGGTCGAATGTTAGCCTGGGACTGACCCTGTCTTGTATGATCACGATGGTTGTCAATATCTTCATATTGGTGATCCTCAACACTGGTCATGGTGGCTGTGTTTTGGGGGGTGGATTCAGAGTTGGTCTGATACTGGCCGCGTTGGTTGTCAATGTCTTCATACTGGTGGTCATGAAAGCTGGTCATTATAGCTTGTGAGTTGTTCATGTTGCCACCTGAAGCATTGGGATTCAGTCCAGGAGGAGGGTCCCTGGTCCTCCTCCTGTACCAAAGTGTGACCAAGAGGATGCTAATCAGGGCAAAGGCAGCTACTGAACCATAAAACCACAAACAGAGCCAATGAGAACCACAGACAGAGATACTGAGAACAGGTAGGGAGGGACTGGGGGCAGATTCTGGTTTGTGTGAAGTACTAGTAATTGCAAGGGGTGAAGTTAGTGTTACTATTGGCTTGCTTGAAGGGCCTGCAGGGTCGCTTTGTTTGCTGTCAACTGAAGCTGTTGACACTGTCACTGCAGATGAGGTCTGGATATATAGAGTTAGTGGAGATATGGTTGGCTCTTCACACATTTCCTCAGGATTGATATCTTGTAGCTTTTGTCCCTGAAATTTGGGGGGTTGGTCACATATTATCTCGTCTTTAATTGAATGAAATTTCATGATATTCAGTCTAAAGAGAGCCATCCTACAGTCACACAGCCAGGGGTTCTGCGTAAGCTCAATGCTATGATGTGGAAGAGATAGCAACAGGCCAAAATCCGAAGGGAGAATGGCAGACATTTTGTTTTTCCTAAGGCGCAAAAGTTGGAGCTTTGCCAGTTTGGGTAAAAGTCCAAATATACTTGGCTGAATATTTGTTATCTGGTTCTTCCTCAAGTCCAATGATTTGAGTGTTTGCTTTTGAAATGTGCCAGGCTGGATCATCTTTATCTGGTTATGGCACAATTTCAACACTTCTAGTCGTGGTAGATTTGCAAATGTAACTGGTCGAATCATCGTTATCCGATTATCGCACAACTCCAACTTCTCTAGTCGCGGTAAGTTTGCAAATGCACCTGGTTGGATAGTTTTTATCTGGTTAACGTCCAGGTCCAACCATCTTAGTCGCGGTAGATTAGCAAATGTACCTGATTGAATCATTTTTATCTGATTTTCGGACACTTTCAACGCATCTAGTCGTGGTAGATTTACAAATGTACCTGGCGAAATCATGGTTATCTTGTTTATGTCCAGGTCCAACCATTTTAGTCGTGGTAGATTTGCAAATGTACCTGGTTGAATCATTGTTATATTGTTCCTGTCCAGCTCCAACGAATACAGTCGTGGTAGATTTGCAAATGTACGTGGATGGATCATTGCTATCTGGTTCTGAAAAAAGCTCAAGTGTACCAAACCCCTGTACCTCCGCATCAGGGCCTGGTTTACAGCTGTTATACAATTACGTTCTAAATTCAAGCAAGAGAGAGATGATGGGAGGTTCTGAGGGATGCTGGTCAGGCCCATATCAATGCATGTGCAGTTTTCTGATGATGCACAGCTGCAGTCAGCTTCTGGCATGTTGGGCTCCTTCAGGATGATGAGAAGGAAAATAAGCACGTGTCGCAGCTTTCTTCCCATGGTGCCCTGTCACCTAGAAAGACCAGGAAGCATCCTTGTAAGGCCAAATTCATTCAACTTCATGCGTTGAAAGTATAACACTATACGTACTGGAAAATCTACATGATAAGATGAGATGGTTGTAAGAGGAAAGTTTTGCTCTACATGTACAAAGAAGAGAATATGTGGTAAGGCACGAATGATCATCCCAGAATTTTTTTTCATTCTTTCCTTGGAAAACTGTCAGACAATCAAGAAATGTAAGTTATTTGGCAAAAAACAACAACAGTAATTTGGAACAGCTTCATAGACCCTGTTTGACAGTAACTGTATTTTCTCCTGGTTTGTTTTCCTTATAGAACGTATGCTTCAGCAGATTTCCCCTGAAATGTCTGAATTGTGTAGCAACCAGTCCTGAATTGTGAGAGAAAGTAATATGGACCTCTTGATTGTCTGATAAAGTTAAATACCAAATGTACTATATATTATGACCATTTTTACTTCAGCAGAATGATGCTAAATCTAAATCATCCAGGACCAGCCTGAAATGAACAATGTACTTCACAGGGCAGGAATTAAAGCGATTACTTCGTAACTAGTACTAAGGTAGGCCGCAAAAAAAAGATGGCGGAACAAAAAGAGCAAAACAACACGATGAAAAGACTGCAAGCTCCGCCTCCAAACACGCTTTGGTTATTAAGGCCCGTGTGTGTGTAAAACTGTGCGCGGCCAGGCACGGTTCTGGATGTCCCCGCGTATCTAAGAACGTAGCTAGATTTGACAGAGGCACGGTCTTGGATACGCGTCGAATATCCAGAACAAGGCACGGTTCTGGATACAACATGGTATGTCCTCTTACATGTACGGTGCTTATTGTCTGAATTTCTGGCTATTTGAATAGCATTAACATTTATGATACAGATGAAAATTCTACTTGTGGTGCAGGTCTTGATATGCATATTTACTTGTTTTTGTTATTCCTGGTATTAGAGAAATGCAAACTAGAATCAGATTTCTGTCTTGATTATGAGACAGGCAAACGTTGTATTTCAGACCCTTGAAACGACTCGCATAAAAGTGCGCTCCATTGTCGATTTCAAAATGTACAGACATATTTTGAAATTTTACGCGACAGTATGGGATCCGTATACAAAGAAAGACAAAGACAAACTGGAAAGGGTACAGAATCAAGCTTCAAGATTCTGCACGAACAACTATAAAACGGAAGAAGTGTAACGAAAATGAAAAGAAACCTACAGTGAGGGTCGCTAGAAGACAGACGAAAAATATCCAGACTATGAATGATGCACAAAATGACTAATTAACTGGTGCCAGCCAGGTGCCGCCGCGCCTCGTGCATGCGAAGCTGGTGGCTCGTTCTCATTGAAATGTACAAAATGGTGATTTTTTTGGTTGAAAAATCGATGATCTGTTTTTTCAGGCAAACCTACCTTATTTTTTAGGAAAACATCTCAATTAATGATTACCAAAAAAGGACAGCTTAATTGCCATGGGAAGTTACCGAAAATTTATGCACTTAGATAAGACATATGTAAACAATGCAATTTTTTGTGCGGCAAAAACGCTGGAACATCAACATGAATTGGGTGTACGATAAAGCTTGTATTCATGACATCACTTCAAAAGCCTTTAGTTTAGGCGTCAGTATCTATGAAAGTGCTTCTGTCAACTCATTATTTACTGGTAAATATACACGTATTGAACACGTAAAGATAGCACAGTGTAGTGTATAGAAGTAGGAAAAAATATCTTTGGAAGCAAAGAAGAGTAGAACATCTGAGTCTGTTGACGCCACAGAGGGTTATTTTTCTTCGGATCCATATTTTTTCACTTTATTTCCAACTATTATGTTTATGGTGCATAGGGAAGGGAAATTCAATCTCTTGTTACGTCTTTTCCGCTACACGTGTAACTTCCGTTACCGGTAACGGATGTTACAAAACGGACGTTTTTGTTTATTTCTCCAAGAAGATCTGCAGTTTTTATCTTCATCATTGAGAACAAGGGGACATAAGTACGGACATTTTAAACTGGCGACTTTTTATATACCAGGTGAAGAAACTAAAATTAGAAAGTAAAAACAACGGTAACGGATGTTACATTTATTACTGTAAAACAATTTGTTCAGCGAATGTGGCTATAAATGACAGCACACACTCTTCTCTTCTTCTCTTAGAAACCTAGAAAACTTGCTAAAAGTCATCAAAATGGCAATTTCATGTTTTATATGTGACTCTATCTAAACTGCACGACCGTCTTACTTGAGCGGTAACGGATGTTACAGAACTTGGCGACAGGTATGAAACACCTCGCACGGCGTACAGGAATAGTGACAGGAGCGATCTGACTTGATCAATCAGAGGGCCTAGCCATCCGACTTCACCAGGCAGAAAACTACTGCCGTAATCAAATTGCTACGTTTTAGGCTGCTTTTTAAAGTTTCTATTTCGTCTCAGGCGACAGCCGCTTTTTAGGGGGAGAAATCCAACCCGCGACCATAATTTCTCTCAAGTCATCAATCAAACCTAGGTTTGTGGTACATTTTTCGTAAAACATAGTAAGTGTAGTGGGAAAGTGAAAAAAGCAACAATGAGGTCCATGATTTGGCTCAGACCTAGTCGTAAAGAGTGGCGACAGCATTTTGTACATTTGAATGAGAACGAGTGTGGTATGTTACACCGGAAGGGCGGTTATACCGGCTATACAGACACAGATACAAATTTTGTGGGGAATGTTGGCATTCACATAGTCATACTGCTTAGATTCACGACACATTATGATGGCGGTATTTAGGTGCCATGCTGAGCTTTTTAATTGTCTCTACATTATATTGATACTCGGCGCAGCCATCTATTGCAGTCTGTCATAACATAGTTTAACAATCTACCTTTCAAGCGGGTCAGCAGAGCCTTAGTCGACACTTTCTTGACAGGAGCTCGGGACTATGGTTACTGTTGTTCCTGTAGGGTGTGTTCTCCGTCGGTAGCTGGTCCGTAATGCCGTGTGACAAACAGCCCAACGTTAGTCTGACGTGTACGGTGGTGCTAATTGTCTGGCTATTTGAATAGCATTAACATTTATGATAAAGATGAAAATTTTACTTGTGATGTAAGTCTCGAGATGCATATTTACTTGTTTTCGTCATTCCTGGTACAAAGAAAATACAAACTAGGATTTCTGTCTTGATTGTGAGTGAAGCAAACGTTATATTTCAGAACGTTGAGCATCTTCGAACTTCCACTGCATAAAGAAAAGAAGTCAAACCACTCAACTAGCGGAAACAGATTTAAGATAGTTCATTTCACTCATAATTCATTTGTGTAATCCATTTCTCTTTTCTGGTAAGCATATCGGAACCACATCGGAAGTGTTTTGATACACTACTCTTTTTTTAAGGATCAGAGAATTTCATGTGAGGATCGGGAAAAAAATAGAACCTCTACACCCTAGGCCAGAAAACCTGACCAAGTGTACCCAACGAAAAGCCCGACAAAATGCTTAAAACGCATAAAATTTTCAGAACAAACTACTTGGAGAGTACAAGAACCAACTACAACTTTCTTACGTGCATAGATTCAAATCTCTATTGTATCTTATTTAGAATGTAGCCAAGGATACAGATGCTACGTTTGTTGAGATGGCCCAGTATACCAGCCAAGGCCTACCGCGCCTTTATTGATGGAGGTATCAGGAGCGGGACGCCAGGCAAACATATCCGACAATGAATCATTCATTTTCAAAATTCCGTGGAAACAAAAGGACTCCCTCGAGTTGACCCGCTTCTATAGATGGCCCCTAATAGACCCCCCTCCCTGAGCCATTGGGCATTCTGACGTTGACGTCATTCATCAATGACAGCCTCTTGTAACTCAACACCGGTCTTCACACACCGTGCCGTCCGGGGTCCGGCCTTTCTTGAAATCGAAGCGCCGTGGTGACGGGCCGTGTCGTGCACCTGCCCTACTGACTTTCTGGCAAGGGAAAAAATGTCGCGGCTCGGTTTGGTCTTCTGCCTTTGCTGCACGACCCTGACTCTCTACACTGGTCCGGTCTTGGCGCAGGGCAGTGGATACGGTGAAGACCCTTCTGGTGATTACAGCGGCTCTGGATCTGAACCCCGGAAAGGGACCGGTGTGTACTATGATCCAAGTGGCTCGGGATCGGGAGACTACGATCCAAGTGGTTCTGGGGGCTCTGAACCTCAGAAAGGGACCGGCGTGTACTATGATCCAAGCGGTTCGGGATCGGGGGACTACGATCCTAGTGGCTCTGGGGACTATGGTGGGGACCTTTGGACCCCGATGTACTTCGGTCTGGATCCCAACGGTAAGCACTTTCCTTACATTTGTATTAGAAAAAAGTCGTACTTGTAGAAAAATGGAAAATTGCAAACTGGATTCAGTGAACTAAATTAATCAATTTCAACCGTTCGCAGCAACTTTCATTATTTACAATTTTGGGAAAATGTATGAAAATCTTTTCGCCAATCTGCGAATGGGGCATTTTTTTCCTCCTATGTGTATGATATGAATTCAAAGAGCTCTACAAATGCAGTATCGGGTAGGCACTTCAGATATCCAACTGTTCGAGGCATTATGAAGAAGACCTCAATTACATTTTTAACACAACTGTCTTAGACTATTCGGCGCAATAATGAGAGTAACTGGAGTTAGGCATTTGTTGAACTCTCACACGAGATGAACCTTGGTATTCAACACACTCTCGTGAAGGCCTTGGTCAGCTACAAAGTATCTGTATCTGTATAGCCGGTATAACCGCCCTTCGGCGTAACACACCAGCTTCGCAGGCACGCGGCACGGCGGCAGCTAGCTATATCACACCGAACGACAAGTACAGTAGTTACTAAATCTTATTTCAAAGTAATGACCACAGGCCAAACATGTAACACTTTCGCAGCTCAGTAGAGGGGCCCGTGTGTACATCCTATAACTTGATTTAATCATTCCTTGTAAATCTGTAGACTTTTGGGCAAGGAGAAACAGATGGGGTCCAGACATTTCAAGAAATTACTTTTAATCTTTCAGAAAAGTACTTTTACTTTTCCAATACTCTCTTTTCACTGTACCACCAGCCATGTGTCACCCAGCACGTCGTCAATCGTGATCCATTGCTACTGTAATCGTAGAAGAAAATGCCATACTGCTTGGCCAATTGACCCGTTCTACTTGAATGTTCCTTACGGTGCGGTCACGTCCGTCGCAGGTTATTGTATACGCTTTTGATGTCGCAGAATTGACAAGAAGGCTTTGGCAGAACCAGTTGCTTACAAGGATCTTAGAAAGCATTTTTCGTTACAAGACAAATTTTCGTTACAACACATACACGACAATTCCAAGAATGTCGAAGTTCGCGATCGATTTCGTACGAGAAATGTGACCTGACAAGGAGAAAACTTTAAAATTTGTCTTTCTTTGAGCTTTGGATTCAAAGCCAATGTGTCTCTTATGCCTCACTCTAAATTTAATTTCGGCCTAACATAGAATATCGTCTTAGTGCCACTAGAAGAACCTACTAGGAGAAGAGGTTTCTCCTGCTGTGTCAAAATTTGAAGAAATTGACTTTTTCTGCTCGTCTTTTCAAAATTGTCTGTGACGTATCGTTATTATCCGTTCAATGAATTGTTGCTGGGCATCTTCCCCACACTAAGCCAGACCAAGGCACGTAAGACACTAGACACTTTACGGCTTTCATGCAAGCAGACAGGTATGCAAGTATGGAAGGTTGACAGTACAACGGATCCAGCGACATGAGTCTACATTGTAGTTTCTATAGGACATACATCTTAAATGTGTTCGGATCTCTTAAAACAAATTAACATCAGATTAGGAAACTATCAACATGTACTACCATGTTTGACAAGTTACAAATAAAAGAACTTAGAAGAAGGGTAAAATTGAATGCCATTGAACTGAATGATTCAGTGGGTATATGTAGGCATATCCAATAACAGTTATGCCAACAATCTGACGCAGACAACAGTACCTTTACCCCAGTGGCAGGGCAGCGTGACTCTGTTGGGCACCGTCTCCCTGGTAAGGCTCCGCCCAGTGAGTTCGTTAAACAATGCACCTTGTTAGCAAACACGAGTAGTGTGTGCACGAAGTAGCGGTGAGACAAAAACCACCCAAGGGGGGCTGTTGGGGCCAGGAGCTAGCCACTGAATAGATTAGAAGAGCCACAAAGTTGTGTATATTTGTGTGTTGTTGGTAAGCAGACGATTGTATGATAGTTGTGGCCTAGAACCACTGTTGTGGCAACAGGTGGTTGGGTGATGGTGACTGTCATCACAGACCACTGATATATCATCATTAGCCTTCTCTATGGGTCAGGGATGTTTAATGGATTATAATGGGCTTTTCTGGTTATATATCTGATTCAGTACTAATTGTGCCCGGTTTCCTACAGTAAGCCGCCTCCTCAGAAAAGAATTATCAAAAACCCTTAGTTATTTCTGTAACACATTAGGAACCTTCCAATGACTTTGCTTCAGGCCATTCCAAAACACGGGTCTGCGCTGGATTTGACGTTGCCTTGGATGTATCTTATTCCTGGACTTGTCTAGCTCCGGTTCGCTATTTTATTGCGTCTAAACTGTACTTTCTATGTGACTTTCTTGACCTTGACTTTTCGACTGCCACAGGCAACTTCCAAAGACTGTAGTAGGCAACCTTACCGACCGACTTCCAACCAAAGAAGAACAAAATCGCATTTAGTAGTTCAAACGACTAATTCCCAACTATGGTCCGGAGAAGGTCGGGAGATGTAATAAGGGCCTGGGGTGTAGGGGGCTCTGGATAGAGGTCTGGACCTTTGGCGGCCTGCAAGAGAATAAGGGCCTAACTCCTAACCATGGTCTGGAGAAGGCTTGGAGGCCATGGTCGGCCGGCTATGTGTAACATAGTCAACAAGGGATTAGGCGATCAGGGCAATTACCACTCAAAGGTGTCTCAATGGTTAGTGTTCCAGAGAGAAAGAGCTAAAGCGTCACAATGCGGAAAGTTAACAGTGCCAGGAGGCACAAAAAGGCCCTTACAGAAGGGTTAATGTGTTTTTAATTAGTGCGTAATGACCTCCTGGCCTGAACCATCATAAATCATATCCGTTCATCCGCGGACGGAGACCTCTGTGCTACCTTAATTGGATTTGTATGGCCCAGTGTGTTCAACATCATCTTTGTTGAATCAATTATTGAATCAGCACATTTCAAAGACAACATGAAGAGTTTTTAAAACGTTGATCCATTGTATAAAGGTATGATTTGAATGCAACGAAGCAAACGAAATGTAGTTATCTTTATCATGTCTTAATCTATATGAATTCGTTTGAACCACTACTGAGATTTTGGTTGTTCAATGGTCGCTGGGTGGAGAGGGGAAACAACCTTTTATATATGTCTATGAATATATTATATATATGTCTATATATTATTGCTTTAAAATTACAACACCAATGACTGAATAAGTAACGTTTAAGATCACCTAGTAGAGGATGGAAACGACAGCGAACATAGCTATACAAACCTGTTTTGTACTGTGAATAATTGTAGTCCTTTCGCGAAGAATATGCACCATTGACGTAAAAGAAAAGTGTTTAGTACCATAACAGACACTGCGGTTTTTCGTCTTTCTTCTGTTGCGTACCAGTCGCACTAGTCATAGCCACCATCCAAGGTACTAGTATACTAAAGTGTTCAGTATGAGGTTTAGTGTTCTTGCATAGCCTTATCCTGCATGGCTTATGCTATGTTCGGCCAAAACATGTCTTTAGATTTTGCCTTCCCAAAAGAGTGACTGCGGACAATGATCTTTACTAGCTTATTGTTACGGAGGACAGTTCATGGTCAAATTCCAAACGTTCCAAAAACGCTCCTATGTTGAAAAAGCAGAACGTACAAAAGTGTTTCTTGTCCACTATTTCACGCTTTGCCTGTATCTTTACTATAACGCTTTGGTCTTATTGAAAAGCTACCCTTGTATCCTAAAAAAAAGGCTTTGCACGAGTGCTCTTCATGTTTTAAGACAACTACGCGTGCCGAGAACAATTGCTTAAACCGATTCGAGCCGTAACGCTTATAATGGTCTCCTTACCTCGGCTCCCGCTAAGTCGACATAAGCCGATAAGCAATGCAATGTGAGGGATGTGTGTAAACGTTTTCTTTCAACAGGGTTCTTGGGGTGTAAACAGCACGCACTTAAACCAGATAGTGCATCTTTCTGTTAGTAGCCGTTTATCGTACAATGTATGGCATGCATGGGCATATTTCTCTTAATGTCTCTCTTGACATGCAACATGCCTTTATACATTGGCCCTGCCAGGACTAGGAGATCCTCAGTGTTAAGGGCATCGTATCCAGACTCATGCCTGTGCCTGAGTGGGTTAGGATTCGGATTAGGCACGGTTCTGGATAGCCTCCGCGTATCCAAGAACGTCGATTTGCCCCCGGCATGGTCCTGGACACGCGCGAACTGTCCAGAGCCGCGCCTGAGATTGGTTCTTGATACAACAAAGGGGGGCGGTACGAGTTCAGCCCCATCTCCATTCCCTCCCTTACCTGAGTACAAAACCACCAAATCTGTTTAAAGTTGGATCAAATATCTTGTGGTCGCCCCTGTCCTCATAGACGAGCATTCAAGCATGCTGGCGCACCCTGTTCTCGTTTTGTCTCTACAGACGACCCTTGTCAGCTTACCTGCCAGTCTTTCTCAGGTAGTGGGCGTGGAGAGGTATTTTCAGGCTACAGATGTCACAGGGTCATTAAAAATACGTCAAATGTACACAACGTTCGATGTTAGGACATCTTCTGTTCCTGCGCTCTGTTATCCTTGACTTATGAGTGTCTTTGGGGCAGTGTGTTGGTATATGTTGAGTGTTTTTACTGCCTTATACAGGAATGATACCGTGCATATCGCCCCAATTATGCATCACTAGTGTGTGTATCCTGCATTGTAAGTGCTGTATGCCCAATTCCTGTACCGCCACCAGCCAGCCCAAGGCTGACGAACAATGCTTCTCTGTAAGCTGACCCTTGTTCGCAGTAACGCGAACAGGGTTGGTTTCCGTAGGTCATAGAACGTCTGCATCCCACCATGCCACTCCCAGGCCCTGATGTCATAGCCAATCACCGAGCCGTGACTTGTGGTCGCTGTGTTGGGGTTGGTCACTATGTGCTTAGTCACCAGAGCCGTTCGACTTGCGACAGAATGCGGGACTTACTTGGATACTTTATTAACTCCATTTAACTTGCATAATGACCCCGTGTTTGTCTTAGAGCTAATAGGTCACGGCCTGGCCACATTTGTCGTGGGTCGTCGTGCGATTTTGATGCTTTATGATTTTCAAGCAGGCTATGAAAGAACCAACCAACCAATCAACCAACCGACAACACATACACGACCATACGAAGAATGCCCTCGATAGCAATCTTACTATCATCGTACGATGAATTGGCCCTAACTTAAAACTTTTTTATGGATTGGTTAAGTGCAGTTAATTTTTGCTATTTGTTGTAAAAAGAACCCCCTCTGTCGTTGGGACCAAGAGCGCTCACATACCCACTGACGGTAGTCTTATAGTCTTTTTCAGGCCATTAGAGGCAGTGGGTTGTTGATCCACCCTCCCTTTCTATCACCATTTCTTACCCAACCAAAGTCACGTACAAATTTTACATCTGGGTGGAATGAAAGGAAACCCTTCCCAAGGAAACAGCGTGTAGTCAGAAATGGCAGGAATCGAACCCGTGACCTCTCAATCTCGTATCTTCTCGCCTTAGTCACTCAACTCGATGACACACTATCAACCTCTTGTCAAGCCGCCATGTCTCGGAAAAAAGATAGTGAATGGTCTTACGGCATTAAAGTAGTAAACTGAAGACACTCGTTGTATTAGTGTCCATGACAAGATTACCTATTGACAGTAATTGATGCCTAATGATTGACACTTATCACATTTGATGAGCCTTTTACACAGGCAGCTGTCAGGGAATCCTTCCGCCTACTTATCTGCTTTCAGAATCAGTTGCCAAAGATGCTTTCGTCATACTCCTTTTCCATGGTAGGAGACCGCTGAGCGACTCAATGTAAAGACGTGAATGCAAAAATATATTTGCAGACTTTCCATCTATATAGATGAAATAGCCCTCGTCCTGGGCGACTAATGTAAATGCATGAATGCAAACAGAGATATTTGCAGAATTTTCAACACTTTCAAAAACACAACTCTCTTCCTGCAGGTACGTGCAGCGACTCCCCTTGTCAGAACAGCGCTGGCTGCTGCGAGGCCCCCGAAGGAGGCTGGTACTGTTACTGCCTGCTAGGGTACGAGGAACCGGGCTGCACCACCTTTAACGACCCCTGCAGCTCGGGAGAGAACCCTTGCATGCAGGGAGGCACCTGTTCTTTCGACTCCTACAGTAACCAAGCCTACTGCCAGTGTCCACCAGGATTCACAGGTAAGAAGGTTGATTTTGCTTTTATCACTAAGCAACGTCCTCTAACCAACCTGCATGAGGTTTTTGGATACGTTCAACTAACGATAGGTTCTGTTAGCCACTGACGAAAGTTGTGAAAGACACTTGAAACGCCTGACAGTTTTCAAAATCCATCCTGTTGCTTGAGATTCCCTTCTGTATTTTATTCCTTAATCGACACCACAAACAATCTATTAGATGAAAATCATTCCTACCATGTCAGTAAAAAATTGAAGGCTTTTGGTATTATTCCTTGTCCCCATGTAACCCCGTCCGTTGTTTACCAGGGCGAGCGTGTGAGTTCGCGACTCCCATCGACTGTACCTCAGACGAGTGTCAGAACGGAGGAACCTGTGTTCCCGAGTCGTGGGGAGATGCCTGGTGTAGCTGTCCGGAGGGTTTCTCGGGGCCCTCATGCGAGTTCGTCATAGGGGAATGCGAGGAAGACACCTGCATGAACGGCGACTGCGTGGAATGGATCTGTGATGGCTACTACGCCTGTAACTGTGAGGAAGGTATGTGATGGGGGACCTCAACATGGGCTGCATCTCGTTGTCCGTATCATACTGATTTCCTTCGATTTCGTAATCTACATTGAACATTATTTTCTCTGTTTTGTTTTTTGGGCTCAAATCGGGGAAAGGTACATCTTTCTGAAATGATACCTTTACAAACTAGAAAGGCCAATATTTTCTTTGGAGCAAATACAGCGATGGGTTCACCACATTTTACGACATGGCAGGGAAAGAATGAGAAACACAAGGGAAAACAATGATTTACATTGATATAACTATAATGTAAAGTAAAATACAACTAAAACAACAGTTGGATAGCTATTCCCTACTTTATTGGTTAGGATTTTTAATTGCATAATGCAAACTGTTGATTTTCAAAATAAAAAAAAACGTCCATGCCCCGCATTCCAATGCTGGAGCAGGAAAGCTTGAAATACCTACCAAAACACTTGAATACAGACATACTGTCAGTATGGAAATGTTCTGTGCAGGTGTTAATCAAGTTAAATCCCAACAGCCAGTCAGCAAGAAATGCTCTGTGCAGGTGGAAATGCTTTGTGCAGGTGTTGATCAAGTTAAATCCCAACAGCCAATCAGCAAGAAGAATAGAGGAAAGCTGCATGCCTATTGGTTGATGCCCTGCATTCCATTGTGATGACTCATGCCCAAACGTGGTAAACAAGGCACACTAACGGACTAGGTAATACATTTGCTATAACACAGCCAAAAAACTCAAATAAAACCATTCTAAAAGCCTGTATCACAATAATTTAAAAAACGCCTAGGGGTATTTGCCCACTGTACCTCCATACCAAATTTCAGGACCTTGGGCCCTAAAATGAAGAAGCTGAATCCATTTAAAAAATGGCAGGAGGAGAAGGAGAAGGAGAAGAAGAAACATCAGAAAAAGCAATATGGGTTCACCACCACTTCGTGGTGTGGTGAACCCATAATTAAGAATTTTGTCCAAATAAGACTATGACAAAATCGCAGTTACATTTTGAATCTGACTATGATTCCAGGATATTCTGGGACTTACTGTGAAGTGGAGGGAGATGGCTCTGGGGACTATGGACCAAGTGGGTCTGGCGACTATGGGCCAAGTGGGTCCGGGGACTACAATGAGACCGGTGGGTACAGCCTTACATAACTATGTTCTTTTGAACCCATCTACATAGGCAGTTACCATTTTCCACCTTAAGCTAGCGTAGAAATGACAACAAACTAAACAGAAAATGAAAGCCAGATAAAACCATGTCAAGCATAAGCCTAAGCCCAAACCTCTGCTTGGAGAGTAGAAGATATTGGCATCGTTCTCATTAGTACTGTCATCGCCCCCCCCCCCTTCACAGATGGTTGCAGCAGTTCCCCTTGTCAAAACGGCGCTTCCTGCTGCCCGGAACCCGACGGAGGCTGGTACTGCGACTGTCCGCTGGGGTTCGACCCACCGACATGTGACACCTTCAACGACCCCTGCAGCTCGGGAGAGAACCCCTGCATGCAGGGAGGCACCTGTCACTTCGATACTACCATGCCTGACTACGCCTACTGCAACTGTCCATGGGGATTTACAGGTAGAAATAGAGCTGTGTACCGGTACGCAGTACCGATACTGTACCGGAAAAATTGATTAGGTACAGGTTCAAAATACCTAATCCCTCAGTACCGGTACTGTACCTAAACAATTTCACACCAATTTTATGCCTATTTGTGACCTCAAATGTTTAAATAGCTGGTTAACAATGGGTGCCTGTGTAAGGACAGTGTGTTCATGAAAACAAAAACATCTTAGTTTTGCCTATATTTTATCTGAGCATTCGCCATAAACAAAGAATAAACCTTAACTATCAAGTTTATTTGTGTTTTTTTGTTATTGAAGGAGTTCAGAAGAGCATGTAAATTGGTCGAATTGTTCAGGTACAGGTTCAGGTCCGGACCTGTACCTAAACCTGTGTACCTGTACCTGTACCTGTACCTAACATTTGTTTAGGTACACAGCTCTAGGTAGAAATTCCACTTAAAGTTTATAACTTAAGTACATGCACCGTGTTCCTGTTCTGGACAATGGACAAGATAAACCTGCAAAATCTTTGGATATGTCTAAGATATCATTGCCCTGTATACCTTTCTGACATGTTTTGCCAGGAGCGATCTGCCAGGAGCATTGGTGCTAATCTAGCAATAAGCTAAAAATAACACCCATTAAAGTCTATACTTACTTTTGTGCTCTTCTGATAATCTCCATTCGGATTCATTGGGGGCTAGAGGACGGTCAAATTGTCCATCCGCGTTACTATTTCCAAAATGGCCAATTGCCGATAACTACAAGCAGGCAATATAGATTCCCCTTGCACGGAGAATCTGCCTCGAGATTACCCTTGTGATAGCTAAAAAAACTGTCTGCCTGATTTAGGTAAAGTGTGTGAGACCACCGTGCCCACCGACTGTAGTTTGGACGAGTGTCAGAACGGGGCGACCTGCCAGACGGAATCGTGGGGAGATGTCTGGTGTTCCTGTCCGCCGGATTTCACCGGGCCTTACTGCGAGTTTGTGGTGGGAGAATGCCTAGAAGACAGCTGCGAGAACGGACATTGTCGTCCGGTGGATTGTGAGGGACACTATCACGAGTGCGATTGTGAGGAAGGTACGTAGCCGGTTTCTTGTTTTTCACGAAATGCTCATTGTATGCTCTCCTGTTGTCTCTGTCCTAAATTTTTCAAAAGTTGTGCGTGTTGTAATGAATGAACACGACTCCTGTATCAATCGAATAACCAAAAACACTGGCATGATGGCGTGGTTAGCATGATTTAGTCTGAATGTGTTTCATCAGGATATGCCGGGACTTTTTGTGAAATGGCGAAAGGCTCTGGGGTCTATGGACCAAGTGGCTCCGGGGACTATGGACCAAGTGGTTCCGGGGACTATGGACCAAGTGGTTCTGGAGACTATGACCCATTCGGCGCTATGTACTTCGGCTTGGACCCAAACAGTAAGCTTGATGTGTGCATATTGTTACTAGAAAAAACAAAACTGTAATAATGATACATAAAATAAGTGGGGTATTTCCAAAATAATTCAAGTTGGGATGTTGTACTCCGAATAGTCTTGAGAAAAAACTGCAATATTGCAACGTCTCAAACAAGTTCCCTCTTTCTGCAGGTACGTGCAGCGACTCCCCTTGTCAGAACCACGCTGGCTGCTGCGAGGCCCCGAAGG
>NW_017804242.1:1993762-1993946 GCF_001625305.1 Branchiostoma belcheri | reverse complement strand
TCCCCTTGTCAGAACCACGCTGGCTGCTGCGAGGCCCCCGAAGGAGGCTGGTACTGTTACTGCCTGCTAGGGTACGAGGAACCGGGCTGCACCACTTTTAACGACCCCTGCAGCTCGGGAGAGAACCCCTGCATGCAGGGAGGCACCTGTTCTTTCGACTCCTACAGTAACCAAGCCTACTGCC
>NW_017804242.1:1938206-1993742 GCF_001625305.1 Branchiostoma belcheri | reverse complement strand
AAATAATTCAAGTTGGGATGTTGTACTCCGAATAGTCTTGAGAAAAACTGCAATATTGCAACGTCTCAAACAAGTTCCCTCTTTCTGCAGGTACGTGCAGCGACTCCCCTTGTCAGAACCACGCTGGCTGCTGCGAGGCCCCCGAAGGAGGCTGGTACTGTTACTGCCTGCTAGGGTACGAGGAACCGGGCTGCACCACTTTTAACGACCCCTGCAGCTCGGGAGAGAACCCCTGCATGCAGGGAGGCACCTGTTCTTTCGACTCCTACAGTAACCAAGCCTACTGCCAGTGTCCACCAGGATTCACAGGTAAGAAGGTTGATTTGCTTCTATCACTAAACAACGTCCTCTAACCAGCCTGCAAGAGGTTTTTGGATAAGTTCAACTCATGATAGGTTCTGTTAGCCACTGTCGAAAGTTGTGAATGACACTTGAGACGCCTGACAGTTTTCAAAATCCATCCTGTTGCTTGAGTAACAATTCCCTTCTGTATCTCAATACCTTAATCGACACCACAAACTATTAGATCATTCCTACCATGTCATTAACAAGATTAAAGGCTTTTAGTATTATCCCTTGATCACCATGCTACATGCATGTCACCAACACTTAACCCCGTCCGTTTTTTACCAGGGCGAGCGTGTGAGTTCGCGACTCCCATCGACTGTACCTCAGACGAGTGTCAGAACGGAGGAACCTGTGTTCCCGAGTCGTGGGGAGATGCCTGGTGTAGCTGTCCGGAGGGTTTCTCGGGGCCCTCATGCGAGTTCGTCATAGGGGAATGCGAGGAAGACACCTGCATGAACGGCGACTGCGTGGAATGGATCTGTGATGGCTACTACGCCTGTAACTGCGAGGAAGGTATGTGATGGGGAACCTCAACATGGGCTGCATCTCGTTGTCCGTATCATACTCATTTATTTTCTTTTCTTATTTACACTACCTTTTTTTTTATTTTGGCCTCACGTGAATATTTATTAAATTATCACTGATGACTACGCAATAAAGACAATGGTACATTTTTTCCAAAACACTACCTGTACAAATGTTGACTATTTGTCTATTTGTCTAAAAGAGCCCATACCAATATTGCATAATTACCTTTTCAATCTATTATTCCAGGATATTCTGGGACTTACTGTGAAGTGGAGGGAGATGGTTCTGGGGGCTATGGACCAAGTGGTTCTGGGGACTATGGACCAAGTGGGTCTGGAGACTATGACGTGTCTGGAGATGGCTCGGGTGACTACAACGAGACCGGTGAGTTCAGACGTTCCTACTTATGATCTTTTGTATCCATCTTCGCATCAAGGCAGCTGCCATTTGCCACCCGAGGCTGGCGTGAAAAAAATACCAGGTTAAAAAAGGGAATTCTGATAAATAACCTCAAACACGTCAAAATAAGCCGAAGCCTGATCCTCTGCTTTAAGAGTAGGCAGCCTGACTTCATTCTCACAAGAAGGTTTAAAAAATCATTCGTCGGACTCATCAGCATATTACCCCCCTCCCAATCACAGACGGTTGCAGCAGCTCCCCTTGTCAAAACGGCGCCTCCTGCTGCCCGGATCCCGAAGGAGGCTGGTACTGCGACTGTCCGCTGGGGTTCGACCCACCGACATGTGACACCTTCAACGACCCCTGCAGCTCGGGAGAGAACCCCTGCATGCAGGGAGGCACCTGTCACTTCGATACTACCATGCCTGACTACGCCTACTGCAACTGCCCATGGGGATTTACAGGTAGAAATTCCTCTTAAGGTCCATAACTACTTAAAAGGACATTCACCGTGTTAATGTTCTTGCCAATGGACCATTAAATCCGTATATCTTAATGTGCAAAATATTCGGATATGTCCAAAATGTCATTTTTCTAAAAACTTGTATGATTTGTGTAATATGCCAAGGCCGTTGACGCTACTCTATCTATAAGCTAAAAAAATCCAAACCTACTTTTGTACATACTCTTCTAATTCTAATAATCTCCAATCATTTGGGGCCAGGAGACGGTCAAAATGGCCACCAGACTTACCAGTTGCTTAGTACGGGCAGCCAATGGTAAAAGCAAGCTAATGTAGACTCTCCTTGCTCAGGAGAAGTTGGTTGGAAATTACATTTCTGATAGCTAAAAAACTGTCTGCCTGATTTAGGTAAAGTGTGTGAGACCACCGTGCCCACCGACTGTAGTTTGGACGAGTGTGAGAACGGGGCGACCTGCCAGACGGAGTCGTGGGGAGATGTCTATTGTTCCTGTCCGCCGGATTTCACCGGGCCTTACTGCGAGTTTGTGGTGGGGGAATGCCTAGAAGACAGCTGCGAGAATGGACATTGTCGCCCAGTGGATTGTGAGGGACACTATCACGAGTGCGATTGTGAGGAAGGTATGTAGCCGGTTTCCCGTCGTTTTGTTCTAGTTTTTCAATGATAAAATAGATCCTCTCCTGATGTTTCCGTCGACGTCCATGGAATTTCATGTATGTTAATATTGTGTTGTTATGTCTAAACACGACTCTACATGTAGTAACGATGGAATACCCGGAGACGCTGCTAAGATGGCATGGATAACATTTTATCTTAATTTGATTTCAGGATATTCTGGGACTTTTTGTGAAATGGCTAAAGGCTCTGGGGTCTATGGACCAAGTGGCTCTGGAGACTATGAACCAAGCGGCTCCGGAGACTATGGACCGAGTGGGTCGGGAGATGACATTCCGGATGGCTCCGGGGACAATGGACCGACTGGGTCTGGAGACGATATTCCAGATGGCTCCGGGGAGGAGGGGCCAACCGGCTCCGGAGACTATGGGCCGAGTGGGTCGGGAGATGACATTCCGGATGGCTCCGGAGACGATGGACCGAGTGGGTCTGGAGACGATATTCCGGATGGCTCCGGGGAAGAGGGGCCGTATGGCTCCGGGGAGGAGGGACCAACCGGCTCCGGAGACTATGGGCCGAGTAGGTCTGGAGATGATATTCCGGATGGCTCCGGAGACGATGGACCGACTGGGTCTGGAGACGATATTCCGGATGGCTCCGGGGAGGAGGGACCAACCGGCTCCGGGGACTATGGGCCGAGTGGGTCGGGAGATGACATTCCGGATGGCTCCGGAGACGATGGCTCTGGGGACGACGGACCGGATGGACCAAGTGGCTCCGGAGACTATGGGCCAAGTGGGTCTGGAGACGATATTCCGGATGGCTCCGGAGACTATGGACCGAGTGGGTCTGGAGACGATATTCCGGATGGCTCCGGGGAGGAGGGACCGGATGGCTCCGGGGAGGAGGGACCAACCGGCTCCGGAGACTATGAACCGAGTGGGTCTGGAGATGATAATCCGGATGGCTCCGGAGAGGAGGGGCCGGATGGTTCTGGGGACGACGGACCAGGTGGCTCTGGGGACGACGGACCGGGTGGTTCTGGGGACGACGGATCGAGTGGTTCTGGGGACGACGGACCGGATGGTTCTGGGGACGACGGACCGGATGGTTCTGGGGACGACGGATCGGGTGGCTCTGGGGACGACGGATCGGGTGGCTCTGGGGACAACGGACCGGATGGTTCTGGGGACGACGGATCGGGTGGCTCTGGGGACGACGGGCCGGATGGTTCTGGGGACGACGGATCGGGTGGCTCTGGGGACGACGGATCGGGTGGCTCTGGGGACGACGGATCGGGTGGCTCTGGGGACGACGGACCGGATGGTTCTGGGGACGACGGATCGGGTGGCTCCGGGGACGACGGATCGGGTGGCTCTGGGGACGACGGACCGGGTGGCTCTGGGGACGACGGATCGGGTGGCTCTGGGGACGATGAAGCGAGTGGGGACGACGGAAATGGTGGGTACATTTTCTATGGCTAGATTGCCGTATTATACCATAATCTGAATAGATTAATAAGTCTATGACAATACCAACATAGTTGATAGCGATCTGTGTATGACATCCCTAACAATTGTCTTTCTTCCTTTTGTTCCTAACAGATACTCCAACGGAGGGGCCCAGGCCAGCTACTACAACCAGGCCAAACCCGCTTGAAGACCCCACTCTGTACCCGTTCGGTCTGGATGCTGGAGATCTGGAGTATGAGAATCTCCTGAACAGTGGAGATGGCCACTACTGGGGAGAGTGTTTGGAGTATCCCATCAACGACGAAGGGTTTCCGTTCTTTGGAAAAAGGCACTACGAACTTAACGTGAGTACTTCTGATATATTGAGCGTGTTGTCATTGTTCACATCTTAGTCTTTATCAAAAGGTAGACTTAATCTGACTTTAGCTGACTTGACTTGTTTAGACACTAAGGCTTCAAAAAATGCGGAACGAAATTACGAAATGAATAAACAATTATTGCAGCCAGAGGCTGTTTCAACAACTCTGAGATGCAGAACACAGTACATCGTCGTCATCATCATAATCTATATCACAATGGCCATCTTAAAACTTGGTTATTGCCTATTGTCATTTAGCCAGGGGACGTCGATCAATCAAAAGTCCCATTTTATATTGGTTGTGATGCCGTATACTTACCAGTGGTGAATAATCTCACCATTTCGCCGCGCTCACTTGGCGGTTCAATCGGTGGTTGTGGGAAATGGCCAGGCCTCATGGCACCATATACACCTCGTTACGGGTCATTAACTCTTAATTGTGCCTCATCAGATTTGCGACAACGGCGTGATCTCGTTCGAGACGGCGTGGGCCCCGTGGCTCCCGTATCTGTTCGGCACCCGCCGCGCGTACAACAACATCGCCATGATGGCGCCGTTCTGGGCCATGTCGGACGCGTCCAGCCTCTCACAGGACCGGACAGACGTGACCGAGCACTCGCACATCTACTTCCACTCGTATGCAGAGAACGACGGGCAGGCGAGGACTGAGGAGATCTTGAGCCGCGCCGGTGAAGATGCGAATGACTACGATTCATCCCTTCCAGGTAGGTTGCCCTACATGACATACAAAGTACATGATGCCTAAATTCATACTGAAGAAACATACAAGATGGCCCACAATGTACATTGTTAAGACCCTTCTGAAGTTATTCAACATCAGATTACGATAAAGTTATGAATTATTCAACATCAGATTAAAATGACCATGACTGTAGTGCAACTGCAGGGATATAAATGTAGCTTATAAGATAGGGAATTCAAATGTACAATCGCTGTTTCTGCACGTTTTGAAATGTAATTCATTGTTTATTCAATGTCCTGTGATTTTTTCCGACAGATTTCAGGCCTACATGGGCGCTGGTGGTGACATGGGTCCGTCTGCCCCCCTACATCGGCTGCAGCTGTTATAGAGGCTGGGGCTGCGAGGAATGTGATCTCACTGGCGTGCAGGTACAAACCTTAAAAAATCGCTGGTAGCTTTCCAGCTGGTATTTTCTTACTATTAGCAATCACGATTCGATGATCGTTGAAAGGGAAAAATGTTTCCTCGTCAAATTCTACACAGCGCCTAGAAGTTCCATCGCTTGTCCTTTGCGGCATCCTAAGTGCATTCAGCATTACCGCATACCGTACATGAACATTTTCTTGTTGTTTTCGCATCTGCTACAGACGAACACGTTCCAGACTGTGCTCATGACAAACGCCACACATTCCTTCGGCAAGGCCATCTACCCGAGTGGAGGACTCAACTGGGTTTATCCAGGTACATTCCGGATTTTTCTTCAACATTCGACCATACGTTTAATGATATTGACCTACATGACTATTTATATGAAAATAAAGCATATATCTGACTAAAAGCAGCCTCACAGTACATCACGTCATATTGGTTTCAATAATTGCAGCTGCCATTTGCTAACCTCTAATTGTCCTTGTTGTTTTGTCTTGATATAAACTTGAAAAGTCGTTCATAGAAGTAAAAAAAGATACAGCATGACAAGTTGGAAACTATTCTCAACAATCATCAAATTATAGAGAGTAGTAGTCTGGAATCAAGTCTTTTTAACTATAGTCCACTTAGCGAAAGCTTAAAAAGTATTTGACCGTGCCATGCCGTTGTTCAGGTTTTAGCGAGGAGTACTACCAGTACTTCACGGATGTTGAGGACCTCCCGTGGCCGGTAGCAGGCTTCAGTGCCGGGGACGGTGGACAGAACGTCCTCAACCTTCCCACGTACTCTGGAACCCAGAGGATGTATTTGTTGGATGAGGTCGAGGGCAATACAGGTAAATCTTCGCTCTGTTCATAATATGGGTCATGTCCTTGGTGCTGAAAGGGTGGTTGATTGCTGATTCCCGAATAAGACTGTTTGACCATAGGCAATATTGTAAGCCTGAAGCAAATTAAGATTTAATCATATCATTGAGAGGACCGACATTCATGTGGCGATTACTCGGATGCGATGATATTCTACTAATCAAGCCAGCTTTTTTGACACTGTAGGCCCTAACAATGTTCCATTTGAGGCATTTAAATTACTCACGTGTTATATTGTTTTCCGTTGTTTGTCCGTTTTTTATATATTTCTTGCGATCAGCCTTTGGGAAAAACTTTGCAACAAATTTACCTAACGCCCCAGTAATGTACATGTAGGACTTACTGGTCAATGAGGATCGGAAGATTAAATGTATGTGTGAATGGTTGTTGACCAATTTATCCAACGTCAATGAATTTAGGCTATACCGGTCAGTGGATGGTGAGGATGGAGGACTCGGACGGCACGATGGACGCCCGGCTGGAGTGCCTGGCCTGGTACCGGGACCAGCCGGACCCCGCGGACGCGAGCGTACGAAACGCCCTGGATCAGCTGCCGGACTGCCCCTGCACCGAATGGCAGATGTGGTTCGATGGAGCGTAAGTGTTATCTCCATGCAATCTTGTGGTCTCGCGGTCGTAACCAACTTTTAGCCTGAAGCATGGCTTCACTCCCCAGAATCCGCTTCTTCACCTGTTGGCCAACAAGACTGGAATCCGGGTCAAGGCACCTGCCGTAGATGACCAACTGGGTACTGTGTCCGGCCAATTTGATAGTGTCTTGCCGGTTGGTTACGACTTTGCCACCGAAAGGTCTACTTATAATGTAATGGGACAAGGACTGGAACTCGTGCTACCAAGTACAGAAAGGTCATTTTCACTAGATAGCTTTAACCAACGCTCGCAGCTGCATGCAGTTATAATTTTGCAGGGTGCAATGAATCCGCACAAACTGTCTTCTCTTCCAAGACCATTTCAGAGTAGCTGCACTGTTCACTGAGTTTATCTAAGCTAGTTTCGCTTTTGCTTTTCTTACCACAACTTTGTTGTTGAAAAGTCTGCCTCTTGTCTCTGTAGTTTCCGGATAGACTGGAGCAGCTGGGGATATGGTATCTGCGGTTACAGCGCCTTCCCCACAGCGGACGGGCTGGTGCAGAAGTGCTGCTATGAAGACGGCGCACTGGTGACTGGGAGTCCAGATGGAGGACATGTTATTCAGGTTAGGGTTACGGTATGGGCTAGTGTACGGTGTGTGGGATTGGGATTTGGGTACGGGGTTGGGGTATGGGTTAGAGTTAAGGTACGGTGAACGGGATTGGGGTTAGGGTATGGCGTTTGGGTACGGGGTAGGGTATGGGTTGGGGTACGGGGTGCGGGTTTAGGGTTAAGGTACAGGGTTGGGGAACGGGTTAGGTATGAGGTCAGGGTACGGAGTACGGGTTAAGGTACGGGATAAGAGTTAGGGTACGGGGTTGGGGTATTCGTTTATTTATTTACGACTTCCATAGGAACAAACGTTAACGGTAAACACTGCATCAGTAGTATTAAACTTTCTTTATTTGCATGCGTCTTCTTGCAGGACGAGGAAGAAGACGACCGGGCATACACGAACTGCTGCGTGGAAAGCGTAGGGACCTGTGACCTGTTCTACGAGAAGCGTCCGTCAGCCAACTGCTCAAGATACGTCCCGCCCATATGGAGTAGGTCTTTTTCAATGCAGACTCGCCTTAAATGTTTGTCGTGTAGAATAACCATTGTGCTGATCTTCTAGCATTTCTCTAAGGCAAAAGTACGTAAATTTTATGGATGCAATTTCCCGCAGACTACAAATCTAACACAAGAGCACGAAAAATATAAGATTGGCAAAACGTCCAAGCTGCATGAATTTTCATCATCTAACCGTTTTAAGAATTGAAGACATAAAGCATGACACCACAGCCAACAAGGTTTTTTTTCTGTATCCAAGAAGTAAAGAAAGTTTACATCTGAAAAATATAAACAAAGATTTGACGACTAAACATGTTCAACAAATCTGAGATTTTATACCTCCGGGCTTTTTATTGTATATTTTTATATAGGGTTTTAAACAAAGAATTTATCGAGACCGGACACCCCTCTGTGTGAGGGGTCATATAAGTGGACCAGACCGCGAAAAGCTTAAAACGCCAAAGGTCAACGGTCGCGACCACTTTCACGCTCAAAGGGGTGTTTTGGGGCACCAAAAGACACCATTTTCACGCCCGAAAACACATATACAATAAAAACAAAAGAACGTGCATCATCTGCAGCCCAATAGCAAAACATATACCGAGTCTCAAAAGATTCCGTCCACCCAAACGCGAGAAAAAGCTGCGAACATGAAAATCTGAATCTCTCACAAAACCCTTCCGCGGAAGGATGTCTCCTCCCACGGAGGTAATGATACCAATCACCTACCGTACATAGAAATGTCTAATGGTATCGTTTATTCCTATCCTACCACAGGCTGGACATGGGGTGACCCTCACATCGCCACGCTGGACGGGAAGGGGTACACCTTTAACGGTAAAGGCGAGTACATCATGGCAGATGTGGACAACGGACAGTATCAACTGCAAGCCAGGACCGAGTTTCCAGAAGGTAAATATAAGTTTCACATCGGTTTATATTAGGCAAAGACTGCAAGTTCATAAACTCCACAGTGCTTTAGAAGCGACTGGAAAGAACAGAAATTGGTCGAATAGACAGATAACATGCCAGGGGGCTTGATCAGTTAAAGGAGTACAAATTGTCGTTCAGGACCAACTTCCCTAACATGTTATCTGTGAATTTGGCCAATTTCTACTTTCACTATAGCCTCTTCCCATGCCAGGTAGAGGCTAGCACGTTCAAACTACATAGTCACTGACATGTTGACTGCACAAATATCACGGTTGCCGACATTCATCAACACAAATTTCAATTCCTTTTCGCTTCTCAATACCCATTCATTGTTCTCATTGAATTTCCCCCAGGCACCACTACAGCGACAGCCTTTTCTGCCATGGTCATTCGAAAGAGTGGAGGCGTCCCGATTCAAGTGAACATAGATTCCAATTCGGCATCAGGCATGAAGCTGTATATCGATGGTACACTGCAAGACATGACCGTATACGGAAACGTCAGCTCAACCATTATCCAAGAGGACAACGTGTTGGTTTCAAGGCCAAGCGCTAGCGAATTCAAAGTCTACTACAGCACAGGGGTGTCAGCGACTGCACAAGTAGAACAGGTACGTTCAGGTTTTAATAATAAGCTTTAGAACGATCCAATTTTTAAGGTCCTTGATTTTATGATTAAGATCGCATGTACAACATAAACATCAGAGTGACTCGCCTATAAAGGTTAGACATCCAGGTAATAAGGTACACAAGAAAACTGAAAACTTGAAACATCTGACAGTTTAATTTTCAAAATCTGTGCAGTTGCTTGAGTAACTGTTTTCTTGTACCTAAGAGTGACTGTTGATAGATCAAGTCTTCTTACTAAAATTAAACGCGTTGCTTTAAACTCTGACCTACAGGGCATGATGTCGATCGTCTTCTCGGCTCCCGAGTCCTTCAAGGGGAAGACGAAAGGCCTGCTGGGAGTCTGGGACGGAGATCAAACCAACGACTTCACGATGTATGACGGGACGGTTCTGTCAACTAACTCCACCGAGAGACAGATTTTCGACTTCGGACGTTCTTGTAAGTTCTGGCGTTTACTAAGTGTATTATTTTTGACCGTTTATCCCATGTTTCGACACTACGACAATTTTAACCCTAACCCTTGCGGAGATTACATTACGAGCTTGAAGCGTTTTCAAGACATATTTTTGCTTGCCCGCAAATGCAGTAGACTATTAAAGGTTTATACAGACAGTCCCTTATGCTCCTTATGGCATCCAGAGGAAGAAAATTTACTTACGTGTGTTAATGTGAGGACCATAGGACGAATAGCTGAGGTTTCAAGCTGTGGATATTCAAATAAAGTCATCCACCTTAGTACTCGTATCACGTTATGCACGACACAGGGCAAGTGACGGCCACTGCCGGTGACAAGGTCTCCCTGTTCCACTACGAGGGCGGCCAGGGGGTAGACACGTTCCAGGACGACACCTTTGAGCCCACCTTCGGAGACGAGATGGACTCCTCCGCCGACCCGGCGCTGCTGCAGCAGGCGCGGGACAAGTGCGGGGAGAACCAGGCGTGTCTGTACGACGTCCTGCAGACGGGAGACGTGGCAGTCGGGGAGGCCTCTCTGCACCAGTCCAGTACCATCCAGGACGGCTCGCAGAAGACAAGTAAGTTCTTCTCATAGTTCTTGCATTTATGTAATGCTGAGGTCACAGTTCCAAACCGGGGCCCGGCCGGGCAGTCTTATGGAACGAAAAGTACGATATAAAAGACAACAAAGCACAAAAAAAGTTGAAAAAATTAATAATGAGAACTATTTGTGTATATTAATGATATAAATTGTTGATTTTTCGGTAATCGAAACAGCCCGGCCGGGCCCCGGTTTTGGAATTGTGACCTCAGCATAAAGAAGCTGTCCTAGAGCAATCTTCCTGCTATGTGATTGTTAGTAGCATCTTCAAAAAGATTTGGTATGAATTAACCACAAATTGCAACCAAATTGCCATTATTGTTCGTCAATATCAACTTGTTTGTACTCCATTAAAAAGCTAGACCAAATCATCCATAGCGTAACTCGTGTACTGTTATCGATAATGCTTTGTAGTTCTAAATGTATGATACATAATTGTTCTCGCAGTATTGCTGTTCCTTGGTTGTTGCCATACATGGTACCATTTGTGATAATCGATCATCGAGCAATAAAATTCATTCATTCATTCATTCATTCATTCATTCTTTCATCCATCCATTCTTTAATCCATCCCCCCGTAGGTAACTACCCTCCCAGCGTGACGGGCCCTACCGTGCTGTACGCCGTGTACCAGCAGACGTTAGAGTTCTCCCTGACGGCCCAGGACAGGAACGGAGACTCCGTCAGCTTCTCCGTATCAGAACCGTCCGACCTGCCGGCGTCCGTTCTGACTGCCAGTGGAAATACGGTAAGTTATAAGAAAACCATTGAAAACTGATATTTCACACATCGAATAACATTTATATTTTGAGTATAGAATGTTATTTCTAGTTTTGTTCACTTATGCAGTTTGATACTTTTGCCCAACACGAGTAAAAGTAGCTTATCTCGAATTTTCTTGTTTTATTCATTATTGTGAATGTGTGTGATTCTGTGCATATATCCTTGAGTTCCTCCACTGCACCACTGCTTCCTCCCACCCTGCGGGGAGACCTCCAATTTAGACCTTCCCGTCAGTCTGCGGTTACGTCATTCTCCCTCCTTATAAGCAGCTCCGAATGTTAAACTTTTTGAGAATTCCTAGATCACCATGTAAACATATCCGTTTGTCTCTACCAAAGGCCTCCTTCAGCTGGCAGGTGGACCGGGCGGAGCCGTTCGACCTGCGGGTTCTGGTGACGGACGCGGGCGGCGCGAGCGCCCTCTACTGGCCGACGGTGTACCTCTGCAACTGTGAGAACGGCGGCGGCTGTGCCTCCAGCGGAGGGACGCACAGTTCCTCCAATAACACCAGGTAAGGTCTAGCATGCGTTTATCATGTTATCGGGAGCTCCCAGTATCCCTACGGTGCTGGCAGAGTTTGCTATCGAAGGATGTCAGTAATCAAAAGGGCCAGTTGGAAAGATAGGCTGTTAGAAAAAATGGGGCCGGTAAAATTCCCTGGAGAATTGTTACCAGGGTAAAAAGACAAGTTTTATGTAAAGTCAATTGATATTCGTAAAAAGGGAAAAACAAATAACTCGTATCTTATATAATACTTGTGTAGTGCTAAAAAATCGAACATAAAATGATCGATGAAACTAGCTATAGCTTGATTTCTTCTAAACGTCATCACGCACAAACTAAAAAAATGTTGAACTTCATACCAAAATTCTGATTTTGTATTCTAATTTCAATGCAGGTTTGTGATGCAAGAGTGCACATGCGCGGCCGGCTACACCGGATCGAACTGCGAGTCTGACATTGACGCATGCGCAGCTAACTACGAGCCGTGTTACGCGGGAGTCCGGTGTAACGACCTTCCCGCCCCGGCCAACATCAGCGGCTACGAGTGCGACTCCTGTCCCAGCGGGTACACGGGCAGCGGGGAGAGATGTACAGGTAGGGGGACTGAAATTCTTTTAAAACGAAACCAGGTAGGGAAACTGAATTTTCTTCAAACGAAACCAGGCAGGGAAACTAAAACTACTTTTTTTTTTCAAACGAAACCACGTGGGTCAGTACTTCTGTGACGGAAGTGTGGTTTTGAGCGGTGCTGCTGCTTTAGGAGGAGTCTGTTTGTATTTCGTCCTGAGCGGCGAGGATTGGTTGAAAGTGAGCGGGCGGAGATTGGACTTCAGTTGATTGACAGGGCTGCTGCTCTTGGTAGCAGGATGCAGAATGATGTCACTAGGAACGTGTACTGTGTAATCATGGAATGGACCACATTCCATGGTGTAATACCATGTTTGAGGTCAGGTAGCTCTTTCCTCATTGGTTAGTTTTCGTGTAAATTTTGGCTGATGACATTCCCGTTCCTGTTCCAGACGTGGACGAGTGCGCATCGGGAGCATCCTGTGCGCAGCTGTGCGTGAACTTCCCCGGCTCCTACCAGTGCTCGTGTGACGCCGGGTATGAGCTGGGAGAGGACGGAAGCTCCTGCAATGGTGAGATTTCGGCGTGCGTGCTTGCCTGTGCGTCTCCCAGTTATTTGAATTCAATAGTCACAGGAAGTGTGGGGGGAATGGTGTAACCACAGACTGACAGTAAGATTTGGGGTTCAAAAAGGTCTCCCAATAGCTATAGGCTGGGAGGTGACCGTGAAATGTGTACAGAATCAAAAAGAAGTTCACAATAGTGAATAAAAAAGAAGAAAGATGTCTGAAATTTTCGATTTCTTGTTTGGACTTGGTTGTGTTTGCTACATGACCTGATCCACTGCGACATGCACAAGTTATGTAATAACTGCCAATGGTAACCAATGGTATGATACATATTAATGAAGCATCATTGGAGGCAATCCTATACTCATTTAAACTTAATGTATCAATGCCACGCGTTTATTCACAACAGACGTTGACGAGTGCACCCCAGCTAACGACTGTGACCAGGTGTGCAACAACAACGCGGGCTCGTACAGCTGTGCCTGCAACTCCGGGTTCCAACTGGATGGTGACCGCAAGTCCTGCACACGTGAGTCGTAGCATCTCAATATGGCATTAAGACATACTCTATTATAGCCGGCTTACAAGAAACCCTGTATACTAGTAATTAGTCCTGATATACGATAAAACAGCACGTATGACCCTACAATTTAGTAAAAATTCCGACCAATAGAACTTGCTAAAGAGGCTATGATAATCAATGATGAAATGACAGTTACAGTGGGTGGAAAGATTTCACTTTAATTGTGACAGCTAGAGTTGGATTGAACTGGTAATGACTTGGAAGGTATCAAAATGTTGTGCCTAGATATTCTTCTTGTTCGTCCATCGTTCTCGGCGATGACCAAGACATGCCTAGATAGGACATTAAAGTAGGGAAACTTTGCATGTCTAATAAACCACTTTTCATCCCCCCCCCCTGCAGCCACCCACCCATGTCCTGTGGGAGACACGGGGGGATGTGACCTCGTCAGGGGCTGGTGTCTGGACAACAGAGGCGGCATGCGTCCCAGGGAGTGCGCCTGCAAGGCCGGGTATGTCCTTGCTGACGACATGGTGAGCTGCAACGGTGAGTGTGCAGGGAAACTACTCGTACACCGTCACTGGGTTTGATCCGAAAATGTAGCTGTTACAGTTTGTATGAAGTACTCGTACCATTGATTTGTTTGCTCACTCGCTTATTTGATCACTTATCTACCGATAGAAAATATTTGTGAGTCAATTTGTTGCATTATTGCTTTTGTTCGATTTAATGACCACTGTGCTTTCGTTTTTTTTATAATCATCTTCTTTGACAGGACTTCTTGAACTATATCAATCAGTAGATCAATTTATTATAAATACGCGAGAAAGGAATGAATGACTGAGAAAAGAGGGTAGATTTCAAATTCACATTTTGCAGATAAGAACGAGTGTCAGACGGGGGAGAACAACTGCAACCAAAACTGTGTGAACACCGACGGGAGCTACAACTGTACTTGTGAGACAGGATACCAACTGGTGGACGAGCATACCTGTCAAGGTAAGGAAGTATTGTATACTGTAATCTGAAATAATTGTATGTCTTATGCTAAAGTCACATTTCCAAACCGGGCCCCGACCTGGCTGTTTGCATGAACGAAAAATCAACAGTTCTTATCAGGAATATACACAGGTAGTACTCATGATTATCTTTACAACTTTTCTTGTGTTTTGTTGTCTTTAATGTAGTATTTTTCATTCCCAAGAGCTACCGGGCCGGGCCCAGTTTGGAAATGTGACCTCAGCATAAGAAGACCATTCAGTCCGATAAAATCAAGTGGTTACTATAGACAGGATTCCTAATGCCTAGATATGTTGAAGAATGAATGAAAGTGAATCTAACAGTTTCAACTATCCTACACAGACATTGACGAGTGCAATGCCGGGACGTACAACTGCACCGGGAACACGGTGTGTAAGAACAAGCCAGGGAACTACAGCTGCGAGTGTGCTGCCGGACTGGTCTTGACGGGTGGCAAATGCGTCGGTGAGTAACCAACTACGCAGATTTATCTTAGGCTAAGCCCCGTAAAGTGACGAAAGACTGATCGTAGATGCTACTAGTAGCCTGTACCAGGCTTCGGGAGGACGGTTGGACAGAGTAGAAATTGAGAAGAGCAAAAATTGGCCAACTAGAGACAAAACGTGTCAGGGGAGTTCGTCCGCTAGAGAGTACAGCTTGCCGGCACCCGGGGCCAGTTTCTTCTTTCCAGCTGCCCCCCGAAGCCTGGTAGAGGCTACATTTTAAGTTGTTACAGCTGTAGATACAAAAAATTGGCACAGCCTATGTTTTAAGAGTAAACTGTTTCCTTCAAGCTGTACCACTTATCTTCATCTTTACTTTACCCACCGAGCCCTGAAACAAGAACTTGTTCATGACCATTTTTGTTCGAACTTTTTTCAGACCTTCCTGACGACGAGAAGCCAGTGTCTGCCCCCACACGACCCGCCTCTGACCAGGACCTCTCCAACGCTGTCACCTTTAACTGCGGGATTACACTGGAACAGGTGAGAAACGTTACCTGGCCGATTGGTGCCAGTGTTGATTTTTTTTTACATGAGCTTGTTTTTATGTCTGAAAATTTTATCGTGCGTGGTCAAACCATCTGACCAAGTGATTCATAACACCATTGTTGTAATGTTGGTGGCAGTTTTTTTTTAAGAAGCAAACTTAGCAATCTACAATACAGTATTCATTTGAAACCGATGTGCAGAATTCTGCAACCTATGTGTAGAATTCTGGAACCCATATACAGAAGCCAAATGCAGAAGTTTCTCGTGAGAAAGCCGAAACACTGTTCTTCCCCCCTCTCCTTAGTACACTGTCTCCGTGGATGACGCCTTCTCGGTTCAGCTCGCTGCCATGGTAACGGAGCACTGCGCCGTCAATGCTGCCGAGTGCGGGGTGGTGACTTCGGATGGCGCACGGAGGTCAGTGACTTTAACAAGGCCACGTCTGAGTCCTTTGTGGCTCTTAACGTACATATCTGCGTTCTAGCGGATAACCACAACTATGTACAAATGCTAGTAATCAAATACGTCAAAGCATGTGTAGACCTTAGAAACTGTGAACGATACGTCAAACTTAACATGTTGGTTTATCCATCTAACGTTTTTTGAATGCATGTAAGTTCATATATGAAGGAAACCTTACAATCCTGTTTTGCGCAATTAAGTCATAATCGAGTCTTTTGGGATTGGCTGACAGAGATGATAATTTGTATCCACTTGTTTGCTTGTAGGTATAGTGGTAGAGGACCTTACCGAAGTCGCTGTACTTTTGTTGTGTCAATAATAACCTTTCACCGTCTCCCTCTTGTCTCCAACAGACGGAGGAGCACGTCCGTGACCTTCACCGTCCTCCAAGTCCAGCGACCTTCAGGCTACCCGTCAGCGAACAACGACAGCACCACCGCGCTTGCGTACTACGTCCTGCTGCCCTCCGGCAACACTTCTATCCCTGGGAGCGAGCTTCTGACCATCCTCCAGTCCAACGTGTCTGCCCTGGAGGCGGTGCTGGGAGGGGACATCTCAGGCATAGCGTTACTGGTTCCAGTGGAGGAGGAACCTGTGGCTGCTTCGGGAATGAACGTTGCTGTGATTGTGGTGGCCGTGGTCGTTCCTCTAGTGCTGCTGGCAGTCGTTGTCGCCGTCGGGGTGCACGTGTACAAGTAAGTATGAACACGCACTGCTATGTCCAAGTATGTTACAGGTTATTATAATTAAAATTACGACTACGTAATGCATACATATACGAAGCAAGTTTAAAGTATGATTTTCAACATAAGAAATTGGACTTACCCGAAATTTCGACTGTACAACTCTGTCAAGAAATGAGTAGACCATCGCTTCTGTGACGTATTAAGCTAGGCAGATGATTAGTGGATTATAGGTTCCATATAGTCTGTGGTGTCCCCCGTCTTCGTTCAGGGATCATGGTTGGAATGCCCTGATGTAGATGTGCAAAGAATTCTGGTTCTGAGTCCTAGAGGTATGGTTGTAACTTAGATCAGGCCTACAAGTGCACAAGTCATCTAAACTAACATGTATGTTTTACGATGTACCCTCTCGCTAGGAAATCAAAAAGGAAGAAAGTGGGCATTTCCTCTGAGGACCTGCGGATGGATCCCGTGAAGAAGGAACGCGTGTCTACCCGGGCGTGGGGCCCTCTGCAGAAGGGACAAGCTGCCGCCAATCCTAACGCTCCTCCTCCAACGTGGTCAACACAAGCTGCAGCAGGAGGGACGACGTCGTCTCAGCCCGTTCGGGTGCCTCTGCCGCCGGTCCGCGCGCCGACTTTCGTTCGGGAGCCGAGCACGCTGAGTCGAGAAGAGTCGGGCGCGGTTGCCAACCCCGCCTACCAGTCCACGGAGGACCTGAAGAGCGAAAAGGAACCGAAAGCCAGCGTACTTCAGTTGCTGCCAGTGGCATCCTCCCTTCCTGCGGCTCCGGCGGACAGCGAGCTTTATCCCAAGCCGCCGGGGACACCTGACTGCTGACTGAAGGGCTAGGCACGAAAGGACAAGGGCTCACCCTTGCAGAAAACACAGGAACTGCAGCCCTAAAACTAAAAAACTTTTATGTTTACTGAATGCAAATGTTACTGGTGAACCGTAATGCTATCGGTAGTGACGATTGTTTGTCTTTAGTTGATTGATTGATTGATTTTAAGATAGAATTAAAATCTTTTTCCCAATGGCAATATAGTACAAATTTACATATGTTCCTTGTGGGGAAAGAGATTGTAAATACCCCACTATAATTGAACAAGTGTACATCAAAACATAATATCAAGGATTTCAATTAAGGGGCAATACTAGAAGTCACTGTTGTCTTTGTTGTTGTGTGTGTTGTGTGTCTAATGTATTGTGGAAATCTATTTTTGTACAATAGTGTGTTTCTACCTCTTGGCCAGGCCAGTCACATTTTCATGGTCGTTTTATTTTTATGCACAGGTTTGTACATGTTGATGGATATCCTCCATCAAAATATTTTAAGAATCTGAATCTAGTGTGCATAGTGCAGTGGTTCTTGACCCTGACTGTGGACGAAGAAGTCACGAGTCGAGTCCTGGCTATTGTAGCTTACCCTACTGGAAAGGGTCGCAGTCCTCAGGACGTAATGTACTTGTCGAAAAGAGCTAGGGTAATTCCCTGGCACAATGAACCAGTATAAACTGTACATATCGTCTGTCTTCTCTTTTCATGACCAGTGGAGGATTAGCTCAACTGTCTATTGAGTTTGCAAAGCTAAACTGACTTGACCTCTAGTGACATTCTGTCATGAAGTTGGTGTCTACAAAGATGTGATTGTGAAATAAACTAAAATCAGCAAACTCCTGTGTCCTGTTCTTTGTATGTCATGTGTACAGTATCAGTCAGAAATTACCACTTCAAATTACTTTAAAGACAATGTGAATTTGCCATCACTGGATTTAGCCTTATAAGATGGACCCCAAAAGTTATGATACACCATTTTCCCGGATGCATATACAACGTAATTATCATTTGTGTATACCTCTACATACCAATATGAAATACTTTATTACTTTGACAAAAGAGAATTTCAGCTAAGCTATCCTCTCAACAACGTAACATACTAAGAAAGGACAAATGCATATTCAAGAATTGCTTTAAAACAAATGTATGTTTTCGACTGATTTTACATACACTAAACTTAGCCTATTCTTTAAATAGCTAATGTTAATAACTTAATAATATCTCCCGACATCTTTATACTTGCAAGTTCATTTGTATCCACTGGTTTGTTTGTATGTATAGCTGTTGTATACCTAACAAAGTCACTGTCCTTTGGTTGTTGTGTTGCCAACATGGGGGTAAGCAAGCAAAAGCTTCCTGTTGTTTTCTCCAAATGATTTTTTATCTGGGCAAGGCTAAATCTTAATAATCTTGGTTTATTTCGCCAAAATCCAACATTGTCATTTTGCTTTAATCTGAGATAGACTGAGCATCTACTATTATAGCAACTTCATATAGGATATGTCCAACCTTTGAGCCAAACCTGCCAAAGTAAAAACAGTTCATGAAACTTGCCCATTCCCTTGTAAAGTGAGTAAATACCAGTGGAGTGGTACCAGGATGATATGCCGTGTTGGCCAAGCTGCAAATACATTCGTAGCAACTCCCATGTTGTCAAGCATAGTCTTTCATGCTCACAGTCCATTGTTCAACCACCTGTTGCACTCCTTGTGACCAAGTCTGGTACTGCAGCAGCTCTCTGGGCAGCAGACGTCTGGTGTGTATTTAGCTACTTTGGTGTCACACCGCAGAAGGAGCACTCTGGGTCATCTTGTCAAGACTGAAGGACATATCTTTTTTAAATGAAGTCGTCTTCATCATCCATAACATTCTGCAACAAGAAATCAGAGATTTTACACTTCTGGGAAGTACTGCAGCAAAATGTTATATTATCTATATGGCAAATACAATAAAGATTTTGAATTGTCATTAGCTTGAAGAAGGTTATGTCAATTAATACCCCTGTAAGTGGCAACTGTTTAGTGTGTCTGTTTCTTACCTGGTTTGATGTCATGTTTTCCTCCCTCATCAAGTTTGAGTAGCTCCTACAGACAGGAGAGACAGGTTAGGATAGGTAGAACTCATGGGATGGTTAAGGAGTCATGATTTAAGCACTTTGACAGAACATCTCGTTTGAGGTTGTGCTCACATATTTTAAGATAACATCCTGTCTATAGTTTTCAAATGTTTTGTTGGAAAAGATGTCATCTCTGTTCACATGTCAGAGATCTTCACCTCTGAAAGTTTCAGCTTTGTACAGGTCAAATAATGAACAAGCTTAGTGGATTAGTAGTGTTATCTGTTCTTGAGCAAACAGCACCTTTTTTCCTCCTCTTCTTTTCTTCTCCTCTCCTCCTCCTTCTCTTGGTCCCTCTGTTCCTTCATCTTCTTCTTGGCGTCCTGTCGCTCTTCCGCATCGCGCTCCTCCCGCTCCGCTCTCAAGTCTGGCTGGCTCTCCTGCTTCGTCTTGTTCAGTCGATTGACGATCTCGTTTAGTCTCTTCTCTACTGCAATCACCTTGACCTGAAACGGAGGAGGCCGTATATGGTTACAACAAGTCCAAGGTCACAAACTTTCAACTGGTTAACCTTCCACCATGTGTCAGGAAATGATAAGTGTCTTATGATAAGTGCATACTAGAAGATGTGATCTAAGCAGGCCGTGAAAGTTGATGCACAAGCCCACAAGGGGAGGCTATTTTTTTGGCCTAAGTCAATGAAAAACAAAAGAAAACCATAACAGTGTCCCTCACCTCTCTCTGCTTGTGGAATCCAACCTGTCCCACATCCATGTTGGCCGTCTTCTTCAGGTTACAGAAAGGTGTGTACACCACACTGATGTTGTTTGCCTTATTACCTAACAGTAGACAGATACAAGTATTTGTCATTTGCTAGAAATGTAACTTTATCATGACATCCTAATCCTTTGACATAGAAATTTAATGCTAGCACAATGTGACATCAGCCAAGGAGCTTAAATAATCATGATTACTGTTAAAATGTATGATACTGTTACTACTAACATCAACACAGGTTTTTACTGCAGCTGGCACTTGGCAAACAGACCAGATGCACTGGTGTTGCTGATGAACTTGCAATTGTCTCATCTTATATAAATACTGAGCCAAGGTCCCGCGAGGGACATCATGCTCAGGGTCTGATTGACTTACTCTGCTGGCCACATATTATACATAAACATCTTCCTAACCTACCTTGAATGCTATTAGCCTTCACCAGCTGAGCGCAGTCTGTTAAAACTGCAGCTGGTATGGACTCTATTGTCTCACCCTGCCAACACAAGAAATAAAAATAACCTCATTCAATGCACTTGTCAAAAATGAACCTGTAAATACATTGCACTGTACATAGCATCTGTCTTCTCTGGCACGACCAGTGGAAGAGTAGCTCAATTGTAGCCTGGTTACCAAACCTATTATAACTCACTCCCGAATCCTCGGGAGATATAATAGGTTTGGTGACCAGGCTAGCTCAACTGTTCATTGATGTCATTGAGATAAACTACTACAATGTAGTTTGAGATCACTTTCACCTCCGTGCTTTCACTTTCAATTCACTTGCTAAGAAACCACATTTGACCTCACCTTCGGCAGCCTGAGGTAGACGTGAGCGGAGGACATCTTGTCAACATGAAACCTGAGAGGAACAGGAATGCAATGTTATACATTCAGTACACATCTACAAGGCTGGCACACACAGGAATGACTACAATCTCATCACAATGAGAGCAGTCAATGGTAAAATGGTTAATGAATATACATGTATATGATTATATGGTTATATGATTATAAATTCCAGTTATCTACAGCACATAAAGACTGCTTTAGGTTTTCTTTTTTTCCTCGCACGGTGGTGAGGGCACCGACAGTAGAGGCCTTTAAGGCCAGGGTAGAAACCGCCCTGCCATAACCGTGTACCGCTCCTCCCCCCCCCTCCTACCCCGTCTAGGGGTGGTTAGAGGGTATTAGAAGAAGAAGAAGAAAATTGATCAAACAGTGGTCAAATTTAAATATAATCACTTTTCCATGCTTCGTTGATAATTTTACCACTAGCCAGGATGCCAGGCTGTTTCCAGGGCCTACTTGCAGGCTCCCACAACATGTTAGCCTGGGTAAACCTGGGTATCCAGGCTATTCTACCACTAACTAACAACATAAAAAGACATACCAAACATCTTCTGGCCATCCCCATCTCAGTAACTCTTCATCTGAAAAAGTTAAATCAACATATTTATTAATCAGTGATATAATTATACAATATCGATTGTCTCATTTGAATAAATATGTTACTAGTAACAAATTATTCTAAAACAAACTTGGTGTTCAAATGCCGTGTACTTGGACTAAGCAAGTTCGGTGTTATATAGCTAGCTGCCGCCGTGACGTTCGGCGTGATACAGCTAGCTGCCGCCGCGCCGCGTGCCTGCGAAGCTGGTGTGTTACGGCGAAGGGCGGTTATACCGGCTATAACTATACAGATACAGAAGTTCATTCAACTTTCTAATCAGCATAGTGGGTGTTCGTAAGCCAATGTTTATTGGACAATGTTGATAACAGTATCATAATAAACTTACTTTCATACTTGTCCAATCCCATATAAATCTTCATGGGCGGGTCAACGACTGAAAAAAAAAGAAAAAAATTATCCCACAATTGAAAGCTATTTTCTAGACTGTGAGAAATAGTTGAAAATCTTGAAATTAACTAATGCCAAAGTCGACAACCTGGGCGAAATACTTGCAAGGATCTTGGGGGGAGGGGGGCTGTAAAATATTATCTACATCTCTAAGTAATCTCCAAGCAGATCCCTCTCGGTGGCAAAAAGACAGTATCAAATTGGCCAGGCAGTATCCATTAGCCAGAGAAGCTCCGCGGCCACCGACGGTTGGTGGGGTCAGGACAAAAAAACGGCCATATATAATTAAATGTAACGATCATTCCCCCACAACCTCTGCTTGGAGAGTACTACATCTCCACATGTTGTACGTTATGTCTACACACAAAAATTAAATGTATCTCCAAAACACAGCTGTTTTCTTCAAACACAAAGTGTAGTTATAGACGCCTCAGTCTTACCGTTACTCAGAAAGTAGAAGACCATCTTGAAGATTTCTAAACAGTCCTAAACTGACGAAAAACTAAGACGAAGTTGACGACACCGTCTGAAACCGGAAGTCTCTTGCTCAGCGGAGGTCAAAGGTCAATTTTTCCTCGTCTGCAAAAAGGAGAAAAAACATTTAAAAAGCTCGAATTAACTTTCATATAATGCTATTTTATCTGAAATATTTAAAACAGGTACATTGTTGATAGGATATAATTTCTTAAAAATATTCTGGGAATACGTCTGGATCAAATTATTTTTCCCGCGAAAAACGAGACAAGATGGCGGGATTTGAAAGCGGGAAACGGAGGTAAGCTCGCGAAAATCGGGAATTTTGTGGCGCACAAGTAGAGATCGGGTCTTAAATTGCGCCTATGTATGTGCTAAGTATCCAGGAATGTACATGGGGAGTTTATATTAACGTGTGTGATATCTAGCACGATATATTGGAAAGATAGTCTCGCTCCTGTCATGTTGTACATCGTAGCTCGATCACTGAGCACAACGGCAGTATCCGATATGTTGTATAATGTCCTTGGTTGCAGGTTATCCCTCGTAAAATAAGTTAACAAAAACTGAATAATATAATGCGTTGTGTCGTAGACGACCTGTGGCATGCAATAAATGGAATAAGCTTGCTCTAAATTTAACTCTGATTTGTACTTGTAGTTGAAATCAATGATGAGGGGGAGGGGCACATTTTTGTGTCAAAAGTGTTGTGCCATCATGATGATGACATTGAATTGCAACAGTTCCAGGTTACATAATTTTGAACCATAATAAGTATTATTGGAAATGGAATTACAAAATATACCGGTACGCCCTTCTGTTATTGAACACCAAACCTTACAATTGATAATTCCAGTTCTTGACTTTGAGCATACGGCATAGTGTGCTTGAAGTGATTCAATCCTTGACCTCAGTAAAGCAGGTTCACAAATGAAGTTACATAAATACTTGCCAATTTCTCTCCACAGGTCCCCACGTGGCAGACGAACACCAACCACACAGAAAAGGAAACTTGACACTGTGGACAGGTAATGTTCAATCAGAGTGATACACGGGCTTGAAATACTTTTTTCTGCTTCTCAGCACTGGTGTAGATAACATTGTGAAAATTACGTGCACCAGACGAATTTTACCTGCTCTACTCTGAGTCAGAATTTAGGAAGTATTAGTATGGATCATGCTAAAAACTGTTGCCATAAACCATTGCCACGAAAGCATTATTTCTTAAAAGTGGGAACACTAACAGTCAATGGAGCAAATAGAGAGACAACTGAATGTTTCCAATGTTTTTTTTTTTGTCACCTTAGTACATCAATGTTAAACATGTTTAGTATGTTATAAGTTAGTTATACTCACTACAGTTTGTGTGATTGCATTCCCCACAGCAGCATAGAGAAATCCAGTGAAGTGTCCCAGCACACGGCGCAATCCTTCTACAACAAGTCGTCAGCCAATCAGAAGCGGCCTTACATTGGTCCTTTGGAGAGGAAGTACCTTCGGGAGATCGAGGAGAAGCGAGCGCAGCGGTCGCGAGAAACCTCGGCAGAAAGGCCGAACGGCGAAAAAACTGTTTCTCCTCCTGCTGCCCCAGTTGGCCCAAGGAAATACATCATCACCATACCTGTGAAGACCAAGACTATCAGGGTGAGACAGAAAGCACCTCTCAGAAAGAGCCCAAGAAAATCTTCCAGCCCAAGCTTAACTTCCGTAAGACAGAGTCCAAGGAAAGCCACAACACCACAGCTGAAGAAGACATCCTCAAGCTTAGAGAAAGCACAAACTACAGGGGTTACCAAATCCGCTCCGCGGACCCCACCATGCAGTGTAGATGAGACTGTGTACACGCTCACAGAAACCCCGTCCCTCTTCAGTGACAATGACAACCAGGAAAGAGATGACACTGGGAGTTTGGCAAGCGCTGATGCCATCGGCCCTGCCCTACCAGTTGATGATGCCACCACTGTGGAGTCACAGAGGGATGACCAGAAAGCTGCTAGCATGGTTAGCAGCCCACAGAGAGCGAAGGCTCCACAGCAGGTGTCACCTAAATCCTCCCCAACACAACGGCAGACCAAGCAAGCTACCCTGCACGCCTTTCTAAAAAAGAGTCCCAAGGGGAAAACCTCTGGTAAAGAATCAAAAAGATCGGCTGGAACTGTTTCAGAAGTGACCGGAAGGTCTGAGCAGGATGAATTGCTGATGGCATTTGAGGAACTTGCCAACGCTCCCGAAAGCAACGAAGACGAGGACGTTGCATCAAATGATTGGAATGACGCAGACATGGACAACTCTGTGTGTGGATCAGAGGACCTGTTTCCCGGGTACAATTCAGGAGGCAGTGCAGAGAAAGATGGGACCCACATGAGTACGGCAGTGACTGAGGTAGATTTTAGAGCAGGGGAAGAGGTGTCGCCATCAAAGTCAAGTTCAGATTCTGGATGTGGGTCAGAGGTCATGGAGGACCAATCAGGTAAGCTTTAGAGTTGATTGATGTTCAAACAGTTACAATCTTAATGACCAATGACATACATTCTGTTCAAATACATTTGTATGTGCAAAATTTGTGTGTTGTTTAGTTGTCATGCAAGAAACCTGTTTAGATCAATCAGTACCAAGAAGGTTTGAATAATGATGCTACTTCAACCTTCCAATATGCAAGCTTATGGATGATATGTCATTACCTTTTGCAATGACATCTGAATCCTCTTCTATTATTCTCACCTGTAGGCGATTGTGTATGTCGTTTCCCAGGTGAACCCGAAGCCAAGCGGCTGAAGAAGTGCTGGCCCATCTTTTCCTCATCTCCAAGGCCGAGGTCCCGCCTCTTCAACAAAAGGTGAATTGAAATTACTACTAACAGCCAGTGGTTTGTTAGGCAATTCATTTTGTTTTGTTTTATTTTATTTTTTATTCATTGAAATTGCAACAATGCAATACACGTGGAACAGAGGCAGCTGTTGCTGGTGTTGTGTCCCACACATAGAAACGAATACTAGACAGACAATACTTTCCCAAGGGCACAAGATCAGTGGCATGTCAGGACTCGACCCCGGGACCTCTTGATTCCGAGTCGCGCACGCTGCCGTTGCGCCACATGACCCCACGGATCCTTCATTCTGTTGTATGAAGTTATTATTTGGGGCTACAGGGGCACGCCCTACAAAGTGTAAACCCACCGGATAGGGCCGCCTGGAGGTGCAACGTAAAGTCCAGCTGACTGCTGCCTACTCATGTCAGAGACTACTGCAGCAGTATACACATAATCTAATCTAATGAGTAAGTGTAGTGATTAGATTCTAAGGAAAATGTTTCAAAGAGTTATTTCTGTATCTGTGAAACTGTCATGACCAGATGACGATGATAATGATTGTTTCCCCTTTTCAGTTCCCCACGCTCCAGTCCACGGATTACCGGGAAACTGAAACTGCCCAAGAAATCAAAGGAGCCACAGGGCATGGAGCAACTTATCATTGTAAGTACAGGGGACAGGGTGTGGGAAGTTTATCACTTAATTACTTTATTATTGTCCTTAATGCCAGTCCTGGCATGTAGGGTAGCAATGAAAACTGTTCACTTCCTTCTGTAAAGGGCAGCTCTCTGGATACTGTCCCATGTGTGGCTGGAATTCTCCAGCTCTTTTGCCACTGTCCTGGTGTGAGTGGCTTGCAGTCTGGTCTCAGCATTGACATCTTGAAAAGGTTATAGTCATCTGTTATGTCAATCCTCCCTCCCTGCAGGACGCTGGACAGAAGAAGATCGGTGCGATCGTGTGTGAGACCTGTGGGATGTTGTACACCGTGGGACACGCTGATGATGAAGCAGCTCACCAGAAATATCACCACAAGTTCCTCAACTCTGTCAGGTTTGAGGTGAGGACAGATCAACCACACACAACTTCAATGTAATTGTGTTTGATAGCATAGAGAATATTTTATACCATTTGCCTGCTGCCTTGGCCAATAGTTTGTAACCAAGCAGTTTCTACTGTGTGCCAAAGTTTATAAACATTGTGCCCGTTTAACGTTGTGGAAAAAGGAAAATATTTTACCTGCTATTTTGCCTTTACCTCGGTATGAACAAAGGTCTCTTAAAAGGCCATGATATTTGTCATATCTTCTTGTAATGTTATGTAAGGCTTGATTGTGAAATGTCTGCCGTTTCTTACAATTGAGCCAACTTTTGTCCTTGTCTGTAGGGTTGGAAGAAGGAGCATGTTTTAGCCACATTTCACGATGGACGCATCATCATGGTCTTGCCAGACGACCCCAAGTATGCTATCAAGAAGGTATGTCAATCAGTAACATGTGTAGTGTTATGGGTGTACTAACTGTTTCCCCCTTTTACCCCTGTTGGACCTGTCCTCAATCTTCCCCATGACAGTATAACCTGCAGTTTGTGTAAACCTGTGTTTCTTGTAGGGTGTAAACTCTGGGATGTCAACTGTCATCTAACATGTGGGAGTTGTACCGGTATTACTTGTCATCAATATTTTTGTGTGTATCTTTTGTACAGGCTGAAGAGGTGCGAGTGCTGGTTGATAATGAGTTGGGTTTTATCAAAGGTTACTCAACAACCCGCTCCAACTGTAAGGTAAGCACAAAGAACTTCATCAGTTTGTATATAGTGACACTTGTGCCTCAGTCAGGAGTTACACTTACTATTGATTTGATTTTATGATCTAAAACTGGCATTTTTTAAATATTCTATAGCCGGGTATCATCATTAATATTCTATGATGTAATCAGATTCTATCATAAATAAACTGGGTGGCTTTTCAAAAGTCTTACATCTAAAACATGTTGTTTTTAGACGCTGCTGTTTATTTCCAATGACAAGAGAGTGGTGGGATGTGTGATTGCAGAGGAAATCTCAAAGGTATGGAGAGCTTTTATATTTTTTCAACAGGTTTACTCGCTTTAGGCTAAGAGACCAGTTCTTGGCACCAAGCTAATTTGTTGGGAGGTATAGATGACTGTACCAGTAGATGCTGGTGAACCTTGGTTTTGATGGCTTGTATTCCTTAAAACTCTTGAAGTTGAATGAATAAAAGAGAATTGAATGTACATGTAGTAGAGCAAGAAAAATTTGTTGCTATATATGTGGACAATTATGGACTGATGGTAAGTTTTGTCTTACAAAACATTATGGCTGCCTCTTGGGTTAATGCCCCCCTCTGCCATGTTCCTCTAGGCATACCGAGTCCTGCCCAGTGACAGCCAGCCCAGCCCGCTGCCCCCCTCCCCCGCGCGTGCGTGGTGCTGTGACACCAGGCCGGTCGCTGCGGTCTGCGGGATCAGCCGGGTCTGGACGTTCCGCCTGTGGAGGAAGAGGAAAGTCGCAAGCAGACTGGTGGACACACTAAGGTACCTTAGGCCACACCAATTTAATTTGCTGCTTCTCGAATCGCCCTGTCCATTTTTTTCTGATTTGCAACAACAACAAAAAAATTGGGGGTTCTAAAATTAATTAGCTGCAAAATGCTCAATGAAACACATATTTGTGTTCTTTCTCACAGGTCCCACTTTGCGTTTGGCTGCATTCTGTCCAAGGATGATGTGGCATTCTCCGACCCCACACCGGATGGCCGGAAGTTTGCGGAAAGTTACTGTGGAACGGCAGCTTTCCTGTGCTACAAGTAGTACTTTGTACTAGTATGTACTACTTATAGAACAGGGAGAATACCATCTGGGGCCAGACACTTTGTTTATGACTCTGAAGTCACCATCATCTACACCTTAGTGATGGTTCGGACACAGATTCTCTTGTCAACCACCTTTACTCGTACTTTCCAGCTCTTGATAAAAATTGTACATTGCACCACTGTAATGGTTTTTAAAGGTAGAATTGCATATATTTAGGTTGAAAAATTTTAATTAATGGTCCAGAAATTGACATTAGTCGCCCAATACTTAATTCAAGGAATTGATGATCAATCGAAATTCAGTGTTCAGATCACTGAAAGGCACATTGTGCAACTTTGAAATAATTAACATGTAATAGTTGCGTTGCCATTTCTTATCAGTGTAATGCATTATTAGGATTTATGTTATTTCATATAGATGTATATAGACACTAACATTAGTAGCAATGAAATTGTAATACAGCAGTGTGGACTTGCTCTCATTGAAATGTCCAAATTGCTGTTTCTAACCAAAAAAAAAGATGTAAGAAGAGAAGTAGGCATCCCTTTCATTGGTTTATGCTTTGTTATTTTGGCATTTCAGTGGGAATGACTGTAGTGTGAACGTTATTTTATCCTAAATAAACATGAACAACTGCAGTATGGTCTGTCGGACTCTGTCCGAGTTCATTCTTGACCAGAGCTGGTGTGTTACGCCGAAGGGCGGTTATACCGGCTTGTTTGGAGAGTGGTTGGAAGGTACTGACTGAATGATACAAAAATCATGAATGATATCTTTATTTCATCTGGTATTCAGTAGGAACAGAAATAGGACCGGTTGTTAGGCACATGTGCAAGGGTTTGGTCACACTACTGAGGTCTATTGTGGCTTTAAGAACCATTGTACCAGTGCTTAGTCGCATCAAGAGGTACCATACATGTGCTTGAGATCAACACAGGTACACACATATTACTGGTTCGGTTTTCCACCATCACCTGCTTACTGCAGTTTTGGTTACCACTGGCACAGTACCTTAGAATAGAGCTATGGTATACTGTTACCACAACATGTACCTTGAAACTGAAGATGAGGTACAATGCTGATAACACTTTCTAGCAAGGTACAGTTCTAGTTTATACAGCTGCAGTAACTTGTGCTGTAAGTCTGGATGGTCTCTGAGGTATGTCATTAATGAGAACCAGTACAATTTCAAACAAGTATTTTCCAGGCACATATTTCTGTAAACTAAAGGCTAGAGCACAATCTACTTCTATGTAAAGTTAACTAAAAACATTACAAAAATACATCCTGTGACAAAAAATAGAGTATAACAACACACATTGCATTGTTGTACATTCTTGGCAAGGAGGTTGGCTTTGTTAAAACAAACCTAAAACATAGGTGCTCAGTCAGTCTCCTTTCTCTGATATATTGACTTTCAAGAATGCTTGCAGAGAAACTTGTAAGGATACTAAAACAAAATGGCAATGTATGCTCTGTTAGTTTTCACGATGGCTGCGGCACAAGACATACAGTATGTGTTCATCACAGCAACAAATGAAAATATGCTGGTCTGCTGAAGTATTACAAGTCTTGTGGTGTGAAACAAAAACGCAACAAACGTTTAAATACCGCAGACTGCTGTTGCTAGCTCTTTAACTAAGGGCTTGGTCACATTCATCATATGATCAGAAAGTAATAAGTGCATTATTGCAAAAGTCATACATAAAGTCTTCCAAATGAAAAGGCTGCCTTAGATCCCTGTCAACGGTCCCTATCACATCAAAACTGTCAACTTATGACGAAGGTGACGGCACCATAGTTTGTAATACAAGCATGTAACATTTCAGACTCGGCAGGAAAACTTAGCACCTTGACAATGTTGAAGTTTGGCACTTGGAATGTTCGTGAGGTATCCTGGTGTACCCGCAGCAAGGGAACATGTAAATCCACTATGCAATACCGTACTGGGGAATGATGACGGCAGAAAACTTGTCTCTTCTCCCTCCTCTCCTGCCTCCACCACCACCAAAGCCACCCCCAAACCCTCCACCTCTGCCGCCGAACCCCCCACCCCCTCCTCCAAATCCTCCGCCACCCCCTCCTCCGTAACGCCGACCCCCTCCACCTCCACCGCCGCGGGGACCCTCGGCGTCACGACGCTCACGGAACTTCTGGTAGCGCTCGGCCATGTCCACCAACTCCTGTGGAACCTCCTAGAACAGCAGATGGGACAAGATAAGGTAGGTAAGTTCATTACGCTCCTTTCCACTAGGGGCTGAGACCAACCAGGGACTAGCCTGGGTTCCAGACCAATAGCACACTGGACACAAAATATCTCAGGCTCACTGAGATATTTTGTGTCCAGTGTGCTATGGGTCTGGAACCCAGGCTAACCAGGGACCAAATACTTGACAGATCTCTGACATAATTTCATAGAAAAAAAAAATTTTTATTGTTTCACATCATATTCCAAATATAAGATAAAGGGTCACACAATTAAAGCCAAGTTTGGTTGCTCAAGAGCCACTCAGCCATCCCCATCTACATTGCATTGGAAAGGAGATGAAATCTAAATAAACATTCTTGTTAACTGTTTATTTAGCGTGTTTCTGTCAGTCATTGGAGACCACAACTTTTTAAAATTGTTTAGGTCCAGGTACTTGATGCTGATACTGTAGTGAAGGAGATATACATGTAGCCTCACCTGGTTAGCTTCTTCAAGCAGATCAATCAGGTGCTTTGCATTCTTCCAGTCTCCTCTAGTCATCAGCGACAGCGACCTTCCAGAGCGGCTAAGGTCACAAAAGACCAATGTGATCATCAAGCCATCTCAGATGTAGAAATTTTTTTATTTTTTTTATTACATATATTTATTGAGTATGAGGCAAAAAGCAAAAGTTGCTTATATGACACCTTCTACTCAAAAACATATGACGACTATAAAACACTTTGACAAGATACACGCATAATTACAAGGTGGATAAAACCAAGATAAATACAAACAAGACAAGTTGGTGATCTATCAATTACGAGCATCTAATCGTACAGTAAATGAAGTTTTGAACTACATCAAAAACATTACAGTTTTGGTTTTGTAGGTGTGAGAGTGATGTGGACCCTCAACAAATGTAGAAATTTGCTTCCATTATTATGAATGTCACAGAAATTAATTGGAAACAGCAACTGAATCTGACAAATTCTCCCAACCCAGACTCACCCAGCTCTGCCTGTCCTCCCCACACGGTGCACATACTCCTCCATATCACGGGGGAAGTCGTAGTTCACAACCCAGCTGGAAAGACATGAGAATATGGTATCACAATCACAAGATACTGTGTTATAGAGCTTATCAACACCGATCGACAGACATTAATAAAATGTTTTGCATCGGATGCTAGAGGATAAGTGATATGTGAATGTGATACAATTAAGTTATCTTAATCCAGCTTATTCACAGACACAGATCTATACACGTATGCTATTGGACAAGTGATATGTGATATTTATGTTATTATCATACAGCTTATTCAATATGACACAGATCCATACACTGTCAAATGTTAATAAAATGTTTAAAATTGAAAGCTCTAGAAGAATATACTAGTAACTGACAGATTTTTGGTGCAATCTCTACTCACGTTACATCCTTGATGTCTATCCCCCTGGAGGCAACGTCAGTGGCTATCAGGATCCTCACGATTCCTGTCAATGTCAGCATGTTACAGTTAGACCACACATTAATCTTTCACATGACTGCAGTTGCTGTTTGGCTACCAACTTTCTATTGGTTACAGTGTTAGGCAGCTGGGAAAAGGTTAAACCAACACAAATGATCTGACTTATAGCTCACACACAGGTCATAACCAATAATGTCAGTGTAACATTGCATTGTGACCAATAAGCTTGTTTGACTTGATGTCATTACTCTGCTTTGCCCAGTTTAGCTCACCTGTCTTCAGAGCTTCCAAAGCAGACTCTCGGTCACACTGCTCCCTATGAAAACACACAACCTTTTTTACATACATGTACTCATAACCAACTTCTTTGCATCAGATGTTAATTATTGCAACAGTTCTCTTTTCCATAAATTCATGTACGCGTAATATGTGTTTCCAATGTAATACAACTGTGATACAGAATCGCTTCAACTACAAACTTACAACACTACAAAAGCCCCCAGACCCTCCTCGGATTGTAGTGCCGCCAGGATAACAACTGGCTCCTTCAGCATTCGCAACTGTCCTGCATCAAACAAAATTGAGATGACGGACAAAATTTCAGGCTGCCTACAATAACACTGCACAGAACACTGACCTGTCTCCATGGATACACTCACAGTTGATGCCATCCAGGGAGAAGTCACTGGACAGGTCATCAGCCCTGGAAACACACAAGAACATTACACCAAGAGTTAACTAGGGTGCTTCCCTGGCCCAAGGATCTGCCCTAGAACAGCAGTTACGATTTTGCCACCAGGAGATCTGCTTGGAGGTTACCGTTGAACGGAAAAGTGTGCTGAACTTACGTGACCTTGCGTCCCACGAAGATCATGGCCTTATCATCCTCGTCCATCTCCTCCAGACAGAACTGTCTCACCTGTAGGAGACATCAACTCTTGTCAATCAGCTTCAACCATCTTACTTACTCTCCAAGCAGAGGTTTTTATCAGGGGCAATTCTAGGCCTTTTCTATGATTCAACGTTTTCTTAATTGCGGTCACAATTTCTTTCATACAGGAAGGAAAATGAAAGAAACAGCAACAAGAAGCCATAGGCGACAATTCTCCGTGAAGTATTATATATTGCAACAAAAAGAAGTAGCCATTGGCGACAATTCTCTGTGAAGTGTGATAAATCGAACAAAGAAAAATTGTTTAAACGCGCGTCGGCTCAGTCATCTTAAGACGCAACAACCAATCAGAGATGCGAGATGCCTACACGTGACGCGGGAAGGGCGCGCGATGCCCGAAATATTTTTGCGTCAATATTCAGCGCCGTGATTCAAGAGATTAATACCCGGAAACAATTTTTTCCTTGTTTTGAACGCATTAACATGCATTTACGCTAATCTAGTATGATTCAGGGTTACTTTTTTTTAACCTGCCATGGCCAGATTATCTAAAGATGTGTGTATTGTGTGTACAATCTATAGAAAGAGAAATGTACATCAGGTCCGATCATCCGATTTTCACGTTTCGGTTTTTTGGACTCGGTTCATGAACGTATTTTGGTTTGGCTCCTGGAATGTGCAAAAAAATGACTCCCGGGACTGTCTACAGGGAACACTCGCACATTCGCGGTGTATCAGGACAGCGCGACTGGTCGTCATTAGCGCAGTAACAGTTGCATAAACGGACGAAACCATTTCAAAGAAATGGGGATGTTTCGAAAATAAGCATTTACTCCAATATCAAAACAGCTACGGTAAAAATAAAAAGACGTGCATCATCCCGGACATAATGCAACACCACATGCGAAATTACACAGAAATGCGACGTACGGAAGAATGCGTTTTGGCTGCGAACATCTTCCAAAAAACTTGGCATCTCTTAACCATGGGCAAAAACATCTGGAACCACTTATAAAAACCACCCCGTATCTGCATGAACTTTTTTGAACCCCACTGCTATTCCAAACAACGCGTTTTTCTGGACCATTCCAATTCGCCTCGTAATTGTAGGGGTGCGTCTGCGATATTACATTGACCGCGAAAGCAGCAACGGCAAAAATACACATTCGTGCATCAACACGGGCATGCCCGCAGACGGCGTATAAAATTGCGTGCCGATTACACAAAGAGAACCCAGTGTTTTGACTGCGAACATGAAAAATCAGCCGATTACAACACTCCGTCCGGAGGTCCTGACCTCCTTCACGGAGTAACAAATGTTGGACGAAAACCCCTACTTGGAGGGTACAGCATTCAGTGTTTCACATGTATTGTATTGTGGCAATCCAAATTGTATCAGATCGATTCAAAATCAATATGCACACATCGACTTTGCCATCAATCTAGAACAAACTACAAATTCATGTCAATATCTGGTTCTGTGTAATTGTTGCACTATAGCTTATAAACTCACCCTGTCCTTCTTGCACTCATCATCAATGATCTCCACATACTGTGTGACTGAGTGAACCGTCTGGTGAGGGAAGGTGGAAAGGGAAGTCAATTCAATGTGGCTTACATATATTCTACTAAAGGTAAACTAAACACGGAACTGTAGTACAAAGTTCATCTAAAACACTTCTAAAATGTTTTTGCACATCCTGATGGTGAAAAAAGGGGTATGCAAGCCTGCGATACCGTTTTCTTTACTTTAAAAGACCACTGCAGCAAGGTTACAAAAAGATTTGTTATGAAAGATAGCATTTGACATTGAAGATAGCATCTAGGTCAAATACACAACTCCACAGCTACTTCCATCACATTTCCTCAGCTACTGAGATTTGAGACAATTTTGTTTGACCTACAACCTTTAGCACACTGAACTAGTTGTTTAGCTACCAGATCTCTATTGGTTACTGGGTTAGGCAGCAGATCTCTATTGGTTACTGGGTTAGGCAGCAGATCTCTATTGGTTACTGGGTTAGGCAACAGGGAAAAGGTTAATTTGAACCATGCTAACAACTCATTAAGAAAAGGAAGACTGAGAAGACTGACGGCCAGATCCAGGGATCCCACGTTGACCATGAAGGGGTTCTTCATGTACTTGGTTGCTAGGCGACGCACACCTGGAGGCCAGGTGGCACTGTGAGGGGAGACGTACAGGTGTGCAATAATTGATGCATCAAACATGGTACAAGATAACAGATACTTAGTAGTCCTTTGAACATGTTAGTACTGTTTACTACACATCAAAAGTATTAAGTGTAGTCTTGTGACAGTGTCTTAATATGGAAGGTGTAACCACCCTTCTGCTTAACACACCCAGTTTGCAGACACATCACACAGAAGTTGGCTATATTGAGCAGAACAACCTATTACACCTACATGTAACCTTTGCAAATACACATGTTAAGTGTTATTTAAAGATACATAGAGAGAAGACTTCCCCTACTGTATTTGGTGGTAATCAGTTCCACTCTACAAAAGCAAAAGCTTTCAAACGAAAGCTATGGTTTACTGCTAAAACTTAATCTGTTACCTGGTCATGATTGTTTGTCGGTCAGGTCGGATGTCCAGGAGGATCTTCATGATCTGGGGTTCGAATCCCATGTCCAACATGCGGTCTGCCTCATCAAGAACCTAGAGGAAAATAAAAGATTGTGTGGTAAGACTTCAAGAACAATGAACTATAAACCACCCGCCCTAACTTTAGTCCTAAAGACTGTGACCATTTCCAGAAGCATACATGCTGTGAGCGACAACAGCCGGGATTCAAACTCATAACTTCTTGGTCAGTATGTTCTGCTGACATGTTGTCAGAATACACTGTCAGCACTTGCAGTACCTGCCACAGTAACCTTCAACTGCGGGGGTGTATAAAGTGCTCTTTCTCTGGGAGGACAGTGACGGCAGTGGGACAACCGCTCATGTCATCAACCACCTTCTTCATCCTCCATACTGATTATTAAGATTTCTCAAGCGACAGATCAGGACAGGACCTCATGGTTTGTGCAGGTGCCAGGGCTCTAGCCAGCACCTGTTTTTCTTTCAATTGCTGGAATGTGACGGAAATTTTTTAAAACTAATCCATAAACCTTGATAAAACTTTGGGTCAAAATATAAAAACATATAAAGGACCATCAACAACCACCATTAACCCCGTGATTTGCCTTTTAAAATGTGGGAAATTGTATTTTTACAATCCAAAATTTGCCCCCAGATCCCCCTTAGATTGCAAGTACTCTCTCCCCAGGTCCCCAGGTGCATTACATTCTGCCATCATGTTTATGAGTGAGTGACTGACCAGGAAGGTGACACTGGTGATGTCCAGGATGCCGTTCATCAGCAGGTCGTTGAGCCGGCCAGGGGTCGCCACGATGATCTCCACGCCCTTCTGCACCAGGTTGATCTGGTCACGCCGGTTCCCTCCACCGTACACACACACACTGGAGGGGAGGGGGAGGTGCGTCATTCATAATTTATTGCCTTGAGACTTGCCACATGTGGAAGGATTGACATATAAGTTATAACAGGTGACTATCACCTTTTCAAGAGGACAGCCTGAAGGACCCCTACTCTTTTCAATATTTAAGTGATGTGTAGTTGGCAGTCTGAAGGTTCTGGGTTCAATTCCAACTTTACGTCCAATCTGAGAGGACGTCCCTAACCATAGCTAGATAATAGATGCAACCTTAGTGCAAAGAAGCTGCCAGATAGCAGGACACAATGTGTTTGTACTCACCACTTGATGCCCTTATAGCTGTACTTCTTGGCTTCTTTCTCAATTTGCAGGGCCAGCTCACGAGTGGGGGACAGAACCAGCATGTTGGGACCTCCTCTCTGGGAACGTGGGCTAGAGATAGAAGGGCAAGAAGATTACATCTTTGCCAAAAGGTGTGATACAGGAGGTTGGATAAATATATCTAGATGCACATAGAAAGACGAATTCTGGTAATATACAGTGTATACGATACATGTACAACTGAGGCCAAAAGGATCTGACATGAATTGACTACTCGGACAGGAGTGATTGTCTGCTACTAGTATTTGCAGCACATTAAAGTAGCCATTTGGCTATCAGTTATCCGTTGGTTATGGGACTAGGCAGCAGGGAGAAGTGTGACTCACCAAGGTTGTAGGTCTATGTGGATGAGTCCAGGTAGGAGGAAGGCCAACGTCTTCCCTGTTCCTGTCTGAAATACATGCAACAGTTTGCTGACATTCATGTGTTGACAAGTTATTTTCTTGTCAACATTGCTGCTCTTTGTTCTACCAGTATTATTGTCGAATACAGACACTTACTAGCACTTAGAAAGGCAGATGGCTGCTATGCAACAAGATGTTTATCTGTTTGTCAACTTACCGGGGGTAAGCAACACCATAAGCAGTACAGGCTGTTTGTTTGTTTGTTTGTTAGAATCTTTGTTTACCTGAGCAATGCCGATGAAGTCTTTTCCTTGCAGGGCTATCGGCCATGCCTGACTCTGTACAGGTGAGGGCGTCTCAAACTTCTGTTTGTAGATCTCAGTCAGGATCTCAGCTGGAGGGAAAAATAGAATGGATGCAACAAGATGACTTCTTTAATGGGTCCATGACTCAATCTCTCTGGTAGTCCATCAGTTCCAATGCAGCCCCTCATCAGGCGGGGTGGATCCTCTGGTGACTTCTTAGCCCAAAGGCTGAGTCTGTGACTAATCTTGTGGATATTACACCAATAACAGCGATTCCTTAAGAAAGCATTGTAGCACATTGGACTGTTCTAATTCGAGTATTTATAAGCTTTTACAGACAATGCCATGAGGAAAAGTGACGCTGCGCTTTCCCAAGAGCTGGAAAGAGCCCTGCAACCAACCTAAAAATCCAGAAATATGCAATAAGGTATGCACACTGCACAGTCGAAAATTTAGTTGAGAAATAAGAAGCAAAGGTATTAAGGCAAACAACTGCACTCCCTACATCTCAAATATTACACAGCAATCTTCATAATATTAGTGAAGTATGTCTACAACCCTACACAGTAGGACTTACGGTAGTGTTCGAAAGCTTCCTCAAATGTCCTGACAGGGTTGGGGACCTGCTCTCCTGCCTCACTAGTACAGGTGATCTTGTTGTTTGCCTTCCTGTGTGAATAAAGCGATACGGAAGCCTATTTTAGCCACAATCCCCAATCAACAAGGCATGAAAATGAAGGAAATGAGTAACCAAGTCAATGAATAAATAAAGAATGCAGGTTTGATTAATCTCACCGAAATTCTTCTACTTCTTCAGGAGTCATATTTGCCACTCCTGGGTCTTCAAAGTAGAAGTTCTTCTTGATCTGCGGGCAGTCTGGGGACAAAAGAAACACAACAAAATCAGTATATCACCAAAAGGCACAACAAGACAAGACTCAGCTTCACAGAAGTGGCTAATTATATGCTATACAGGGGTGCACTCAATTATACCTTAAACATCTATGATTACGTACCTTGAAGTTAAAATGTGCTCTATTGTTATCTAGTATCTAGCTCAATAGAGTCAAAGTCGGCAACAGCAAAAATTGAACAGGTGACTGGTTACCTCTTCCAAACTGTGGGCAGTAGAAGTTGGCCAAAAAGGTTCATAGAAAATGGCCAGCTTATCTAGATCTCCTCTGGCAAATAATTCAACATAGTTGGCCAATTTCTAACATTCCAGGCTGCCCCCTGAGCCTGTAAGAGCCTACTGCCTACTCACGTTCCCATTTCTTTGCCTCCATGGCTTCCCTGTTGGCATGCAGCTGCTTCCAGTTGATCCTGGGTCTGGATAGAAAAGAAGTCATGGATTGTGAAACACTGGAAGTGATCCTGATTTCAATGACCCGGTTTAGCTCAATGAAATCTAAGCTTATCTTCTACTAGTCATGACAAGACATAACATTAATAATCAACATCACTTAATAAAAACAATTCATAAACTATTGCTATTCCATTCAATGCTGATTTCTATTAAGCATATTACTCACGCTGGAGTTTCCAAGGCCATTTCTGAAAAGAAGAAGGTAAGAAAATGTGAAACATCAACATCACAAAAACTGCCAAGGCAAGCTATGGCAAGATAGTAATAGAAGCAAAACTTTGTAGAATCTAGTTAAATATTCAACAAAATGTTCAAAAGATTCTAGACCACTGTAAATCACATTTACTGATTTGTTGTTAGCTACTCACTGTTCATTTCTTCGCGCATCTTGTCCTCGGGGTGCAGGTGGTCGTTAATGAGGGTCTCACACCGCTCAATGGCCTCAGGTGACCCCACCAACTCCACCTCAGTCTCTAGAATATCCTGTTCACCTATCTGTGGAGGGATAGAAGGAACTGCTGAGTGAGCGCATACAGTCTTTTTTTTTGCCAACATCCACTCTGAACAAGTCAATGATGCACAGACCACACATTTTTGCTAGGAATACATTCAAGGTGGTCTTCCATTATACCAGTGAGTAAATCCTGTGTCAATCCATTGATCAAAGTAACAGATTAAGCTGATAGTCTTCTTTGCCAATATATACTCTGGACAAATTTGTGCTGCATGAATCTCATACTTTTGTTAGGAATGTGTGCAAGGTGGTCTCCCATTTATAAATCCTGAATCAATAAATCAAAGTAACATAAATCCAACAACTTGAAGAAGGCAATGTCTATAGATATTTTTTAGGGAATGCTCAGTCTTTTAAAGTATATCGACAACAGTATTTTTGGGTACTCACATTGATGCGGGCTCCACTCTCATCCCGTATGCGGTTGATGTTTGATCCACCTTTTCCTGGTACACAAAATATTTATATTTAGATCATAATGACAACAAAATTTAGCACCAGAAACGAACAATTGAGGTAATAATAGTTGGTAAATTTTCTCCTTGAAAAGACTTGTTACAATGACAATGCCCTACATTTACATTTATCAAGAGACAAATACCAGACGTTGATGGTTAACAATGAACTATTGTAATATTTTGTATACATAACACATAATCTAGCTCCTCCTCGCATAGTTGACAGTTGTGATGACTTACCTATCAACTTGCCAACCTCTGTACTGGCTATCGTGATGACTTTCCTGTCTCCTCCTGACTCGCCTCTGTCCTGTGATGACCGGCCGCCAAACCCTCCTCCCCTCCCAGGCCCCCTCCTGTCACGACTTCCACCAAATCCCCCGCGGTCGTCATCCCGTGAAGACCCGTTCCTGTCATCCCAGGGGTCCCAAGAGTTCCCCCCGTCCCTGTTGCCAAAGCGGCTCCCCCTCCCCACGCCTCGATCGCCATCTGCCTCTCGGCGCCCGCCGCCGAAACCACCGCCCTGGTTCGACCGCGCGCTGGGCGCTCTGCCGCCCGGTTCTCTCCAGTTGTCCGAGTCGCTCCCCCACTTCCCCCTGCCGAAGCCGTGGTTCCTGCTGTCGGCGGCGTCCTTGCGGTTCGTCGGCGGGGCGCCTCCTCCCCAGCCGCCACCTCTTCCCAGACCGAAGCCAGCGGCCGGACCGTTGCTTTGGGTTTGACGGCCGCGATGAGTTTCACTGACTCTTCCCTGAAAGCTTGGCTCGCACCCGAGTCGGAAACTTGTTCCGCAAGTCTCTGAGTCGTTTATCTCAGCGTCCCAGTCCTCCATAGTGAGTAAAAACCCGTGGAAAAACGAAAGTAAACAGCTAAGCTAAAAGTGTCAGACTTTTCAACTTACGACAGCGTGGAGACAAGAAGTAAAGACCATACTACTGGCTAAGGAGGGGGGATTATCTGTCGAAGAATATTATATTTGTTACACAAACAATTTTGTGTCCAATACAAAGGAAATATTTGTCATTATTTGTTATACTTTTGTATATATTTTGTATTGATTTTAAGTAATTAGTTATTTTTATGCATTTATCAATGATATGAAATGTAAAATATAACCATAACCCCCTCAGAAGGACTCTTCCATAAATTTTACTTGGCTCTTGAAAAAGTTTACAAGAAATGGACATGCGTGGTAAACATTCTATTGGAAGAGTCCACATAACATTTGACCAGTGGCCCATTCTATTATTATTTTCTTCTAAAACTCTTAATATATGATTTGTTCACATATTTATCTCAGTTAATAAGTTTATACTATAATTGTGTATGATACATGTATTTTAAGATCATATAGTAAATATAAAAATACCTTTTATTTACATTTCGTATTTAGAACCTCCCCTAAAGCTGAATGGACCATACCCAACATGGCGGCAGGTGAGAGAAAAGAGCGCGAGAAGCGAGCGTCCGGGCGTGAAGCACGTAAAACTGACGACGGCGCCCCTCCAGTCGACTGGAGCGTGGACCTGGAGATCAACCTGTTCCAGGCTATGAGAGGACACAAGCCTGTTGGTCAGTTGTGTGTTGTTTATGGCAAGAAATCGACGTATGAAATTCGCATGTGGGGAGGGGGGCAGTTGCTTTGTAGTGGGCTTTGCATCATAATAAAATTTTATTAACGATGCAAATACCTAAGTAGATTGACTCAAAATCACGCAATTAGGGTCAGCATCATTTGAAGCCAAGGCATCTCTAGAAAGAGCTACTTTAGATCTTTACACCTAGGAATTAGATCAAACAAATCATCACTTCTGCTGTTTGTGCTGTACAGGTGTGAACCGACACTTCCAGATGGCATGTATCCACGAAAAACTGAACCAGATGGTCAACCGGCACATCAGTGTACAGCAGATCTGGAACCATCTGGATGACATGTATGATATGCCAGCACTGGTAAGGAATTATAGCCTGGGTACCATCCAGATTGTCGCTCCGCAACGCTCGAAAAAATCACATTTATGTCATGTGCAAACATTTGCATAGTGTGTTAGGAACTCTGCCTCTGGACCAAGAAGTCTTGAGTCTCAATCTTGGCTGTTATCACTTACCTGACATGCACACTACCAGGAAGAGTAGTCACCACAATCGAAAATAGCTAGGGGTATTTCCCCAATACAATGAACCTGTGCTGTAGATAAATCATAATGGAAGTAATCATATCTCTTCTCTGTCATGACCAATATGAGTGTAGCCCAACTATTTATTGAGTCACTCTTTTTTGTGTGTCTGATTCACTTAGAATAGCTTGCCTACCCTTTAGCTGCACAACTCATGTCCCCCCCCAAAAAAAGTTTGCTAACTTCCCTGTAATATTTTCTTCTTTTTTTCAGCATGACTCAGAAATCCTGCCTTTCCCAAACAGCCAGACAGAGTTTATCCTTCCAGACGACATCAGAAACCCTGACGAGTCGTTTGACACAGCTTCTCCCAGGGACTCAGATATGGGTGAGCACACTGGGTAGTATCGTGATAAGATAGCTACCTATCTTTCTATCTTTAAGTTTTAGGAGACCATAAGTACATGAAGCAAATCCTGTAAAATATAGGTAAAAACAGGACAAGAGGAAGAAATACTGTTCCATTTATTGTATACAGTAGTACTAGTCTGGTATCTAAACCTATTATAGCTGCCAACTTGCCAAGTCTCTTTTCCTATTATAGCTGCCAAGTCTCTTTTGTAGTCTAGAAAAGAGTCTTGGCAGCTATGCTAGATGTGGGTTTCAGACTGTATGTACGAAACTTGAGACACCAAGTGACCAGTCATTGCTCATGTCCCCCAGGTGGAGCCAAGTCCAGTCGTGGAGCTGGGACAGGAGCCACCAACACACCCGACAGCTCACCTAAGCGGAAAAGGACGCGGCAGCTGGCATCGTCAAGCCCTTCAAGTCCCGCCAACCCTCCCAGTTCCACAAAGAGAAGGAGATTGCAGAATGTGTAGTTCTAATGAGCACCCTCCCCTTCTCATAGATGGAGCAGCCTCAGCTGTTTTCCAAGTGTTTGGACATGTACATCATGATTTTTCCCTTGGCAGTTTTTGACAGACATTGGGCTCAGGCTCAATATTATCATTTATTGACAAAATGTATATGTTATTTTCGGCTGTGACAGCTGTTGAACAGTAAAGTATGTATGTAGTATGTGCAGGTGTGGAGGTATTCCAACTTCCCAAACTAGTTGAGTGTGATAGAGTTGAAAAGACTGAGAATCTCAAAATAAATGAACTATCCCGATGGAAAACCAACCTTTCATGTGTAACAGTTATATATAACTTACATGATGTATTTGGTACACATACTGAAATGCTTGAAAAATGGTTTGATACATATGAATTTCTGTCTGTTCTTCTGCAGTACTTCATATTTTAAGGAAGGATATTTCAGTGAAGTGTATCAGCAATGAAATTTGCAGGCTGGCAAAAACAGAATGCAGAAGTATATTGTTTGAGGGAAGGATAATAAAATGATACATTTTTGAACAGTAGTTGCTTTTTGGACTTCATCATGTACACTTGACAAGTTGTATTATTTTCATGAATAAAAATACAAATGTATGTGGTAAGACATTGGTGGAAGAATCATGATTTGTGATCAAAGTATAGTTGCTTTTTAATAAGTGCTGGCTTCATATTTTGAACAATGAAGTTGAGTCTATTGCTTTATATGTACCTTGAAGAAGTGACATTTGACACCACATTTTCAAGTCACAAACAGGTGAATAGATAAAATGTATTGTATTTTATTTCTGAAACATAATTACGGAATTACAAATGTTTTTTTTTCTTATAAAATGTACCTTACTGTCAAAAGTGCTTGCTTGAAGCTAGTGCAGTTGGTGTTAGTTTTGAAACATGAAAGTTTGATAAAAAGTTATGATAGGCAGAGTCAAAAAGATTCAGATTTCAGAAAGCCATTCTTTTAACAGTGACGCCAAATTGGGATGCCAAATAAATAGTAGATAGACTGAATAATATATCAGATGAGCTAGCCGGCCTTATAATTACAATCCCGTGGGTTGGAAATTGTCTGGATGAAACAAGAGTGACGTAGTCACAAGACACGCCAGTGGTGGGTCACCCTCGGGGAAAATGTGTCATCCTGACGTATTTCCGGCGGTGTGCAAACAGGGATTCCCCGGCACCTTGTAGTACTCCGCCCGAGCGAACTAAAGTGATCATCGTTAACGTTTCAATTTTCGTTTTTGTCTGAGTGAATATGGAATTTTCGTCTGATATAAATATTTTGTAATGTTTAAATGGATGTCGATTTGATGATTGTGGTGTCTTCCCACCAGTGCTACGCTGAAAGAAAGTAGTCCGTTGCGGAGGGAACACGTCTGATTTCCGGGTGCCATCTTGCTGCTGAACAGTCTCGTCCGGTTCCGCCCGGTGTGTAGTGTCAACCTTTCGCCACATTTGTGTCCTTCTTTTCACCGCCAAAATGTCGCGACTGAAAGCCGAAAAAGACAGGGAAAGGGAGAAGAAACTTAACGAAAAGCACCAGGCTATCCTAGCGCAGCTTTTACGCGAAGAAGACAACAAATACTGCGTGGATTGCGAGGCGAAAGGTAACGTTGGTTTCCATTTTTCACCTGCCAGCGGTAACGTAACGTTTTTTGAGGGGTGGGAGGAGGGCGGAGAAACCGGGGTCCCACAGGACTTTCCCTAATCAAAAATGTCTCATCGCGTGTTGGCAACTTTCTAACTTATCAGGGAATGTCATTAGTCAGCGTAGCCTGTTGTACGCCGGGTTGAAAATTATGTACGTGTTCTGTGCTCGTTCTGTAACTGCCATGGCGGAAGGGGGGTGGGGGGCGCGGTTCGGGAAGCCGGGTATGGCATCTATCATCATTCGATCTCTGCCGGTTTCTCCTTGTCAGAACAAGGAGGTTAAAAAATATAGACCGCATTGGTCAGAACAAGGAATTTGAACCTCGTCGTTTGTTGTTGTCGTTCATGTCATTTAAACTCAAGGTACACAGGCCAGTTTATTTCTGGTTTAGAGACTGGTCATCCTCAAATATTTAGTCAAGTGTCAGTCTTTAAAAGTTTAATCCTGAATTAAAGTAACATTAACAGAAAGGATATCATCCAGTCTACTACAAGAACAACTGAGTTTTGCATTTACTTAGCTACTTATCTACATCTTTTCCTTTTTTTTAATTTAAAGGGAAAACTTAATTTATATGTCAAAACTATTGGAATTTTTTCGCATATTAGGATTAAAAACCATCTCCACAAATATTTTGACAGAAGAGAAAGAAATAAACCTGGGGTATGCTAGTTAATTATAAAAAAAATTCTGTATTGTAGATGTTTTTTTAATCCATAGTTACAAGAAAAACAAAAATATGCGCATCAGAATTAAAGGCATTTTTACCATGTGCAATTGCTGTCTGTTCTATCTTAGCTTTTAATCTGAACTTTGGACAAAAGCAAATAACTTGTATGCACAGGGACAGGGCCGAGTTACAGGATACTTGGGTTTACATTGCTAATACAATTATATCTAATGAGGTAACTCATTAGTACATTTCTCACTAGTACGACAGTTGACTGCGATTCGTGTTAAGGTTGATTGCGACTTTAGAGGAAAACTGTGACATACCAATGTGGCATTCCATAGAAGGGAAGTCATGAATGTTTTATGTGGTCTTTTTGTGAACATAATACATGAACCACATTCACTTCATTTCATCCTTGGTGAAGCAACACAATATGTAGTACATAATAATACTACATTACTACATTTTTAGAAGGCAAACACTTGCAAGCATCTTAACTCTTCAGATTTACATTTTTATATAAATTCTCACCAGCATCAGGGACAAAGATTGAAAGACGCTTCAGAAACTTGAGAAAGACATTATGCACAACAAGGGGTGTTGTCCAGTATGTCATAGAACTTCTTAGTTAGTAGAAGACACTTCCCTGTTTCAGTTTCATGTTTGCCGTATTTCCTGGAACCACAGACACCACAATACAATGAAAAAATTCCAAACCTTTTGTAACTCTTTATCCTCTTTTTATACCAGTTAAGAAACTAAGATATCTGAATCACCAATATCCCTTGCATTTCTTCTGTAGGACCGAGATGGGCGTCGTGGAACCTGGGCCTGTTCCTGTGCATCCGCTGTGCTGGGATCCATCGTAACCTGGGCGTGCACATCTCACGCGTCAAGTCTGTCAACCTGGACTCATGGACACCCGAGCAGATACAGGTGGGAACTTCACAACAACAGATTACAGAACAAAAATGATATGGTTATGTCCATTGAAAAATTGTTCTTGTAAAGGTGCCATTTACGTCATCTGTTTAATCTTCCCCTTCGTAGTGTAAATCCAAAATAAACGAACAAGCTACTGTAACATGTCAATCATATGCATACTGAACAAGATACAGATATCATAGGTATACATTACATGTACATGGACTATAAATCATATTGTAAAGTGTATTTTCATTCATGATGCCTTGATAACCCTTTACTTCTGTAATTAGCTTTACCATAGACCATGGAGTACAACATACATTGTATGTTCACTACACACCTTAATCAATATATTTTCAAATTTGTTAGCAGGTCTTCTAATTTTTGAAACTGTTTTTATTCCCAGATGATGCAGGAAATGGGAAACTACCAGGCCCGGGCTGTGTACGAGGCACGTCTCCCTGACAGCTTCAGAAGGCCACAGACAGACTCGTATCCTTGACTGTTTCATGTGGTCAAAGTTCTTGAGATATAGAGAGGTTTTCACATCATTAAAACTGCCAAGAAGACACCTAAGGGGACATAGCAAATTTGGTCTATGTGAACAGGTGGTCACTAATAGCTTGTATCAATGGGAAAAAGTATCTCTTCTAAGGCACCACCAAAAAGTGACATTGGCCTTGTCACTTGTACGGGTTTGCCTGTACATGAATACCAATGGCCAGGTTGTCCGTATGTATTAGTGGCTACTTCAAGAGGTTTGACTGTGTAACACTACACTACCAGTACATACAGCTAAAAATAAGCAATGTCACAAAATTCCTGCATGATTCTTAACCACCCACACAGTGCTCTGGAACAGTTTATCCGGTCCAAGTACGAGAGGAAACAATACATCGACAAAAATGCTCATATCATCACTCCAGCTGATCTCAAGGTACAGTACACGTAGGCTTTAAAATTATTCTGTCGGAAAAAAATCATTGACACTAACAGCTTTTTGTCCAATTTCATAAGCATGTGTTCACACTGCATGCCATCAGTTACAGGTGTTTAATTGTATCGATTCTGTATCAATTCTTATCTGTATCGATTCTGTATCTGTATAGCTGGTATCACCGCCCTTTGGCGTAACACACCAGCTAACACAAAATTGCTGTGCAAACGCATGTCCGCGATTGGAACTTGCACATGATGATCACACGATCCCCTGTATGGACAATGAAGAAATATGGAATCAAAGGAACCCCTGATGCAAGTTCAACTGCACCAGATGACATCGACAGAAGTTCAGTGTCTGCCATAAAGATCTATATCTAAATCATCTTTTCCTTTTCGCTGGTTTTCAGCCCCGCAAGGAGGAAGAGATAGAGAAACCAAAGGAGAAGAAGAAGGAGAGGAGAGAGAAGAAACTTTCTCCTCCATCTGTAGCTAAGGAGAAGCAGAAGGTATATATCCTCTGATTAAGCCACATGCTTTTGATATTGAGGGTTTGTATCTAAGAGAGCTGTATCTAGTAGGAGGGTAAGAGCAAAATATGGAAATGTCCATGCATAGTTCTTTTCCTGGTATTGATGTCATGACCATGTTACCATTTCAACATTTTAAATTCTTATGAATTTTTCAAAATCTTTTTCTGTAATATTATAACGTTTGACAAGTGGCGCAATCTATATTCTGATCCCCTGGTGTGTGTTTGACCTCTGAACTTCATGTCTGACTTCTGACCTGTCCCCTGACCCTAGCAGTCGCCCACGGTACCCAGACCTGTGAAACCAGAGGCAGCGGCTCCTGCCAAGTCTGCGTCTGCCCCACCCACACCAGCAAAGAGTGAACCTGTCCAGCCACAGATGGACCTGCTCGGACTAGGTGAGAATTATGTAACTGACCACCCCTACAACCAGGTGTCAGATGGTATCATCTGAATACCGAGGCACCTGGCCCTGTTGTATGATGCTGGTAACGCTAACCACCTCTAGACTTAGGATTGCCTTGCTCTTTTCACTGACTGGTAGTGGTGTGTATTGAAGTAACATATTCTCTTATCATAAGTGTGCTCAACAGAGAAAGCAGCATGTAACATTTTGGTAGGACCCCAAGATGTTTTGACCTCCTCAATGCAAAGCTAACTCTTCTTACCCTTGTTGCTCCTTGATTGTACATGTGATTTAATCCTTCTCTTTTTCCATCTTGGAGACTCATCGCTAACATAAAAATAATTTTCTAATGCACAATGAAGTTCTGAGCACTAATCGGGTGTTAATTGTCCTCGTTCTGTCTCGATCATAACTCATCCACAGACACAAACGACCTTCTCAAGGATAACATTCTGCAACCGTCCACCAATCAAGTGGCAGAGGTGGAGCTGCTGACCTTTGACACTGACCAATCAGACAATAATGCCAACAGCCAATCAGATGATCACGCCATGAGTATGGACTGCTCATTCCACTTGCCACCCCCCCCTTCAGATAATTGCCATTAAATGGGTTAAGGTTTAGCTTTGTAGATTCTAACATAGACAATTTACTCCAACAGATATGTAAATATCATCTTCCTACAGCGCTAAAAAGCTAACCTTCACTAGTGGTGCTACTCTACTAATACTAATACAACCTACTTTCTGGAATGGCCCCTTTCCACAAGTCTGTGATTGTTCAGCAACCAAGGTTGCTTTTGTGTGACTCTTGATTTTATACAGAAATTGGAATGTTAATTGTTAATCATGATATAACAGTATCCCTATGATTTGAAAGATAACAAAACATACAAACACGAAAAGATTTGTCATTTGTCTATGAAAGTCATTGAGCGATAGGTTGCTCTCAATGCTCCGAGTTCAATCAACAGTCACATTCTGTAGTGGAAAGGAGGTATAACCAGTCAAGACTGTTAGTCCAATAATCTAGATTCTAGACTACCGGTATGTCGGCATGTTCCTTCCATCTTTAATGACATGAACCTCAGTGAATGAAAGTTATACAGTGTGTTAATGTTCCTCCTGTGTTCCAGATGGGCCAGTGACAAACGGAGATGCTGACCCTTTCGGAGACTTCCTGTCCGCAGCCACATCTACAACCATTCCTGCTGTTAACAGTATGCACTTCATTGATCACCTTGCTTTATACAGTACCAACTTTGGGGATATCAATGAATGAATTAACTTTTTTGAAATATTTGGATAATTTCGAAATACGAATATTTCAATTTTGCCAGTACAAAACTGTTTTTCTGTCCATGAGTGGGGCTGATCCTGCAGAAGTCCCACAAAATCCTGAAATCTATGCCGCAACATACCAAGAGATACCCTGCAAAATCTGAAAGGAGGTACTGTAACCTTGATTGGACTTTGATGCACATCCAAAAGTCGGTACTGTACTGTTTAAGATATCCCAGATAACATAAGTTACTTCTTCCTATTGTACTAATGAACAGCCCTGTTTGTTCATAAAAAGCAGGTTTTATAGGAAAATTGACTCCTGACAGTACCTCGTCAGTTTGTACAAATATATGCAGCAGTTTTTCTCCCCTCATCCCATAAGGCTGTACTAATGAACTATCCCCTGCAATGTACTAACCATCTTTTAAATTATCTAAATGGCTGTCATTGAGTATACCGGTATACTAACCATGCATTACTATCCAACTGCCTAGCAATACACATACCGCTAAGTATGGTAATCATTAGAAACTTTTCTTTATCAAAAAGAAGACCTTATCAATGTCTCTGTTTCTTTGTACTACTCGCCACAGATTCCCCAACCAGCCAACCAGTAGCCTCCTCCAGTAATGACCTGTTTGCAGCCTTCTCTTCCACCACCAATCAGAGCACAGCTCCCTCCATGCCTAGCCAATCAAATGCCGAGGACTCTCTTTTGAAGGACGAATCAAAACCCCAGAAATCCACCAAGGAATCCATTCTTTCTCTGTATGGCTCCTCAACAAGCCAACCACAGAACCAAGTCTTTGGTGTACCAGGTAGGCCAGTTGTTTTTATTTTAATGATAATTAAGCATTGTTTGTTTGTTCCTCAAAAGTCATGATGCGGTCTGTACACATTAACTTCACTAAAATGCAGAGCTTTACTGTACCAGCATAAAAGTTGAACCAAACTTTGAAAGTGCCTTGCTCTTTGAATTCAGCTGCAAATATACATGATGCACAGCTATATTCCTGTCCTCATATCATCAGCCCGGGCATTCCTGTCCTAACGACTCCAGTAGCGTGCAAACAGCATAGCTGGGATTCCAGCTCACGACTTTTTGGTCCAGAGGCAGGGTCACTAACCACTGAACTATGCATGCTACTACAGCATGGATAGTCAAATGAAATGTTTATTTGTCTCACATTTGGCTGTCCTGTTTCCAGGTGGAATGTACATGCCCCAGCAGCCGGCCCCTCCTGCACAATTCCAGATGCCAGGCATGCAACAGGGTATGATGGGTAAGACTATCAAAGATGATATTCTGCGCTGACCGAACGTTACCATAGTTATCACAATTTATGTTTGCAAATATAGTTAATTTAGTGTATCTGCTTGCCATTAAAATTGCATGATATATATTAGCAACTTGTCTTCATCATTGCAGACGGACCACTGATGTTTGTGTCAGTTGAAGCAAAATGTAGCCTGGTTACTGCGGAGAGGATGTAGGACTCGGGAGCTATAATAGGTCTGGTAACCAGGCTATAATAGGTCTGGTAACCAGGCTACAATAGGTGTGGTAACCTGGCTATAATAGGTGTGGTAACCAGGCTAGCAAAATGTCAGTAAAGAGCAAAGAAAAAAGGCATCTTTTTAGTTTCCTTATGTCCTCTTCATTTCAAACTGATACCAAACTTTCCTTCTTTCAGGCAACATGCCACAACAACAGCAACAACCACCCCAGCAGCAGTGGATGATGGGAGGAATGCCGCAGCAGCAGCAGGGCATGATGGGAATGCCGCCCAACAGCATGATGGGAGGAGTTGGAGGCGCAGCAGGAATGATGGGAGGGATGTACAACGCGCAGCAGATGCAGCAGATGCAGCAACAACAGATGCAGCAACAGCAGCAGATGCAGCAGATGCACCTGCAACAGGTGCAGCAGCAGCTACAGAGCATGAGGATGACAGGTCCGGGGGACATGATGGGGGGGTTTGGCTCGGCAGGGATCCCCGTGGCAGCCCCAGGTGGGCCGGGCACGGGACAGACCCTGAGCACACAGCTGTGGAAATGATGACAGTCGGTGTAGTGTAGTGTTCTGTAGGTATGTCAACAACTGTATGGGGCACCAAGCTGTGGGAGGGGGGCATGGGAAAGGCCTTATGTCTGAGACTAGTACATGTACCTCTAAGTCTTGTGTACCTGCTCCAAAATTTTTACAGTTAGGGCTCAGCAACTTAAAAAAAAAACAGTAAAGTAAGTAAAAATGTGCAGGTGTTACTGAGGCTTTTAGTACTTTCTCAACATACTTCATCTTTATACTGAAGCTAAATCTTTGATGGTACATGGATTTCAATGGAACACTTTCCATTCAAAGACTTTGTGAACATAAATGTACTAAAGCTAAATCACAAATTTAAAACTGCAACTTAAGCTTATGCCCAACTGCCATGCTTGGTGCCGTAAAATGAAGTAGCAAACTGTGGTGACTATTTAATCTGCCGTAGTTTTATAGATCGATGGTCTTTCCTACATGGATGTCTTTAGTATAACATCATCTACACAACTGTGAAACCTTTGACACAAGAAGATCAGCTTTGATAATAATAATGAAAATAATGTAATGTAATTGTTTTCCTGTACTCAGTTGTATTTTCCCTTTGCCCCATCAGTTGTGAAGGGGAAGACCGATTAACACATGGTAAAGGTACATGTTCTGTCTGTTTGGGACTTTGTTGCCAGTACTATTCTTGAATGTGCAGATCCTGTGCTTGTGCAACTTGTCTTGGCAAAGGTTCCTGTCCAACACAGTTGTCTGGATTTTAACTTCTTACTATGTGGTGGCAATAACTTGAACATGTACTTTAGTTGTATTTCTGCAGAAATGCAAAATTGTGACTACCACTAGCATTACTCCTCATCTGCTAATGTACATTGTTGAAAAAAAAAAACCTCACCTGCAGCAATGTACAATGTATACAGCATGATCACACTGTCTAAAGCCCCTGTCACAGATAAACACCTTCCCACAACTTTGCTCCCGACCACTCTACAACCAAGGTCAGTGCTGGGTTGGGAGTTAGCCTGGAATGCATCCGTGAACACTGTGTCTCTGCTCCGTTCCTCCGCTCTGCTTGTGAAGGCACAGCGGAGACACAGTATTCACGGATGCATTCCAGGCTAGTTGGGAGTAGCTTTGAATCGGTCACATTCTACCTACAGTTCGCTACTCTCATCACCTCCAAACAGAATATGACCTTTCCAGCGTTGGTTTGTACAAAATTTTGTATACTGGTTTGGAGAAGGTCGGGAAGCCATGGTCAGCTATGTGTGACAGAGGCTTTACACACTTGCTGATGTGTTCAGCCTTGTGACTTTGTGTTACATGTTTAATGAATGAGAGGGGAGGGACAGTTGAGGGTAAGAGAGATGAAAGGAAAAGTCCAATGTCTGTAGGATCAAGCGATGTACATAAGTTAGTAAGCTCTAAACCAGCCCAGATTCTGTTAAGAAGTAATGTATAATGAAATGTATCTTTCTTTAACACAGGTTATGTTGACACATGTTTATGTCATGGGACCAATGTGGTAATTAATATGTGTGTATTACTTATGAGTTTGTTTAAGTTACAGATGAATATGCATAAGTTACTTGTTCTTTATTCTCAGGCTAAAATGATATGTCAGGGCATGCCCCTTCGAAGTAATATATCTGACAAAATATGTAAATTGGTAGATTGAAAACCTAAATTTATTATGTTTGGAAGAGTTAAAACAGGGGTTAGATTTTAACTGTGTTGGAAGCACCAGGTCTATCTTGTGGGGCAAAAATGAAGCCTCCATAGGTCTAAACAGCTACAGTAATTGTCTACATATTTGCAACTGAAAGGTGAGGTGAAGGGACCCTCCATTTCTCCCATGTGAGGTACAGACTTGTCTTTTGTACATGTATCTTTGCAGGCCAGAACAAAATGATTGTGCAAGTTTACAGTACAGTAGTACAAGTTTACATCCACTCCACATACACACAGTGGTGGTTGCAGGTGTTTCTTGTAACCTGGGTGCCAGACTGCTGTCAGGGCGAATACACAGGCCACACTCAGTTAGACCCTGCTCAGGGTCTAACTGAGAGGGTCTGTAGTGAAATTTCCTTGTTGGCTTAGAAGCCTAGGAGCAAGCCTGTATGCTGGCCCTGGCAACAGTCTGGCACCCAGGCTAGAAGACTTGTTACATGTGTGCGTCTGTCCTCTCTTTGTAGAGTCTGCAGCAATCTTAGTTTATACATTGAACATACTACAACCATAAGATTCATTGTATATTTCCCATTGTAGCAAAGTATCATTTTGATCTCAGGTCTGCACACCACCCTTAGCTTGACTGCTTAGCAAAATTTTCTTAATGTTTATGATTTGAAGGTTTTATTTTAACTTCTCTTAGTTCTGAAGTACCTCTGTGCATGTGCTGTTCTTTGGTTCCACGCCAGTGTTCAAACCAAAGACTGCTCTTGCACAGGGGTACAGTTTTATTTGCACACTGTAGGTTTTTCTGTTGAAGTCATAGATGTAGGTGTATTACATGATTCAAATAATCATATTCAGATCTTTCAACAAGGAACCAAGAAATTCTGTTAGCAATATTGAATATCAATCATCTTGTAGTATTGAATTTGCCTTTTACTTGTGTAAATAGCAATATGAACATGTACAAGCTTCACAGTGAGCAGGTTGTTTAGTCATCATGATGATATTATATTAAGATGAATGCAAAAGTCATGTTTTATCCTGTAAATTCAGCTGTAAATGTTACTTGATTAAATGTCACTAAGCAATTACTTGTTGTCTCGGAAGCGTGTGTGTGTGTGTGGTTGTCTGGAATCTGATTTACTGCATTGTCATGATGAACACTTTGTTGACTATGTTGATAATGTAAACTGCGGCATATCATTACCTTCGCCAAGAAGGTTATGTTTTCAGTAGCGTTTGTCTGTGGGTATGTGTGTGTGTGTGTGTGTGGTTTAGCAAGATAACTCGAGAAGCAGTGGATGGATTGAAATGAAACTTGGTAGGTGGGTAGGTCTTCATGAGACCTAGAAATGATTAGATTTTGGGCCCCCTGGCGGCTTTCCTAGGTACTGCAGCAGAACTTCCGGTTTTGATATCTCGTGATTTGGACATGCTAGGGTCACGAATTTTGGTTGGTAGATAGCTCTTGGGGTAGGGAAGAAGTGACACGAGTTTGGGTCCCCTAGCGCCTTGTTCTGGAACTGCAGGAGCATTTGTTGAAAAAAAATTGAAGGACGATAACTCAAGAACCGGTTGACGTATTGTCGTGATTTTTGGTATGTAGGTAGTTGAAGTGATGCTTGACATAATCAGATGGCAATTATGCAAATCAGGAGCTAATTTGCATAATTAATGAGGAAATTCTATAAATCTGCTTTGTTCGATAATAGAACTATGAAACACTTGTGACATCTACTTGAGAACGAGAAAAACATCTGAGGATAAAGATCATGTAAATGAGGACCTAATTTGCATAATTAATGACAAATTCTTATAATTCCATAGTTGTAACTGCTGCACCCCGAATTTCATACTTGCTCGAATTTGGAAGTTAAGTGAAGGTGAACATCAATAAACATAATTTATTCAAATCATGACCTCATTTGCATAATTTATGTGGAAGTGCTATAATAGCCTTTTTGTTAAGATAAGGCTGTCATTGGGTGGAGAACATGATCAACTGATACAATCCATGCAGATGAGGCTCTTATTTACAAAATCAATGATTAAAATTGTTTAATTCATCAACCGCAAGGGTTAACATCATTTGGCGAAGGTATGAGATCGTGGAACTCTTGTTTGTGTACTGTCTTTCAGCGGGACGTAGAATAGCTTTTAAGGTAGGGAACAAGCTTCATGTACATTAAAGATAACTGAGTTTGATTTGATAATCATGACATTTGTAACGGGTAGAAATAAACATCAGCTGAGATAAAGAGTCTTGAAATTCTAAAAAAAAATTTCGTTTTTCGAACTCAACCATTTCACGGAGGCGTGGCCATGGGTTCTACCTGTTTCTTCTGTCCCGAGTTAAAATTGGGAAGCGCGCATGCCCTAGACCTCACCACAATGGGTCATTCAAAATTTCCCCATACACACTGTCATTTTAAAACAGATAATAAAAGCCTAGAGCAAATACCAAAGATGGTAACCTTTGGCCGTTTTCCCGCCTTGAAACCTTCAACAGGTGTGAACTTAGCACATTATTCGTGCTTTTTACAGCCAGAGTAACATTATTCCGGTATTTGCGGATTATAATACGGCTGGCCCCTTCTGGCGGTCTGACTTTGATGGGAAAGGGGCATGGAGGTGTTGACCCGGTATAAAATCGGCGTTCAGGTATCGATTTCTGACACAACAATGATCCCTCTCGTGGGGATACGACTGTTTATGTGCTCCAGCCCTTTTTGAGTT
>NW_017804242.1:1776526-1938166 GCF_001625305.1 Branchiostoma belcheri | reverse complement strand
ACCTCATTTGCATAATTTATGAGGAAGTGCTATAATAGCCCTTGTGTTAAGATAAGGCTTTCAATGATTGGAGAATATGATCAACTCAGATATACATGTAATCCATGCAAATGAGGCTCTTATTTACAAAATCAATGATTAAAATTTATTATATAATTTGTCAACCGCAAGGGTTAACATCATTTGGCGAAGGTATGAGATCGTGGAACTCTTGTTTGCATATGCCTTCAAATGACTCGCATGTACATGATGTAAACTCATATGGGCCACTCAGATACTGTTTTGCCTAGTCAGCCTATTCTATGCAAGATCTGCTTGGAAATCAGAGGCGGTTAAATCTAAGGTCAATGCACTCTTGCACATGAACCAACCAAAGTTCAACTGTATCCCCAAAGTTGCTTTTGTCTCATTGTCCTCCCAGTTTCTCAGATAACCCCTCAGGCCAAAGTACATGTATTGCATCATCATCCTTACGGACGTTTACACCTAGAAGAATACAATGACCGCTTTTAACCTGGGTGAGGTAACAAGATCAGAACTCTTTCAGAAGACACAGCCCCACCCTATACTCAACAGTCTCAAGGACGTTTATGTCTTTGCTTCACTAAAACGAATAGCATAACAATATATTGTTACTATGTACAAACGAAAGCAAATTTCGTATAATCGTGCTCGGTCCCAAGGCACGGTTTGGGACACAACCGAGCCCAGTCTCAAAGTAACGGGTGACTCCGTAGCCTAGAACAGCTGGGGTCAAAGATCAATCAGCTGGTGTAGTGCGTGTGTGTAATGACGTGTTCCTCTCGTCTTCTCAGAAAACGTTATTTTTTGTCCAAATTAGACGTTATCTTGTCAGTATAGGTGATGCAGCATAGGTGAAAGAAGCAAGTATTCCGTGTGCAATCGTTTCAACACATCATTATCGCTTTTTCTGACTTTAAATTCGAGTTTCGGTCACGCTTTTCTCGTGATGGCTCTGAGCCTCTACACTACGGTCCTTGCGAGGACTCTTCTAGCGGTCGTCTACATCTCGAGTTTTCCCGTCCTGGGTTCGATTCCCAAAGATATGAGCACCCCTGATAGCTTTACCCGGGCTGTGTTGGATAGATACGGGTCTGGTGGCAGTTTGACCGTACAAGGCTTGCAGGTTTTGCTCCGGAACGCGTCGAGTTGCCCCGCCGGGACTCGGCTGTGCAGTGGGCGGGAGGGGGCGGCATGCGCGCCGCCGCAAGACTCGTGCAGCTCCACGGTACGTATGTGGTGGGTGGATTTGTAAGAAACAGGGAGGAGCCAGTAAAATCCCTTCTGGTCCCGGGCCAGGGTTCGAACCCACGTCCTCCCGGGCACTAGAGCTTCATAACCAGACGCTCTAACCGCTCGGCTAAAAGGTCTAGACCCGTTTGCCGGATCTGTAAACCAGACGCTCTAACCGCTCCGCTAAAAGGCCTAGACCCGTTTGCCGGAACTGTTGGTAGCGCCTATAAACCCCCCACTGTTACAGATTGATTTGACGTAACGTTAGTGTAGATAAGTAAGTGTATTCAATATTGCCGAATTTGAAGTTCTTTGGTATAAGTCATTTTCGTTCTAGTGAATTGCACTCCATTTTGATAAAACTTTGATAGGCAAAAGACGTTTTATGAATGACCTTTGCCCAACAATCATGCATGATGCAATGACCTGCAATGTATGGCAGTTTATCAAAAAAAGAACTACAAGCCTAATCCATAAAATATTTATATCTACAAAATATTATCAATGACAAATTATTATTAAGTACCAAGCGGACACGTTTGGTTTTGATAGCCTAATTGTTTCGTTTTTCTTATATACATGTATTTCTATGCGTTTTATTGAACTGCTTGATTTGGTTGATAATTTTACCTGACATGGTTGTCTTTTCTCCCTCTGTTCTTCCCGGATTCAGGACATCCTGTAATGTTACCTGTCCAAGTTGTGTGTTTGTTTGTCAACAGCCTTTTTGTTTGCCTAAGCAAAGACAGCTGTATCCAAGTTGCTCACCTCCCTACTAATCCTCCTCAAAGTACTCTGTAGCTGTATTAAGAACTATTGATTTATACCAAGTCGAACCAGATCAGTAAAAAGTCTGTCTCTTAGGCCACACCAATTTAATTTCATGGTTAACGGATTTTTCTAGAAAAATAATTGAGCGGGCGGGCGAAAAAAAATAAAATAAAAACAGGCCTTGGCATCCTATTATGGCCCAAAATGGTACGATAGGAGCCATGAAGTCAACACACCAGGCTGGTTCAAGATTTAAACAATGAATTTTTAACTTTTAATGATACCATTGCATTGAAAGATGGAATAACTGTAACAACTACGAAGAAAAGGACTGTTTTCAACTGTTCAGGGCAAAATATGAGCATTTTGCAGTTGATTCTGAATTTTTATTTTTATTTGCAAATCAGAAAAAAATGAAGCGGGCGAATCCGTTAACCAAGAAATTAAATTGGTGTGGCCTTAGAATAGCCAAGGAAATTTAACCTCCTTAGCTTGGAATAGCAGAGTTTGCTACTTGGGTAACCTAATAGCTCAATAACGTCACATGTAACTGTATCACACAAACACCTGGGTGGAGCAGGTACAAGGTGGCACAGGTTGATCATCTTCGCTCAGTTGGTCATTTATCCTGAATCACGCACTTTGGTGCATGTGAGTGATTCATCTGGAAAATCAAAGCTTTGTATGTACCAGTAGCATTGCTTTCCCAATTCCGCTTTTCTATAAGTGTACTTAATAGATTATACAACAGGTAATAGGATCGGATCGGGTCACGTATCCTGTTGGTATTCTTGTTTATTTAATATATTAAGGTTAATACAACATGTAACCAGGTTCCTGCATGCACACCACAAAAAATCTAATTCTGCTTCTACCACGAAATTAGGTCCCTGGGGGACATGAAAATAATTGAATTAAACGTGAACGGTTAGAGCTAATGCCAAAGTACTAAGCAACATTCACAAAATGGGCACAAATAGTTGCTTGGAGTTATCATGTTAGAGAAATTTGATCAAGCAAAAACAAAAGCAATTTTGTTTCCTGCTGATTCCAAATTTTTTAGTCATTACTGTCTTGGCCGATATTTCTCTCAACAAGCAGGTGCCAATTGATCTTTATCATACTCTATGATATAATAATTTTGCCTGTTTATTTAAAGGAAAATGGTTCATCATTTAAGTTATTCTGTCCACCTACAGTGTATGTCAGCAACAGAGGTGCTACAGATTCACAACATGTCGGCAGACTCAGAGCTGAATGCTACAGGACTCAGGGAGGTCTGTCCAACACTGCTGTACAACCTTGACCGTACCAATGGCTGCCAAAGTCGGGGGGAGAACAGCACGGAGTCAGAGGAGCATGGTGGATCAGGACGGCCCAGCCCAGTTGAAGGTTTGTTAGTTTGTTTGTTTGTTGGTTGGCTGGCTGGCTCAGGCTGGCTGGCTGGCTGTTAGGTCGGTTGTTACTGTTAGGCTGGCTGGATACGGATGGATGGATGGATGGATGGATGGATGGATGGATGGATGGATGGATGGATGGATGGATGGATGGATGGATGGATGGATGGATGGATGGATGGATGGATGGATGGATGGATGGATGGATGGATCATCGGGATGGATGGATGGATGGATGGCTAGATGGATAGCTGGCTAGATGGATAGATGGTTGGATATGGATGGATGGATGGTCTGTTGTTTCAGAGTTAATGGGTAACATTATGTAGTCTAAATCAGGCCAGTGTGTATTATCATAACCAACTGTTCAGTGTTCCAATAATAATGTTCCATGTTGCAGTGTGGGGATACGGTATATTGTCGGTCAGTGTGATCAGCCTGTGTTCTGTAATGGGGGCCATCGTCGTGCCCTTCATGAAGAAGAGGCTGTACACCCTGCTGCTGACCTTCCTCATTGCGCTGGCCGTGGGGGCACTGTCAGGAAGTGCGCTGTTCCACCTCATCCCTCAGGTACAGCATATTTATATACATAATGTCATGTACTATCATGGAAGTTCAGCTCTGGTTGTAAATTTACATTGTGGAGAAGTTAGACTGTTCTCCAGCTCCAAAAATTGGAGTCTCCGGAATGTTCCACTGAATCACACAGTTTTCGTCAGCTTTGAACGAATTGCTCTGAATACAATTTGTTTTTTTATGCACCATTGATCAATCGCTGATATCAAACATACACAAAGTGTATCAGGTATTACCATAACTGTGAGTTTAAACTATGTATTTAGCCACAGCAAAAGCTTAACACAGGCATTTCTTAAGGGATGCCATTGATATCTCAGAACTGGTTTAGCAGAAAGACCATCTCTCTGGACAACCTTGTTAGCTTTGGTCTGCTTACCAAGATCCACAACAATCTTGGGAAACAAACAAAAGTTATCAAGGCTTGACTCCAGGCTATCTATCTATGGCGACCACTTTTGCGTGGTCACCTTAGACAAGTCTGACAGTCACTGTATTTCGATATTTAACCTTTACCCTGCACCCTTGCTGTTCTGCAGGCCTTTGACCTTCCCCCTGAGGAGTACACAGAGAAGGCAGCGGCCATCTGGGCAGGGATCTACCTGTTCTTCATCACAGAGAGGCTGCTGAAGATGGCGTCCAAACTACGACAAAAGGTGAGGAAAGTTCAAAATCAAATCATTGGAAAGGGGGTACATGATTTGCATAGAGCAAGATTAGCAAAGAGAAATCATGACCACTGGAAATCCTACAGTACCATAACAAGCCTCTAGGTTTGTCTATTATCAAATACATGTATGTCCTTTGTTTTGGTAACATCTACCCACATACCAAATATCATAAAGATCCATCCACAACTTCTACAAGATGCACTGTCTACATTGAAACAAACCCACAGATACACAAATAGAATAGCCTTCTTGGCAAAGGAAAAAATAACAATTTTGGTCGCTGTATTTCACTTTTAATTAGATTGAATTAAAAATTGCATTATTCCATATTGAACGTATTGACACCTGTTTTCAAAAATTCTCTTTCTCTCTCTCTCTCTTCCCCAGAGGAAGGCCAGGAAGTATGCCCAGCAGACAGGGAAAGAGCTGAGGGCAGACGTGGCAGTATGTGCGGTGAGGGCACGCACCCTGTCACACGTGGATCCCCACATCACAGAACCTCCACGGCATCACGGACACAGCCACGGTCACGTCTTTCATAACCCAGACAGAGATTCTACAGAGGACAGCAGCACAGAGGACAGGGAGAGTCAAAAGGTAAAGAAAGTTACATACATTGATGAAGGTTACATTTCTAGGTACAACATTATGCAATACAAAATAGATCAAGCAACTAGATGAAAAATATTTTTTTAGTACCCGGTCAGCAAATGTGGGAGCCCTAGTATACAAGCAATTGCCATGATGTCACAGTCAGCAAGTGGTAGGCAAAAAGCAGATTTGATGATTTGCCTTTCAGCAATTTGCATATTTTTTCAAATACTTTGCATGTACATGATGTAAACAAAAACAGCGACCACTGGTATACAAATAAGGAATCGTTGGCACCCAGGCTAGTGTTGTGAAGGAGTCGAGGGAATCTCCCATCATGTTTTTCCTACATTGCTGACAAATGAGACAAAACATGTTTTACTCTCTCTCTATCCATAGAAGAGAAGCTGTTGCCGGGCGCTGTGTTCTAACACGGACACCATCGCGACCGTGGCGTGGATGGTGATATTTGGGGACGGGTTACACAACCTGATGGATGGGCTGGCCATCGGCGCGTCCTTCCAGGTGTCTGTCTTCAGCGGAATCAGCACCTCGCTGGCTGTGCTGTGTGAGGAATTCCCACATGAACTTGGTATGTTCCAGTTGACAGTATAATGCTGCCATTTTTTGCTTGGTAAATATTGGCACTAGCCAACAATGATTAGTACTATTAGGATAGTAGCATCAGCGGGTATTACTATTGTTATGGATTTGTGGACAATAATAACCGTAAAGTACTGGTATCTACAATAACTGCTATGGAAAAAGTGATGTAAGTTATAGGGATATAAATCTAGCCACATTTGAGATTGTGTTAATGTCTAAACCTCAGAAGATGGGGAACAACAGATGCTAAACCGGATGATGAGTGTGAGTGACATAAAAGAGCCTGGTGATGACCTACATCAGCTACATACAGCAACATTCCAGTCAGAAGACCTGAGGAAGATGACTGATAAGCGTGGAAATGGAAGCAAGAGACATAACTACATGTGTAGTTGCATTCTATATACTATAAGAAAACCCCAACCTTATTTTCGGATGTTTTTCTGTATGTTGTACTCTGCAGGAGACTTTGCCATCCTGCTGAATGCCGGCATGTCGGTGAGACAGGCCATGTTCTACAACTTCTTGTCAGCCTGCTCCTGTTTCGCCGGGCTGGTTGTCGGGATCGTGGTGGGAGACAACAGCCAGGTGGGGCAGTGGATCTTTGGGCTGGCTGGAGGCATGTTCCTCTACATCTCACTGGTGGACATGGTAAGTTGCTATAGCTCCTTCCACCGAGGTTTTGTTTTCAGTGTGCTTGTGTGTTGCTTGTGTACACATAGAATATGGTCGAGTGACAGGAAGCAAGTGGGGAAAATGGTGCAACCATAGGCTAACAGGAAGCTAGGCCAGTGGATCTTTGACCTGGCTGGCGGCATGTTCCTCTACATCTCAATGGTGGACATGGTAAGTTGTTATGGTTTCTTTGCATGTTTGCTTGTTTCTGTTGTTTTTATATGCTAGGCACTGACAGTAAGTAACAGCGGTTCCAGAAAAGGTTTTCTCATTTTCAGTCTTCACTTTACTGCACCACTTGTCTATATGTTGCAACACTTTGTTGATGGAGGTTAGACATCCAGGTAATGAGATACACAAGGAAATTCTTACTCAAGCAACTGAAAAGATTTTGAGTAGCAATTTCCTTGTGCGTTTCTGTACATGTTTCCTTGTCAGAAAATGCAGAGACAGAATCAACAAGGAATTCTTGATGTATAAAACAAGAAGTTCACAAAATCCTCCAAATATTTTATAGAGATTTATAACTGGTCAGAGGAGGAGGGGTTGCATTCTGTCATTATTTCAGATACAATGTTGGCAACATTTAATACCCACAGACTGAAATTCTGTCCCCTTCCACTCAGATGCCAGAAATGAATGCTGTAGACGAGGATGAAAAGAAAGGCCAGGAGAAGAGTCAGGACATGGAAGAGAAATCCTCGTCTCTGCTGCGGTTCTTCCTACAGAACCTGGGCCTGCTGGTGGGGTTCGCTGTCATGCTGGTCCTGGCAAAGTTCCCCTTTGAGATCTAAGTTGTATCTTTAGCCATATTAAAAATCAGTAGCCTCCTTTGAAAGGCATTTTTGGAATATTACAGCTGGTACATACAAGCCATCAGCACAAAAGTGCATTAATTAAGGGTTAATGACCCGCCCCGAGGTGAATATGGTGTGATAAAGCCTTGTCAGTTGCCATAACCACCGAATAAAGCCACCAAGTGAGCGCAGCGAACGAGGTGGCTTTATGAGGTGGTTATGGCAACTGACAAGGCTTTATCACACCATATTCACCGAGAAAGGGCGGGCCATTAACGCTATCATCATATAGCTTTCACGATAGCCTATCCAAACTGATGCAGTAAGAGTGACACAATGTACAATTTACCCCTTGCACATGCAGAATAGAACATAGAACATTGTGCCATCTGGAGTCACATGAGGTCACTAGGTAGAGTTCACGTTCGATCTGGGTCACAGGCAGGGAACAGGTGTTCTTATGGGAGTCACACGAGGTCATTGGAACACAAGTTATGTTTGGATTTTTTACAACTAGAGAAGTGTTCCATTGGGTCACCTGAGGTCATATGTGGGTGATTATTGGGTTGTTTAATGTATGGATTGGGATGAATAAATACCCGGTTTTGACTCTATTCGTCACATTACGGCGTCATAAGGAATGTGGAATGGAGCCTTCTGATTGGTCAACGTCACCTGGCTATATGATAATTCAATCTATAAACCCAAAAAGCCTGTCATTAGGTCTGCTAAGAGCTCTGAAGAGTCTGTTGCATCTTCAACCAGACAAGCATTCCTGACAGTTTTTAGATGAATTGTACCAAAGAAAAATTTAGATCAAGTTGCAGTACAGTAGTTTATTTCAGTCCAATAAAGACAGTGTTTTTACGTAGTCCTAGATGTATGTAAGGATGAAGGATAAGTTGCTAGCTTGTTTTAGCTCTATGTATGACATGCAATGTACTTTAATTTGTTTGTAGTCTTTTTTACATGTTTAGGCCATATGTACGTTTGTACTATTATTACATGTTTAGGCTACACTAATTTCATGAGTTGGTTGGAGTCAATGTTACATTTTGTCCCTTTTAAAAACAATATTGAACAAATGTTGCAGTGCAATGTAACTCTCTTGGCACTGAATGTGCTTTTAACAAATGTTACATTGTATGAATTAATTTTGCATCTTCTCCATGTAAACTAGCTCGGAAATGGTCAGAGTATGTTGAACATTCTTCTTCCAGAACAAAGTGCTGTGATAAATTACTACAGTACACTGACAAACCAATAAGAACTGAAGAGATTTTATCATCCTAAATTTCTAGCTAAGGTCGTGTGGTATTTTTATACTTGCAGACAGCTCCACTGATGTGTCTTGTTTATGAAGAATGAAGATAGCCAGGTGGCAACAAATTTTTACAATAAGTTTTATGTATATGTGGTCTATTTTTCTACAATTTGTATCCATATTTGAAGACAAATGGCTGCATATTAAAGGTAGAATCATGATTGTATTGTAATAATGTTGCAACATGAGAGTGAATAATAAACTTGGCAATGGTACTATTGCAATATACACTAAAGACATACTTGTACTGGCTTTGTCCATGGATAAATACAATGCAGATGACATCAATCATGGTCAAATTTCTACTAGCAGGTAGGATATTAATATGTACTACAAAATGAATCAAGCAACTAGATAAATTCTCTGAAGAGTCAGACGTTTCAGATAGCATCTGCTGTCTTTCCATCAGTGATTGAGAAGCAACATTACTCTTGACTTATTTTATATTCTACAATGTCATCATGTAACTTTAATGAGATATTCATGATAATAAGAATAAGACCAGCATCTCATCCAAGCCTGATATATTATTTTGAGCAGTCTACAAGATACATATCAAGGTCTTCTATAATTATTAAGGTCACCTATATATACTTTATGTACTAGGACTAGTATGTACATTATCTTGTACATATTGGGAATGTGATTGACAGAAGAATGTGGCAGCTAAAAGTGACATTTGACTGGGAATATTTCGTATGTACATGTATTTCTTTTTCCACACTTTCACACAAACATGTACTTCATCCGTTTACATACTAGTAGCTTCCTTAGAATGTTCTACAAGTCTTTTTTGGGGGGCGAGCTGATAGTTTGCTTTTTTTCTGAAGGCATATAAGTTCCTGCCTTCTTGGTCCTGATATACCATCAGAAAAAAAGCCTGCCTTATTCACGAATGAGTCAAAATCTTTACCAGTGCTAAAAAGCTACTACATCATATAGTACAATGTGTAGTACTGTAGGTTCCAAACTACAGTACTGCACATGTCATCTGACCTACATACCGTACTTAAGGTCCCCTCAGTCCCCATGTAATTGCATACATTGTAATAAGGAGGTTCACAAATAAGGAGGTGCAAGCCCAGCATCAAAGACAGCATCAAATGTCAAAGCCTAAACGTAAATTTTGCATTTCAAAAGTTTTGATGGAGATGGGAAGGGGTCTTCTGACATGTTTTGTTTATCTCTCTAAGGCTTGACACTGGTCATGCACACTTCTTGTTTGTGAACCTCCTTATTCAGTCCACATACGCCAGGTTCCCCTCATTCCCGATGTACTTGTGTATGGCTGCGATCCCGTGCAGGTACAGGGGACACGGCAGGCTCCCCTCCATCTCCCAACGGTCCTCCGTCGGGTCGTACGACTCGATACTGTCGTCCGGCATGCTCACGCTGTCCGGTTTCCCGCCAGCCACGTAAATCTTACCCCCCAGGCTCGTCGCCGCGTGAAACGTTCGCGGGATGTTCATGTCCGCTACTCGGTACACCTCCATGGTGCTCGGGTCTAACACAAGGACTTTGTTCGAGAAGCCGCCGATCAGGTAGATCTTCGAGTCCATCACCACGGCGACGGCGCAGCGGTTCTCGATGAGCGGGAGTTCCACGGTCTCCCAGACGACGGGGTCGGGGTCGAAGATCTGCACGAGGCTGGAGTCGGACCCGTCGTTGCAGACGCCGCCGATGACGAACATCCGGTCCTGGCAGGTGGCGACGGCCGGGCTGCTGACCGCCGTGGGCAGCGGCACCGTCGCCTGCCACTGGTTGGAGCTCGGGTCGTACTTCTCCACCTGCAGTGTTAGAAATACAGACATGTTGGCAGAACGTACTGCACCTGCACAAAACCCGTCATATACCCTGCATAGCACTTTGGCAGAACGTCTCACATGAGGTCGTATTTGCCTATATAAGGTTAACATCCCGTCTCTAGTTTTCAAATGTTATGTCAGAAAAGATCCTCTGCAACAGGCAAAATACCACTTCTTTGTTTCTTCACTTTACTTATTTTACCAGTAACTACATCTCAGGCCATTTCGGTGGCCTGCTTGTCAGGTAATCCTGGACATAAAAAGGACACACAACAAATGCACAGTACATCTGCAGCCTGCATTTTGTAGAAAATAGGCTGAGAAAAAACTGCTATGAGAGACTTAGAAGAGATGAGTATTATTACTTGGGAAGGAGCACAAAGGAAAGCACAGGACAGAAGACAGTGGAAAGCTGTGGAGGCCCGCATCGTCGACAGATGAGTGCGGTGAAGATGATGATGATGATGATTTTGCAGAGAAATTTCCAATGTTGCAGAACAAAAATTAAGCAACCGGCAATTTTACAGACTGAAAAAATCAGGATAGGGGTTCAATTGTGTCTGTATAATATTTAGGAGCTTTTGTACTTACTGACTGACTTCATGGTATACATGTACTACCATAAAGTCACTTTGGCAGAACATCAGAGTCTTCTAAGCAAGTTATGCATGTATTTTTAAATTGCATGCAAAATGTTTGCCAACATGCAGTTTTGTATGGGTTTGAGTCAGGGCTTAAAAGTGTATATTTGCAGAAAATACATTTGTTACATGTATTTCCAAATTGCAGAACAATATTGTGACATCCTGCAATATTGCAGTTCATTGAAAAAAAAGTATTTCGACCACTGACCTGGCTGAGCCGCTTGTTCCCGTCAAACCCCCCCACCACGTAGATCTGTCCCTTCAGAACGCACGACCCGTGGCGGTAGCGCGCCACCAACAAACTCGCAACGAACCGCCAGTCGTCCAGACACGAGTCATAGCAACACACCCGACACAGCGGCCTCCCTTTAAACACGCCTCCGATGAGATAGATATCGTTGACAAGCGTCACAACGCTGTACTGTTCCTCGTTTCGCCGCGGAATGTTTTTCAGCGGGATCCAGCTGCTAGTGATGGGGCTCCGGTAGTGCACCGTGTTCAGCGTGGCTTCCTCGTACTCTCCCCCCAGCACCAGCATCACCTCGGCGAACCCCGTGGACAACCGGGGCCGGGTGCGCGGACTCTGCAGCTCATGGCGCTTGTACGTCAGCAGCTAGTAAAATAAATATTTATGAATACGTTGTGTTTATTCGTTCATGAAATACATGACAGCGTCATCTTCTATTCTGCACAGATGCTTAATTGTGCATTTTAGGCATCTTGACATAATGGGACTGTTTTTATAGTGGTTGGTTTTAGCAAATTTCAAAACGGGTTGGGGGTAACCAGCTTCCGAAAGTGGGAGAACTTAAGAGATTTGGCGAACTTAAGGCTAAGGTTTTCTCTCCTGGAGGGGAGACATAGATAAGTTAGGGCTTCGTCGTAATGGGTATATTTGGGGCCAAGGATAGCGTAGCCATGCCTGGTAGCGCCTCGCCTCCACCACAAACTCCTGGCACTCCTTGGAGTCGCGGATCAGCGGGTCGGTCTCCACCGTGTCAAGTAGGAACTCCGACCTGACGAGCGGCAGTCGCACGACGGACATGACCTTGGCTAGACTGTCTTTTCTTGTCTCCACGTCGTACCGGACCCAGGCCATTGCGACGTCGAACACCGCTTCCTCTGAGTCCGTGTTGATGTCATCACTGGACAGAAGCTCCATGAAGCTCTCCTCTGGGACCTAGCATAAATGGTTTATTGAGAATATGCAGTGTTTACGGACAACAGATTCACAGGAGATCTTACTTGTTATCTGAATTGTGCTATAGTGAACATAAATGCATCATTACAGCACTTCAACTAGCTACAGAGTATTTAAAAAATGGTCTTACATTGTAATGTATCACTGAAATTGAAAGTGAAAAACACTGTTCGGTACTCATCTTTTGCTAAAATTCTAATTATTAAAGAAATTGTCTAGACATTAGAAATTCCTCAAATGATTGTAAAAGCTCATCCCACACTCTTGTAGGTGAGCCTTATGGAATTGTAGCTGAAAAATGTACCAGTAGATGCCATTTTCTGCAGTTCTCGAATTGCAATGCAATTTATTAGGTTTGACAATTCAATGTAAAGATTGGCATACCTGCAGAATCTCCTGGTGTTGGACCACCTCCAGGAAGTGCTGCAGAGAGAACTCCCTGGCCTTGGTGTACAGCTCTGTGCAGGAGAGTGCGTCGGCCAGGTGCTGCACGCCCAGGCAGTTGCAGGGGTCCAGGTTCTTGGCCAGGAAGCGGCAGCAGCCGTCCCGCAGCGAGGCGCACTGGAACATGCAGGCAGCCTCCAACAGGGCCTGCGCGTTCTGGGACGTGATCCTCACCCGGCCGGTGTACACGTACTGAACCAGCTCACCCATTACACTGGCTTTTACCTGGGGATAATATGAGAAACACTGTTTAGTACAAACTGGAACATGCAGGCAGCCTCCAACAGGGCCTGCGCGTTCTGGGACGTGATGCGCACCCGCCCTGTGTACACGTACTGAACCAGCTCACCCATCACACTGGCTTTTACCTGGGGACATTGAGAAACACTGTTAAAATACAACTGTCTGTTTGTTCATTTGCCTTTGTTTATTCATGAAACACTCAATCCTGATGAGCTCCCATTGGACTGATTTTCAAACCAGTGAAAAATAATCCTGAGCTCCAATTGGTAGTTCTGGGAGGTTATCCGCACCTGCCCGGTGTACACGTACTGAACCAGCTCCCCCATCACACTGGCTTTTACCTGGGGATAATATGAGAAACACTGTTTAGTACAAACTGGAACATGCAGGCAGCAGCCGTCCCGCAGCGAGGCGCAGTGGAACATGCAGGCAGCCTCCAGCAGGGCCTGCGCGTTCTGGGAGGTGATCCGCACCCGGCCGGTGTAAACATACTGAACCAGCTCCCCCATCACACTGGCTTTAACCTGGGGACATTGGAGAACACTGTTAAAATACAATTGTCTGTTTGTTGATTTGCCTTTGTTTATTCATGAAACATTCAATCCTGATGAGCTCCTATTGGACTGATTTTCAAATCAGTAAGAAATAATCCTGAGCTCTGATTGGTAGTTCTGGGAGGTGATCCACACCCGGCCGGTGTACACGTACTGAACCAGCTCACCCATCACACTGGCCTTAACCTGGGATAATGAAAAACACTGTTTAGTACAAACTGGAACATGCAGGCAGCCTCCATCAGGGCCTGCGCGTTCTGGGACGTGATCCTCACCCGCCCGGTGTACACGTACTGAACCAGCTCCCCCATCACACTGGCCTTAACCTGGGGATATTGGAGAACACTGTTTAAAATATTAATAAATACCTGTCTGTTTGTTCATTTGCCTTTGTTTATTCATGAAACAGTCAATCCTGATGAGCTCCTACTGGACTGATTTTCAAATCAGTGACAAATAATCCTGAGCTTCTATTGGTACATGTACATGTAGTTCTGAGATTGGAAATGGCCACAAGCCCTCTAGGCACACTGTTAATAAGGTCTGACGTATCCTGAACTGTGCCCTATCCAGAACCATACTCAAGCACAATTCTGGATATTTGGGTTGCGTGAATGAAAAATTCCAACTAAAAATGCCACAAATTACCCAAAACCCTAACCTCTGCTTGGAGAGTAGATTCTACTGACTTGGACTTTTTGTAATTGTCCATCAAGCTTCTAGGGACCTGACCAATGGAATACTCATTCCAGTTGATATGTATAGCTACTAGTAACCAACCTGTTTGATTTCCACTTTCTCTGCGTTGCTGTCCTTCATGTCGCTGCCGAACATGGCGCTGAAGTACGGGACGCTGGCTGCCAGCACGGCGCGGTGGCACGGGAACTCCACCCCGTCAGCGCACACCACTACGTCTGTGTACCTGGTGCAGGGGTAGAAATACTTTTTTTTTTCAGTGTTCTGCAATATTGCAGAATGTCAAAATTTTGTTCTGCAATTCGGAAATACTTTCTACAAATACACACATAAAAGTCCGGATCTAAACCGATGGCATACAAAATTGCATGTTGGCAAAATATTTTACATACAATTTGAAACATACATGCAAAACTATCAATAGTATCATGAAAGTTTATCTGTGTTGGTAGTACTCATACTAAAATATTGAATTTTACACCAAGACACAGGTTAAATAGAGATCAAATTTTCAGCGACCACTGTCGCCTTCAGCAGGATAATTAATGACAAATCACTTCAAAATTTTTAGTATTACACTCAGTATTTCGAGCCCTGATTTGTGTACCTCCCGTATCATTGGAAATAAGAATCTGAATCTGAATGTAACAAGTCTATGTCACCTTGCTGTCCCGTCATTTCGGAAGATATCCTGTTGTGTTGCTGAATGCAAACTTATTCCCGTGCATTGAATAAATAAAAGACACGCATAAGGATCATATTCATGCTATTCTTTGTTGCTCGCGACCCTTGATTTTTGGATGGTACACCTCGAAGTGACGGCCGTGTCGGTAACTGACCGTAAACTGGTCCTGCATGTAAACTGGTAACCTTGCGTTACCTGCCATGCAGCCGCTGGTCGTTGAGTGCGTCCAGGATGTCTGCGGCGTGCAGGGAGTGGTGGTACGTGGAGTCGTCCTCCAGCTGGTGCCCGTGGCTGCTCAGCTCCGAACCCATCGCGGCGAGGAAGGCTGCCAGCCCGCTCACAGACATCCAGACATCGGCAGGGCAGGGTCAGGCCTCAGAGCTGTCAAGCCACATACCTCTGAGGAATCCTTATGTTGGAAGGTGATTCAGAGGTGGAAACCTGCAACAGTACAGTATTCAACAAGTCATAAGAACATCAGAACGATTTGATTACAGTATGTACATCCAGACATCAGCTAGGAAGGCTGCCAGCCCACTCACAGACATCGGGAGGGCGCGGTCAGGCTTCTGAGACACAGCATCTGACTTCTGAGGAAAAAGTTGGATGTTGGATGGTGATAAAGGTGGGAAACTCAGGTACTGTAGTCCTGTAAAGAAGTCATGAGAACATCATAATATCTAAATGTTGCGCTCTTGAACTTGACAATCGACTGAGACTGAGACCTTGAAATGCCTCTTGAGATTCTCCGGACGTACTGGATGTTGGTAGGGCAGAGGTGGAGACCTGGGACACTGATTTCAAGGACTCATGATGAGAACATCGAAACAATCCATGGCCATTGCATATCCAGAAAACAAGATATCAAAACGGGAAGTTTAGCTGCAGTACCATGGAAAGCCACCAGATGGACCAAAATGTAATCATTATAAATAAATTGTCATGCACATGTCATATTATACTCATTAACAAATACTTTTGTCACACCCTACCAACATACCAAATCTTCTCTAGTTATGCTGTTCACACACACATACGCAAACGCAGCTACGCAAAGAAACTAACACACGCCCCCGAAAACATGGCCTTTATGGCGAAGGAAACGTAACTCTTATCATAAATATTTGCATCATAATATTGACAGTCTCAAAAGTGCCCAGGGTAGTGGGGAGGGGGGTGGACAATCAGTCGACGTTTTTCTAGTGAATTCGAAGTCATAAATAATCGTTTCAGACTTGTACATTGTAACCTGAAGCTAACTCGCCCCCAAAGCCTTACCTCAGGTCGCCAGCCTTTCTCTATATTGCACAAAATGCGGTGTAAAGATCACACCTGGCAAACCCAGCCGCTCTGTCCCGTTCTTTTCTACTTTCAAAATCTCGACCTCTCTAAAGCGCCTCACAGCGATATATCAATATATTGCAGCAAATGTCTTTCTATTGTATACCAGCAAATGATTCCCAGTCTTTAAGTGTCTTTTCTCAAGCACATTCTATACATAATGTCTTTAGATTGATATTCAGGTTTCCGACGGGAAAAAATCCCGGTATAACTTTAAAAGTGCGGATCTTGAAGTGAGTCATAGGGTTGACGCAGTTTTTGAACGTAAAAGTTTCCATCATACGTGCGTGAACTTAACAATGAAGTAAGTTAACGTTATATATATAACGTTATATATATAGGATTGATGCTTAAAGTCTTGTTTCCGACAGATTTTCCTGTTATAATTGGAAACGATGCACCAGCACTCCTTAATCAGTACTAACTTTGTAATGTATCATAGGTTTGACAGAGAACACTTCTCCCGTAATAAGTGGGAGGGATATTACATTTTAAGAAGTGCAGATTTTGTCGTGTTTTCCTGTACAAGTTGGATGTATATATATTATATGATGTACTGTTTTTAATATCTCTAATCTCCCATCATGACACTAAAAAAGCGTTAAATGTATATTGAATGTAATAATTTGATGAAGATGATTTTAAACCCCATAATGCTGGTGGATGGTTACGTTGGACCCGACGAGTCGACGAGCTCTAAAGACATTTTCGAAGCAGAGGTTTAGGTTTTTGCGGGGTTTCTTTTTCGCACTGGAATTTTTTTTCACCTGACCCAAAGTGAAAAAAAATTCCAGTGCAAAAAGAAAAACGATAAAAAAAGCCTAAAGACACGCCAAAATAACCCCAAACCCATGGAGGTACAACGATCTTTTAACTCCATGCAAAACCCAAACCTCTGCTTGGAGAGTAATTTTCGGCATCATACACTACACAACCAGTGGTGCACGAGTGGGTCACACGTGCCGCGCGCACGTGAGTCATGATCATACCCACGGCACGCGCGCTTCCCGGAAAACGAGGGAAGAATCGATATTACCATGCGATTACTGTTCCCCAGGGACCTACTCGTGCAACGTTCGTATTACGTCACTGCCCACGCCTTGATGTCTCATGTAGACAGACGACCTCACGTTGTGGAAAAACACTGAAGAATAGCGGATAAAACAGATCCGACGGAGACCTCTACCTCAACTCATCGGGACCACCTGTACCAGCGACCCGCCCGAGCACTGTAGGCATTCCACGGTATTACCAGGAGAACGAGAGGGCGGTGACGGGAAACCAGCTATGCATCCTATGGATCAAGTGGATTTTTCAGGGGTATGTATTGCGTTTTGCTGTCTCTGAATATTTGTGTATCAACAACTGCGTTATACCTTACTTGTGTCGGAGTGATATGCATTGTTTGATGCACTGTTGTTAACGTTGTTTTGTTTTACAACGTTGTGTTAGGTTTTGTGTTGAAATACCATGCTGGAAAAGATGCTGTGGCCTTTAAAAATGTGTAGTATCAGGTGAATTGATCCAAGCATGAAATATCTATCCGATATCATTGTCCGAGGGCAAGCAAGAATGAATTAATTTTCATGTGGCAAGTTATTTGATTTTTGTTGATTTGGTAAAATTAGCTATAGATGCCTTGCTTCAGTAAAAATGCTCGAAAATGTACTAGTAATCAATCCCTCGCACTTGACAATATTTCTTTGTGATTTATTACTGGAAATGATCTCTTGAACAATTCCCATTTCTAGTCCATCACAACCTCCTCCTTTTTACTACCAATACATTCATCGCCTCTACCATGCACATGCTTGTACGTGTATCTAGGTCACGTGTCTCTGAATGAAGAAATGCTAGAATTCGAGTGATTTATAATTATCCAAAGAAATCATTGCCATTCTTGGAAGACATAATAGCATAATAGGCAGCTATCATGATTAGATTAAACTGTACATGTTTATACAGTATACTTTGATTCTCTATTTCTCATATACTAGGCTCTGACTTATCATCAACCATAATGTAAAGAACACATTGTGACGAACAAAACACTACAGGTAATAATGCAACATCGGTTTAAGATAACATATCTGATATCATTCCCTGATGTATACATCTGATGAATACATCACAATGTGTATGACTCATACCAGGTCATATCATCTCTGGGGTTTTTAACAGTACGTGCGCGGAATGCGTGGCTCGGACATAATTGAATCACTGCTTCACTTAGTCCCAATTTACTGCCAGGGAGTGGTCCGATGCTCCTGTATCCGTGCATAAATAACGTATTGTCGTGACTGAGGCAAATTTACTAAATTTACAGGTATTTCTTGGTATGATTGAAGCTTTGTTTATTCATGAAATACTCGAATCGGCGTGACACTAGCCGCTTTTTATTGAGGTCATGAGGGGAGAGGTCAGGGTCAGACAAAAATATGAAAAATGCAGGCCAACAGGTTTCATACTTGAAGTCCTACCGAGTCCGTAAACATATAGTAGTACAAAGTCAGGCTTGTTTTAGGGTGCCAAGCCAGTGTTGCATTCATTGTACTTGCTAAAAAAAAAAAGAACAAAACCATTATTGTAGAAAATTCGGACTATAGTCCTTTTAGCATTCCACATGCTAAGATACGTCATGGGACTCCATGGATACGTGTATCACAATCTTGCTCAACAGATGAAATATCCACATTCATTCATAGACATCCATTTAAACGTCCTTCTTCTATGTGTTTCCGAGTTGTTTAACACCCTCAGAGTACTGGAAATCGCGGTCTACATCTTGTTCATTTATGATCATAATTTTAGCACAAACAGTCTGTCTTTACAATTTACAAGTCCTTGTTATATGTACTTCCCAGCGGTTTAACACCTTCCACGTACCAGAAATCTACTACCTACTGACGATAACAGAAATCACGGTCTATACATCTTGTCCATTTATGCCGTTCAATTTTTAGCATAAACATTCATTTAGAATCATTTCTTCTGCGTATTCCCCAGCTGTTGAACTCCTTCGGGAGAAGCCCGTCCTGGGAGAAGATCGCCGAGACGTCCTCGGGGCTGCAGGAGGACTTCACCGACTTCAACTTCTGGCGAGCGCCGCTGCCTCTTCTGTCCGAGGACGACATCAACACGGTGGATCCGGTACCCGAGTTTAACGACTTCAACTTCTGGAGAGAACCCATACCGGACATCGATCTCAGTATGGACATGCTAGAGCTAATAATATAATGTGGAGTACAGTTGTGTTTTTGTTTCACTTCAACACTTTTGGATCCAGTACCCGAGTTTAACAACTTCAACTTCTGGAGAGAACCCATACCGGACATCGATCTCAGTATGGACATGCTAGAGCTAATAATATAATGTGGAGTACAGTTGCGTTTCTATTTTTTTTTTAATTTTTTGCAGCATCGTGTTTGACAGAATTACCTTGTAAAGTGTACATTGTAAAGGATATACTGACTTATTTGGTCATTCAACGCTGAATACGACTACACTTTCATCTTGGAAGTCCCTCTGTGTTGGTCATTATGAAACAAATTTGAACTGCACTTTCCAACGACTACAGTAACATTGTGTTACATCACACACCCTACCTCCATGCCGAATGACAGGTCATTTGGAAAATAATTTAAAAAAAACGGCAGATAGAATGGCAGGAGAAGAAGGGGAGGAAACACAGGGAGAACAGTAAAATAGGGATGTGAAATATAAAGGCAGAATTCGACACAAATTACCAATTTTCAAACCCTTCTATGGTCAATATTGTATGTTCACAATGTTAAATAAGTACATTTTCTATTGTTAGCTACAGGTAACTGCAATATTTTGATGTAAATGTTTTTGTAGTGTGCTAGAACGTCCCAACTCAATGTTCATAATGTACCAGAATTGTAAACTGAATAGACACGTGTATCGTTACATGTTTATAATGCTCAATGTGATGAAATGACATTTTGCAATCTGATGTTGCTTTGGTGCTATTTTGAATAAACATTGCAATTAAAAGATGATGACTATTGATGTTGACCACTGACCTATTATAAACTTTATTCATCAATTATGCAAAGGCCTTTATTCTCAGATACATATAGTACATGTACATGACATTGACATAGTCCTATTATCGATTGTAGCTAATTTATAACATTTCCTCGTTGGTTTTGCAAAGTCGGTCCTGATTTGAATAATAAGCACTGACGACGCCAATCATCAACTAAGCAACCTAGATGCCAAAAAAAACATAACAATCCATGGAACACTTTTAAGTTGTTCTCTTTCAAATCGGCCCCCGCTGCTCCCCTGCAGTCCCACAAGAGTTTCTACTAAGATAAAATATACATAAGGTCTCCTCATAACTAGTACTTCTTTCAGTTACTCAGTTCACAAACCAACCAGTCAGCCAGTGAAAACCTGGACGCTTTGCTGGATGCCACCGTCTAGTAGTATTGGTACCGCTATGACATTAATCTCCAAGCAGACCCTACGGTGGCAAGGCAGCAGCCATTGGAAAAGCAGTGACCATTCATCATCATCAGTGACCATTAGCCATGGTCACCGAAGGTAATAGTCACTACTGCTTGGCCAACGGTTACAGCCTTGTCACTGTAGGATCTGCTTGAAGATTATATGATGAAGATGAAGAAGACCTTTATTGTACATTTTTGCCCCCCTGGGCTAAGCACAGGTCACAAGAATACAATCATATACACATACATGTATACATACATACATATACATATAACTTTTACATGTATATAAACGTCTAATGTATTCTAGCCTTTTCAACTTCCTCTCGCTTCTTAGTAATTGTATAAATGACTGAGGCTGTATGAGAAGTTAGATTTGGTTTATCAAAGGCTAACAGGAATATAAATTTTTCACTACTTGTCAAGTATCTAAAGTGGGGAAATTTACTTAAAACATGACCGAAAAGTATGTTTATAAGACACTCGCATGCCATCACTCCTTGAAGTCGTGCCAATACCGTATCTAGACTGACTTGCGTGCCAACAATTAATGTCGGCTACCTGTCCCGCGTCTGCACCGATGACGCAGGTTGTGCGTTTAGGGACACGTGGAAGAATACTAGACCTATTGATGAATGTCACTCTCGGGAATCGAGTGACTTGCTTAAATGTGACAACCACATGACCATGCTCTGCGTTAGCGACTTGAGTTATTGTCAACATGTCCATCAAGACAGCCTGAACACACGGCATACATGTTGTTGCTTTCCTCTAAATCGCTTAGTCTTAACTTTCTGTTCAATGTACTCGTCACTTAAGGCAGCATGTAAAGATGATGTCCTTCTTAAATTCTTAATCCCACTCCATCATTATTTGCGTCATCACGGCGACTAAGTCTGACACCACAGTGATGGAAGACTGAGGCCTGACAACAGAGGTTCCCGTCCTCCGAGGATTCCCCGTAACTGAAGACGACAGGCCCGTTTGTTTCCTGGATGTACCACCAGTTCGGGACCCTGCTGGCTCATTCAGGCAGGGGTGTCGTCAGCAGAATACCGGGGATGAATAGGAAAGGTTTGTACGTCACGCTTACTTGTTTATGTATTTCATGTCCTCTGTTTGCCTCCACATATACATACATTTAGTAGAAGTTACTAGTAAGTAGAGATAGAACCTTAGATTGGTAGAAGTAGAACTTTATGTTAGCGCAGGGTTTTATACCATTCTTCAATGCATTCTGTACTCATCGCGCTTGTCAGCTTGCAATTAGCCCTCAGGCAATAAAGATTAATTATTATGATTATTGTATCTGGAACATTTCATCTCATATGCATGGTTCACAGGTGATACTGGTTTGAACAAACCTGTTAGACTGTGTGCAGCAATGTACTTGTGGTCGTAGAAAACGATGTTGACTGCTGTAATGTTACTATATGACATTGACATTGCCGTTGCGTGCATTCGAATTCGTCAATGACAATTGGTAGAGGCTATAAAATTTGAGGCTATAAAATTTTAAAAGCGTTGTATTATCGTGATAGGGAAATACAACTCTACAAAACTGGACGGAAATATAAAGTTAACAAATAACAGAATTTCATCAAGTATGATCACTAATTATCCATGGTGATGACCTATTACGGAATGTACGACTTTTGACATGGTGCAGTTTTCAATTCGGTTAATTTTATGTAAAGTTTAACAATACAAAAGTACTCCAAAATAAAGTAAAACCCTTACGAAATGCACGTAGAAACATTAGGCAGACTAGACTAGACATTTACCTCTTTATTATGGGTTCACCACACCACGAAGTGGTGTGGTGAAACCATATTGCTTTTTCTGATGTTTCTTCTCCTTCTCCTCCTCCTTCTCCTCCTCCTGCCATATCTTTAAATGGATTCAGCTTCTTCATTTTAGGGCCTAAGGTCCTGAAATTTGGTATGGAGGTACAGTGGGCAAATACCCCTAGGCGTTTTTTAAATTATTGTGATACAGGCTTTTAGAATGGTTTTATTTGAGTTTTTTGGCTGTGTAATAGCTAATGTATTACTGTGTAAGTGTGCAGTGTTTACCACATTTGGACATGAGTCATCACAATGGCATGCAAGGCATCAACCAATAGGCATGCAGCTTTCCTCTATTCTCCTTGCTGATTGGCTGTTGGGATTTAACTGGCTTAACTTCATTTACACCTGCACAGAGCCATGCCATACTGACAGTATGTCTGTATTCAAGTGTTTTGGTAGGTATTTTAAGCTTTCCTGCTCCAGCATTGGAATGCGGGCTATGAACGCTTCTTTTTATCTTGAAAATCAACAGTTTGCATTATGCAATCCTAACCAATAATGTAGGGAATAGCTATCCAACTGTTGTAGTCTTAGTTGTATGTTACTTCATACTATAGTTATATCAATGTAAAGCATTGTTTTCCCTTGTGTTTCTCATTCTTTCCCTGCCATGTGGTAAAATGTGGTGAACCCATCGCTATATTTGCTCCAAAGCAAATATTGGCCTTTCTAGTTTTATGATTACAATACCTGTATATCCCATTGCCATTAGCCTACGCGCATGAATTTGCAAATGATAAAAATAAACAAAATGAAAAATTAATACGGATGACCCGGTTACTGACATTCGATGCATAATACATTTCTTGTGGGTCACATGTGATTCAATCGATGTATTTTGTCGGCATGCGTGGTGCATGGTATCAAACGTAGCATCAAACAATGCGCGATGGTTTTGAAATTGTCAAGTCTTCAAGAACCTAGATAGATGTTATATTCCACACAACCTCCTTGGTTTGTCCAAATCATCAACAAGACACCCCATAATCAACCGAAATTTGCGCCTGTTCACATTCTATTCATTGTTCTATATACGCCTAGGCATAATCATAGAATACATTTAAAAGAAGCTGTAGAAGAAATACCACCTTGCTTTTCACCTGAGAGAACTTGCTCACCTTAACAGTACTAAGCATTTAAATAATGATTCAATGAATGAAACTGCATCAATGAAATTGAATTATGATCGTTTACTGTTAATTGTTCTAGATATCAATAGACTTGAAATTAATGTTTATAAAATGTGTTGATCGATACTGAGAATATGTTTTTGTAATATTAAGGAACGGCTTTATGACCATATGATTAACGATCAAGACTACCTCCATATCAGTGACAACACATTGAGATACGATCTAATATGATTCAGAGTCATTGAAGCATAAGATTAACCAGTGAACCGTAGGAGCTTTGAATTATTTCCGAAATACACGGGAGACCCGCGCAAAGGTTGCGTTGAAGACTAACAAAGCCGGGATCTGTGATATATCAGTCACAGCTACATGTACTCTTACCACATTCCTATCCTCAGATAAAGGCGTCAAAAATAGGTCTTATGTCAGTAGCAGATACCCGGTAAATGCGACAACAAATTCCCGTTTGGCGCTATCTTTTTGGCCTTTAGTCGCTACTACCGTTAAGGGAGTAGCAACGTTACTCAATTGTTTCCATCGATGTTAGATTTATTACATACTATGTATTAGATCCGGGGACAGCGAGTCATTGAAAACACCCGGATACAATAAAAACAATGACAACCGTGCGAATTGACTGATCGGCTCGTAAAATGGGTTCTGACAGGGGCTCATCGCGTGGGAGACGGGCAGACAAAACAATGGGATGATATTGCGCGATGAGTAATAGAGAACTGTAGCGGCCACGGAGCGGACCGTATGTGTGCCGATCGTCTGTGTGTGATTGTACAGGATAAACCATGTACAGCGCCGATCAGGAGGATAATAACAACAAGGATGCAGAAAACGCACAGACGGCGTCTGTTGTACGGAAAAGCGGTAGGTTCACGGTGTAAGAACGATAAATGTTTTGTGCTGGAATATTACAGCTGTGTCCGGTTGGGGAGGGGCCAGCCGGTGTTAATGGCAGGCCCAGTATTGTGTCCTTGGGAAAGGCACTTTCACCTGTTTCCTCACTAGTTAGACTCAGGTGAAAATGCCTGAGTATAGCTTCGTTTAAAGTTAGAGTAGTTAGAACGTCCTTTCACGCGGCGGATGGGACGATAAGCTCCGGTATTTGAAACAAGCAAGTGCAGAGCTGAATACAGGTTTTATTGCTACCAGATGGGGATTAAAGGCCTAGTAACTCTACTGCAACCTGAACTGTGTATTACAGAATGCAGTGTGCAAAAGCTCTATTTCGTATTATCTCTCTATAGAGGACTAGTAATGTCCTTGTCAGAGCCAGTGGGTCGGTTTTGTGTATTTATTGCGAGAAATTTATGTGGTAGAATATGCCACAGTTAGCAGGTGGATTTTGTATCTGATATTTTGTTTCATAGCAGAGGTATGGCTTCATCAGGTAAATGTCGTCCGAGAGTACAAAGTCAATCTATTGCGAATTGAAAGTCCTTTTATAAAATGTAGCATTCATTGCCTGTTTACCCACCCGTATTGTATTAAAGTGTTGCTGTTATTAATGGCGGAATTTCGTGTAATGGTGGTGAGTAACCTTGAGGCGGGGTCGAGGTCACGTGATCGATCCAAATTTAACACATCTGCCTGAGAGCAAATCGTCGATAAACGTCCAGGATGTTCCGACATCACACCATTTCTGTATCTGTATAGCCGGTATAACCGCTATAACCTTCGGCATAACACATCAGCTTCGCTGGAACGCGGTGCGGCGGCAGCTGGATACTACGATATTGCACCGAGTGCTCTGTTATACCTCGCCTTTGCGCAACACATCCAACTGAAAGTGCTAGCGTTGTTTAAAGATATCCAGTGATGATGTCCCTATAGCTACTGTACTTAGTGGCAGTGAGTTCCACTATACGATAGTTCTAAGGAAAAACGTGTTCTGTATCTTAGAAAGTTACATAGATCAGACATAGATCAGTTGTGACTATTCAACCTGGTACCAAATGAATCTTCCTATCCTTAATTTCAAAGAAAAATCATTGATACGTGCAAATATATAGACTGTTTTTCAATTCAACATTTCTCCTTTGTGTTGTCTTCCGTTCAGGTAATGTCCAGGTGCTCCGGACTGTTGTGGAAGAGAGGGAGTCTCGATCCACGTCGTCATCCGTATCCAGTCAGGTAAGGACGGATATCGCATGATGTTCGGGGATGTATCTAATACATTGTACCTTTCATTATAGGTATCAAAGACGTATCAAAGATGACGCTTTATGGACAATCTCACTCTCACTCACTCTCTCCCATGAGTCAGCCGTCGGGGCAGCATGATGTTTGGCCAAGTTCTTCCACTGCTGGCGGTCCTCCGCCAGTCTGGCCATCTGGTTGGCTGTTAGACCAGTCCACTCTTTAAGTCAGTAAGGACAATCTATGACTTAAAAATCTAGAAAAAATATCTTGAAAGTTCATCTGTGTTGGTAGAGATCATTATGAAACAAGTTTGAACTGCATGCAATATCCAACACAAGAAATTGGACTCACCCAAATTTTCGACTGTACAACTCCAGTCTTTGTCAAGGAATGAGAAATCTAGAAAATCCAGAATCTAGAAAAATTGGTACATTCTTGTTTAGATGTTAGATCAGTTCGCAAAGGTAGCCTGGTGGCATGTTATCTGTCTCCTATACATGGCAAATTGCTACTCTTTCCTGCCGCTTCTGAAGACTCTTTTAGAGGCAAGTACACAAACGTATGGCGCCAAGGCGCGGCAACTATTATATATAAACTTCTTCCTTCAAACACTACTTTCCCCCACGGTCTGTCATCTATGCTGATCACCCTAGCAACATGTAACTTATGGGGGTTGGACATCAGAAACTTATTGATCAGAAATCTATTGATTGGGAACTTTCGAGTTCAAATCAGATTTTTTTGTGTGTGTGTGTCTTGCATAAAATGCTGATTTTCGGAACTCGTACAAGTACATGTACACCGTGCCCACAAGTCTCAATTTCAGGACTTGTTTTTGAGACTGCACGCGTACGTTCTAAACCATGAACCAACATACGGCTATTTCGTCGTACGTACTTGGTACTTTGCACCGTAAATAACACGCGCTTCCTGAAAGTTTTTCGGAGTCAAGGAAACCAGGCCGAATCAGTCAATATGACAGGGTCAATGCGTGTAACCTTGTTAGCAGGCGACAACGTTAACGAGTCAGACTTTTTGGGGGCTTATAACGTGTTTTTTCTAATGATATATCAGTTCTCTTTGCGCGTTTAATGTGTAGGCCGCGCCTTCTGTATGGAAAACTGATATGCCTGAATGTCTTTTGCCTGATCAAAGACTTGAAAACACATCATAAGCCCCCAAAAGCCGCACTACTGACTACTGAGTCGTGCAGCCTTCTAATGAGGTAAACGTTACAATGCCAGCAAGACTAAACGAATTCCAATAGACTTAGTCACTATACAACGCTAGTTCCGACACAATGAAAAGCCCTTTACTTTTATTCAGTCCTTCCGTACTGTTCACTTTACAACATAACATCCTTTTCAATAGCGCCACTGCCATTGTTATATTGTTTCACGACTATGAAAAGAAATAACATGACGTTTATATTACCTGGTAACTTTATGAATTAGCGATTTGCTCCAGGATTTACTGAAAGTAATGCTAAAGGAATCATTTCACGTTATCGCTTGAAAATTTTGTTTGAGGATCAAGAATTTGTCACAAGCCCGAGCTTTTCATTCATCCCGCCCCATTGCACAGTTCATTGGCAGTAAATAATTCCGGGTGAACTTTGAACCCTAGGCTCGAGTTTACTATGTACCATCCCAGACGCTAGCGTCAGTTAGCGGGTCAAACACAGTAGCTCGAGATGCCAACCGAATTTTGCGGATTTGCGACGGATTACTGCGGGCCTCGCGTGTCTGGGAGGTTTGGGAGAACTCTGGGCGACTACAATGACTCCCTGTGTGCTCCGAATTTTGTCTAAACGTGAAAATTCTTGCAGGCAACAACCGAGCAACGATCACAGCTCACCAAGACAGCACGGAGCGCCGTAAGATCACTGAAGGAAAAGGCACAAAGAGAGGTACAAGTCTACAGTTCAGGTAAGAGACAAAATCATGACTTATGTGAGATCAAACCCAAACTGTTTTCCCCCCGCTAGCGCCGAAAATTCGCTTTCACAAAGGTCGGTTTGCTGCAAAACTGGTTAGACGACAGAAAAGTGGGAGGGGGGCGATCATTTTTTGGTCGCGTCGTTTCGGCAGTCCAACGTTGACAAGGCAACGGAAAGCCGCGGAATTAGATTTGAGGTAAAGAGAGATTCTGCATATATAGTGCCTTATCTTGTTTCTAGTTAATCTTTGTGCAATCATGTACATGTAAGGTTATTTGTGGTAGTGATACTTTTTTTAACTGTTAACTCGGCAGGGTTCTCACCAGGATTTTTTCACAGCGTAGGGGTCAGGTATAGAAGGGCAACTTTCTGCGGCGCGAGTCACGCACCGAGTCTCCAAAACATGGGCCTGATATTCTCCCCCCAAAATTTTGTAACTCATATTAACCACTGAAGACACTATTTATTGTTTATTGGGGGACAGATTTTGTTTTCCCTCTGTTATAGCTTCATTCTTAAGTTATATTTTCATTTTTTTAAAGATTAATGAAGCTTCTGCCCCCAAAAACCATCCCTACGCCGGTTTAAACACAGTGTAGGGGGCTAAATCACAGCGTAGGGGGTCAAAATCACAGCGTAGGGGGCCCCTACGCTCAAACAGCCTAGTGAGAACTATGCTCGGGAAGAGTAATTTGATCATGGATATCGTGATAGAATCATGCAAACCAGATTTCTTGCCAGTTACCGAAAATAGCCTTCAGGACATTATGCACAGAAAGCCAACCTTGCTCTAAACAACGACATGATAATTGTTGTATTCAACATAAGATTTTAAAATTAGCATTCATGCAACTTTGCAGACGGTAAAAGATTTTAAAAAGTAAAACGTTAACTCGACCCAAATCATGTTATCTAGGTCAATTTTTAGTGAATGAATCTAGGTTACATTTTATTGCTGTCTGTTTCAAATCCATAGGATCATTAGGAAAACTTAATTTTCTAAAAACTGTTGTCAACTGTTTGTGCCAATTTTTTTTTAGTCCAAGCTCAATATGATTACAACATAAATTTCTTCAACACCTAATAATCTAAACAAGATTTTCAAAGACAGTTACGTTGCTCAATTAAGTTATACAACCATTTACTACCTAAAATACGAAATCAACTGTATTGTCTGTAGTGTATGTCATAATTTTGTTGGAAACTTGCATGGATTTCAGTTTGTCTAGAAATGCTGTTCAGTCAGGATAAAAAAAAGGTAGTCTTACAAGTAGGCAATAGGGATAATGTTGTTTTTCACGCTGCCACATTGTTTGGGATCAGATTCCTTGTGTTGGTGTCAAGTAATTGTTCCGGTTTTGCGCATTTGAAGGACTGACTGAAGAAGTTTTCCATTGTTGGTAGCCGTGGGTTATTTTCTATTCAGAAGTTATTGTCACCTGGTGGTGCATGTGGAATGGTTTGTTGTTGTTTGTTTGGTTGGTATTTCTTTGTAGAAGCTTTGTAGAGGCTTGATAAAATGGCAGACTATCAAATCTTCTCACCGTGTGTTGTTATCAGTCCTAATTCATTACAACTGTACAGTCTGTACATGAATTACCTATAAAAAAATGACAAAGTTTTTTATGAGCATGTAACACAGCATGTTTACACTGCAGTGAATTCAAAACAAACACTTCCCTCAACACTGTCACACAAATAATCAATACACCTGGTACAGTATTGGGCTTGTCAAACATACCTGCACAGGTCCAATTTTACCTAAACCAGTACTAACCTGCATACACAGGTGGTATTTGCAGCTCTGTATTTAGTACATTACAGATAAGTTTAAGCAGCTGCTATAGGGTATTCATATATGGTATAAACGGATATAGATATACCAATCCGTAAAGTTAAGCACTGATTACGTCAAGTAAATACTACGGTACACACCCTTTGCAAACAGACACATTGTTCTGTCAACAAAATGTACATGTCAAGTTGTCAGCAGTCAAAGTCTCAGGCTTTACCATGTAAAACTCGGAATGCTAACGATTATTCTTGCCTTTGGAAGTTTAAGGGTAGAAAATTTATACTTATTATTATTATAGGTACTACTACTAGTGTAGACTACTAGTTGACATTTTAAAAATTTAACATCTTTATGATGTAGTGTCTTTGGGTAGCAATTGTGGTCAGTATTGAGTTTGCAAATAAAGAATTACTGCTAAGTTCATGCAACAAATTTTGTAATGCTGTAAGATTTCATTCTGATATCTAGTGTGATCAGTCTGCTTGATTTGCATTCTTGTTGTTTTGTGCAGTATCCAGGGATTCCAGAGCAGTTAGACAGTCAAAGAGTGTAAAATTCCACAGAAAGGTGAGCCTTAATAATCATTGCTAATTATACCAAAAAAAACTAATCTGTTGTGTTGGTCACAAAAGTTGTGATTTCACTTCTGATTGGTGTCTAGTACTAAATATTGTTATTTCATAGATTTTTCTTTGTAATCAGAGGTGCGACTGTCAAAGCACTGAAAGAAAGCTAAACAAGAAACAGTCTTTAGCTTGCCAGGCATACAAGCAAGTCTGCCTTTGGTAAAATATTGCTCAAATTAATTACTGCTGGTAGCCTTTCTTTCTGCTGTAAGTATTGAAATTTTTACGACACAGTTTCAGTGTGATCTTGATATAAAAATTATTACAGGAGCGCAGACGAAGATCGTTCCAGGGTCATCCTTATGAAGATCTCTTCAACAATTTACTTGGTGAGTCTGAGTTATCTTGATTCTTTTTCAGTTTCTTCGTGTTGTGTATTTATGGCCTGGGTGCCATCCGATTTGTAACGGCAACCCCCAAAAAATCTGTCACAAATCGGATGGCACCCAGGCTAATGTATTCATCGGTTGTGAAGCAGAATTTGAATTTTAATTTCCAACACAAAAATTGTCTTAATCTTATCCAAATTTGTGACTCACTGTCGAACCTTCGCTAAACATATTCTCCCCTTTTCCAGCCACAGACGGCAATGATCTGCGGAACGCCCGTATAAAACGTCGTGCGAGCATCGCCACAGGTCGGCCTGCCGCGATGGAGGGGAGGGGGAGACAGAGCCCCGCGTCGTTCAGCGACCGCTCCAGTCCGTCCGGGGGAATCATCCGCGCCGTCCTCGCTCAGGCCGCAGGGAAACGCCTCAAGAAAGTACAGAAGAAGATTGAGTAAGTGTTGTGATGTTGTATCAGGCCTCAAAATTAACATTTCTTCCTATTGTCCCAGAACTGTCCCGAAAATAAATTTCAATTGTCCCGAAGTGAGGTTGAACTGTCCGAACCTGTTTTCGGGAAGTATGTATATTGACAACAAGTTGAAGTCAACTTTATTTTGCTTACGTTCTGACGCCCAGGCGCACCATCTAGACGAGAAATTTGGGGGGCTTTTCCGAGCCAAAAGCTGGGACGCTACGGCTGACATTCTGATGTCGATGATTTTTCTATTGCCCCAAAAATGTCCCAAAGTGACTTTTCAGTTGTCCCAGCCTAAATTTTGGTGGTCGGTGGCCATCGGGACACTGTCAATTTCGAGCCCTGGTTGTATATTTGTTGAAGTAGAAGTAACAAACGTTACGCCAATGTTAAATTAGCAGAGCAGAACAATGTGTGTCAGGTTCTGTGTACATCCGGGTATGTGTGACAGTATACATTGTGTACACAATACCAGTACCAACTTATGTTCATAATGTAAATAGATTGACTTTTCATACATCAACTGAGCAATATGTAGACCTTTTCTATAGACTATCCCGGTATTGAGAGGAAACCAAAACATTGTTCATGCCCAATCATAGTACATTTATATTAAGATGTTGCATTACATCACCTATTCAGAGTCAATACAATTATAATTGATTGATCTTACACTTTCAGTATTGTGAACTTTAAAGTTTACTTTAGCTCAGCTAAAGCATTATGCTGTTCTATGTTAACAGGAGAGCGAAAACCCCCACACTACCGGATGGAGATGAACACAGATACCACTCAGGAATATCTGACTATGAGGAGGCAGAGAGAAGTTTGGCTCTGAGTGACAAAGATGGTACGTATCTTAAAACATACACTGCACTTTTGTATCTGATACAGTTTGTTGTGTCAATGAGACAAGACATTCAGATCAAACATTATTTAATACAAAGGAAATGAAGCAATTGGATGAATTCTTTTAATTTGTGCCTCAGAATTTATCCATTTGCTTGATTACTTTCATCTCACCAAACAGTACTGTTGTAGGTGTTGTATTTTGGTTGAACTTCTCTCTCAGTAGATGATGTCGATACAGGACAGAAGGGTGAAAACTGTGTACTCATGAAATAGAGGGAATTGCAGATGGAATTTGGAAGTTACAGTCAATATAGTACATGACTTGTATTATGTACTGGTTACTGGTATTGCATTTTGAGGGATAAGACAAACGTTACATTGTCAAATAAGAAAATAGAGAATGATATAACTACTGAATTTAATGTAATGATTTTTTTAACTGACATTTTTGGCATGTGTATTTCCTCATAGCATATTTCTCTCAGAGGAGATGGTCTATTGCAGGTTTTGTGCTTTCTAAGTTGTACTTACTTGGGTGTCTAAAACTTCATTTAGCAACAGTCTATACCAATAACATATGTCACTTGGAAATAATTAATAAACCATATGGCATAACAGGATAACCTGTCACAAACAGCGTATGTTGGTGTCTTCAATGTTAGACACACAGTAGAACAGTATGTGACACAATATAATGGTGATCTTTGTCATTCTCTATTCTAAATATACACTGAACAATACACACAAATAATTGAACAATACTGCCTTAACCATCATTTCTCAACCAGTCTCTCATTTGAACAATGTCATAAATACAGTAAAATGACTCTGTCAACAGGCACTTTCCTTAACCAAGCAACATTCTGGTGTCGGTGTCCATGAAATAGATTGATAGCCACTTTAGTAGTCTCTACTAGGCTTTTTATGAGAGGGGTATTATACCTGTATGTTTTTTTTTTCTGATGATATATTAGTTAAGTTCTCAATTTATTGTGGGCCTGGGCTCTGTAAAGTACACTGTACACTGTGAGCCCCCTAAAAGCCTTAGTCATAGAGCCTGCTAAGGAGGTTGTAGATTGACATTGTCAAGCAATTTTCATATATAAACTTCAGACAGACAATGGGTGATATTTAGACTGCTGTATGTTAGTTTTGGTTGCCGGTTTTAACATGTTATTTCCACGTGCAGGCCCGGCGTCGCTGCGTTCGCTCCGTGCGGGAACACCGCCGCTTTACGGCTCCAGACCATCGTCAGGGCGGATTCCTCAGATCAGGAGAGACACGGACGAGGAGAGCGGGAGAGAGGTGCGTGGTTCTTTCACTGTATCATGATAAAAACTGACGCTAATAGCAGACAGTGAATTGTTGCAAACTATTGTGTGTTATTTTTTTCAGAGAGACACAGACAAAGAGACTCGTGAAATAGAGGTCCTTGGTACACTGACTGTATAAATCAATTACAACGGGGCTCAAAATACTGTGAGGGTTCATCTGCACTTTTGTGTTTGCAAAGTTGGAGATTTTCACCCAATTTTTGACTGTCTGGACCAGTGCACGTAAATACTTGTGTAGGGTTGTAAAGGACATATATTTACTGGTACTGTATTACTGCATATTCTTGACCCGGTACATTATCATCTAATGTCTGTCAGTTATTTGTTCACATTTTGTATCTTGACAGAAACACGATGTAAAATCTCTTTTGACAGGGAGATGATTCTGTTCCAAGAAGTGCAGCTTCAACCCCCCGTGGAGAGGTAGGTTACACATAGTATTAGTAACTCCCCTCAGTCTGGAATATTCATGTAGATCATATTAAGTACTAGTACAGCACAAAGCTGAATTGAGCTTTCTTTACCACAAGTCAATTTTGCCTAATAACTAAGTTGATAAACACTTATAGAAAATACAAAGATTCCACCCTACTGTAATTATTTTATAGATTGGTGTGCCAGAAAATATTTGTGACATTACTCATTAGGACTAGTACTAAATACATTTGACCTCACAATATGACTAAAATATGACAAATATATTATGATGTATGTATTAATTGATGATCTTTTCACTGTAGATTTAGTTAATTTAATGCCAAATGTTACACAACTCGAAGTACATCCACTGATAACAAATAAGATCTCAACAACACATTTCTAACTGTCTCTCTTCTTGACTCGGTGTTTATTTTCTATTTCTCTTTCATTATGATTGATGACAACATTATACAGTCAAGCCTGGTCTCTACAACCACTCGAGGGACTGAAGAAAAAATGGAGGTGGTTGTTCAGCCAGGTTTAACTGTACTATAACTTACATGTGATTTGTTTGATCTCTAACTTCTTCTTCCTCCTCTCTCGATGCGTCAGCACAACTGGGTTTTTGGTACCCGCAGGAGAAAACATGTAACTCCTGATTTATTTATTTCTTACATCTGACTTAGTTAGCTTTCTTTCATGAACAAAAGTAGTGCGATAGAATCCACTGCTAATACGTGTAAGTATAACAACAACTGCTAATCGCTAGCAGTAGACAACAATCCCTGCTTTTACCTTAACTCCTTTCCCCTATCTCCGCAAGCATGCACCCATACTGCTACACATTAATAATGAATGTAAATGGACAAGATCTAATGGTTGTTTTTGGCTGTTGGTACATGTAATGTTCATGTAGACATTTGTATCCTGTTCTTTGAATGTGATTGCTTTGCTTGTGCTGCTTACTACATAGATAGTACTAGTATATGTTTGTAAGCATGGTGTGAGCAGAATGATCAGAATGTACATGCACTCTACAATAGTAGTGGTTTCTTATTTAATGTAGTGGGGTTCTTTTTAAGTAGGAAATTTTTGAAGAATGTTTATTTTATCATGGAATCCCATTCCTTATTCCAGATTACTGGCAGTGTCAAGGAACTTTCTGTTTCCTTCTCCAAGAAGAGTCCACAGGGATCTCGTGCCCTGAGAATAGAAAAGGTAAGCCAACTTCTAAAGGTGTTAAAAGACCTGTTTTGCCCTCCCCTCCATGTAGTAGACATACTTCAAAATTTTTCTGTCACATTGTATTTACTTAACATAATAATTGATATTAAATGTTACACTTGTATAGTTTGTTTTTTTACTTTTTACTGTAACATTATGTTTTATTTATTTTTTCCCAGGAAGTACATTTTTACCTGGTTAAGTCTGTCATATTACATACATTGCCTGATGACTGATATAATTGTTGTCCTGCAGGAGAGATTGGAGAGCGAGCTTCGAAAAGAAAAGGCAGAGCTCTCCAACATGCGGTTTGAGAGAGAAATGTTACTGGAAAGAGAAAAACAATATGGCAGTAAGTATTTTGACCTTTGTGTATCTTTACACCTAGATATTTGTATAGGAGTACATATGCAAAGGTAATATCATACACTAGTATACTATGCATTGTTGACATTTAGGTGACAGAAAAATAATTAACCTTTGTTGTATGACTAATTCAAAATTTTGTACTTAGCTGTGTAATTTCAGATTCATGCTACAAGACATGTTTGTAATTAGGTTTTGCAAACTTTCTACTTTATCTTAATATGTTGTATATCCAAACATTTAATACATCAAATCTTTATTTGCATGTTCATGCCCATGGGGTACAAGGATAAAAGAATAACGTAAAAGTCTTAACAACTACTAGAGAATACCTTCTATCTAATCTAGGCCTTGAAGATTTCTTCTCTCTTTTTAAAGCAACTGGAGATAAATTCACAAAGTTTTTCTATTGTGTGGTCATTACTGGTAGACATGAGATGACTGTATACTTCTTTCTTCTACCTTTATACAGTTTGTCTAAGTGGATTGTTCTACATAATGTGTCACGTTGATTCTAGTGCACCTATTCCCCAAAACAAATTTCAAACCCTGCATATCTATCTTGTAGAGAACATCCAGGACCTTCAGAACAGAGTGTCCCAGCTGCTGACCCAGCAGGACAGACTGCAGAAGGAGCACGGCACCGAGCTGGGGCGCTTCCAGAGCAAGGCACTGGCAGACGTCGAGCGGGAGAAGAAGGATGCAGCACAGAGGGCCAGGATCCTGGAGGGAGAGCTGGACGCACTGAAAGTCGAGGTAGGCTAGCGTGGCATTGAAATCGGGTAGTGATAGTGATCTCGAACCAGTTCAGCTCATTGAAGAGCTAATCTTCCACTGGTCGTGACAAAGAAGACAGACGTTATGTACAGTATTTACAGGTTCATTGTACCGGGGAAATTCCCCTAGCTCTTTTCAACAAGCACAATGAACAGTGGACCATGGCTTAACGTCCCATCCGAAGGACTGCGACCCTAAACAGTAGCGTGCATGTCGGGTGAGCGACATCAGCCGGGATTCGAACTCCCAACCTTTTAGTCCAGAGGCAGGATTGCTAACCACTGGACTACGCACGCTACGCACGGGTCATTTTTTGCATAATGTTTAATTGTAAAGGATATGTCAATGCTTGAAACATGATAGCATTTAAACATTAAGTTGCACAGTTTAGCTGAATTGTTGCAGAATTGTTCAAATGCGAAAAATGTATCAGGTTTTTAAAAGTCATGGATAGGTTGATACCTGTATGTAGATGGCACATCAGCACCAAGGATAGACATGTTGAACGTGTTTAGCAATAAGGACAGATATAGTTGCCCATGTGTGGGTGGTGTTCAGCACCAAGGACAGGCGTGTTTGCCTGTGTGTGAATGGTGTTCAGCACCAAGGACAGGCATGTTTTCCTATGTGTGGATGGTGTTCAGCACCAGGGACAGGCATGTACACAGTTTTGAGGATTGTGTACAGCACCAAGGATAGGCATGCTTGCCTCTATGTGAATGGCTAAGATGTAGCACTATATCTTATTACATATACATGCATGAACTAATAGTAATAATTTTTGTTGTTACCACATTGCAGAATGCATCTCTAGAGAAACAGCTGAGAGTGGCTAAAACTACAAGTGCTCTGGCAAGGGAGTCCGATCGGACCGGTCGAGAGAGGCATCAGTCTGAACTCAGAAACATGCAGGTGAGATTACTTTTGTCTACAAGAGATTATACATGTATTAGGCCTTATGTATTGGGGACATTAAATTAAAGATTTAAAAACCAACTAAGAACTTGACTGCCATGATACAATCTTCTGCCTAACATGATCAAATGTCATACACACAGTGTACTTGCAAAATAGCTGTCATTCTGGTCATGTAAAGTGCACTACTATATAACTATTAATTGTTACATTAGTACGTTTTATGTACTTGGTAGTATGCATTTGGTGCTATGATTACCTCTGGAAGCTCAAACTCTCCCCTCTGTTACAGGATGAGATCAGAAGAACTCACCAACTCCTAGCAGAGCAAGAAAAAGTAGTGGAAGAGAACAACAAGAAGAGTGCACAGATGCACGAAAAGTTTGCCAAAGCTAGAGAACAGAAGACCCAGCTCGAAAGAGACTTAGAAAACAGCAAAAGTGTTGCAGAGCAAAGAGTAAGTCAGAAACAATACTTTTTCACACTTGAAATAATGATTACATTAGGCATACTGTTAAACTATGTCAAAGTTGGTATTATTTTGTATTATCTTGTATTAGTTGGCTGCAATGTTGTTATAATGACAGTTTATCAATTATCTATCCTGATGGAACCTTTACTCTCATTTTTATAATGGTATTGCATTAAGTCAACTTCATTGTGATTGCATGTTTACTTCTTTCCAGATTAAGACATTAGAGGGTAGAGCCAAAGTCGCTGAGGAAAACCTGGAGTTGGCGAGAACTGAACATTCCGAGGAACTGGCCAAAACTAGAGAAGAGCTCATCAGTCAAGTCATGCAGCTACAGGTATGTACCAGTCTTAACCAGTCCCTCTCAAACAACTTATAGTCATCACAGTGGACACAAATATTGAGATACAATGGACAACAGCCCACACGGCAAATATCATAACGGTCTATTCAAGTTATGCTATTCACAAACTTACAGATCTAAAACAGCAAAGGCATCATCACTAGATACATTTGTGTAGCTTTAAACAGTGCTCAGAGTTACATGTAGATGTTCAAGGCTAGGTATACATTGTACTATGTCCTTAGGTGTAATATATCAAGCTGCCGCCGCGCCGTGTGCCTGCAAAGCTGGTGTGTTAGTACGCCAAAGGGAGGTTATACTTGCTATACAAATACAATCATGTACATCGACAGTGCCTTTTTCTATCTGGAAGGATCACAAAGCAGTCTGATAGTCTCGTTATGTTCACCGAAGGAAAACATATTGTTTTTACTCAGTTTCTTCCTCCTCTTCTGTTCCAAACACTAACCTCTGACCTGGCCAATGACATGATTTGTTGATGTCTGTCACCATTGTGACTGGTGTTGGGTTACCTAATGTTGCAATTTCATGGTCTACTCTACTCCTGTCACCATATACTCATAGTACATGTATGTGTTTGAGTAAATATTAACAGGGCAGATCATGTCTGAAGGTAAACATTATGCATTTGCTTTGCAAATATTGCTTCTCTAGTTTTTGCTTGTATTTTTTATATGAAGTCATCATTTATGCCCCTTGTGTATATCCCAGACGAAGCAGTCAGAGTTGACCCGTCTCCTGACCATAGAGAGAGAGAAGACCAAGTCCCTCCAGTCCACAGTCAGACATCTGGAGGACAGACTGGAACGGCAGCGCTCATCGTCAAGAAGCTCTGGTTTCGCAGGTTCAGAGGTGAGATAAAAAACTTCAAATTGTAAATCACATTCAAGTTAAATAAGATACAAATTCATCAGTACAGTACATGCTTGCTAGTTTGCTCATTATAATTGTAATACATGTGATTTCACCATTCTAAACTGTACTTCAAGTCTGAAAAGATATGTCTTAGTTACATATCAGTAACAAAGTTTAGCTATGCATACTACAAATGTATAATGATATTAAGTTCTTGGTTGTAAATTAAGGTTGAACTACAATTGTCAAACCAATTGGTATATGTCTTTGAATGATCATAATTACTCAGTAACTAAAAGTCAATTTTGAATTACTTTGGAACAACATGCTTTAATATTTTTTTCCGAAAACATAATTTTATACAACTGACCTTTAGATAATAACAATACATGTAGTTGTTGGGCAGGTACTGAAATTATGTGACACTTTTTTGTAGGGGTCTCCAAGAAAAGCTCATGATAACGATTCACAGGTACCAAAATCTCAACCATGTGGTGCACCTAACATGCATGGTAAAGGGCACTAAGGGCTTCATCAAATTATAACAGTGAAAATTTTCATATTTCAGCCAACAAGGTTTGCACCTTTTCTGGGTAGTGTAGAAATGTTAAATATTCTGAACTATGAGGTCTATTATGACATATGTTTTTTAAAGATATCACAAGCACAGACATAGACTGTTGCACTTACCATGCACCAGGTCAATTTGTATGCAGAAGTATCCTTTCCTCCCATGCACTGCATTATGACAATTTTTCTGACCTTTTAGACATTAGACAGCATTGGTGTTAAACTAGATCCTGCACTCCAATTTTTTGGTGGAAAGGTGTATGTGAAAAATGGTGGAAATTAAAGCAAGATCATCATAAACTGATTAGCAAGGCATATTGGTTTAGACAGTAATTACATTGTAGTTGATCATAAAGTCTAGTGGAGTTGTTTAGAATGGGCCCACTTGAAAGACAACTTGACAGAGTTAAATAGGACTACTCAGCTGTTTAGAAATTCAGTAAGGCCACACCAATTTAATTTCTTGGTTAACAGATTTGCCTGCTACATTTTTTTCTGATTTGCAAAAAAAAAAGAATTCAGAATCAAAAATCCAAATGCTCATATTTTGCCCTGAACAGTTGAAAGAAAACAGTCCTTTTCTTCCTAGTTGTTACAGTTATTCCATCTTTCAATGCAGTGGTATCATTAAAAGTTCAAAATTCATTGTTCAAATTTTGAACCAGCCTGGTGTGTTGACTTCATGGCTCCTATCGTACCATTTTGGGGCATAATAGGATGCCTAGGCCTGTTTTTATTTTTTTTTCGCCCGTCCATCATTTTTCTAGAAAAATCCATTAACCAGGAAATTAAATTGGTGTGGCCTAAATAGAATGTATAAATTGTCGCCCTTCGTTCCCCAGGCTACAGAATCCGAGCGAGAAGAGATCGAGGAGAGCCTGCGGTCGCAGATCGAGGAGCTGCAGTACCAGAAGGACGAGCTAGAGGCGCAGCTGGACGAACTCAGGGAGGAGTTCGAGAACAAGGTGTTCAATGAGACCAAAGAACTGCAGAAGACATTCTCAGAGTGAGTATTTATTTTCAATTTTAGTTTTATTAAGAACAGTCAACATAGCAGGGGTATGTAGTACTCCTGAATTGTGTGGACTTTACATAAGGACAAGAGACGCACAAGACAATTACATACAATAGTGGGACATGGAACACTTGAACACTAGGTCTGCATTTGGCTATTGTACAGTCTAATTGTGCAGTGGAGGAACGAGTTATACAGTCTGTTTGTCCGTGCCTTGGGTTTGATGTTGTTTTAAAGCTTGAACTCTATAAGTCGTTGAAGGTTAGACATCCAGGTAATAAGACATGCCTAAAAACAGTTATTCTAGCAACTGGATATGATTTTGGAAATGGTCAGACGTTTCAGGTAGAATCCACTACCTTTCGTCAGTGACACTTGAACTGTTTAAGTTACTATTAATAACAATGTTGTTTTATCATATAAGGATTGTCTTATCAGTCTCAAGTACTATGCAAAGTATGTTGTACCAGATACAGAAATACCTTTTTTGCCACCAACAGAAGATTGATTGAATCCAGTCAAACACAATAAAAAGATGATATAAATGTAGATTTGACTTAGCCCCTACTTGAAAGCTTGTGGTCATTAAACATGTAAGCCAGAAGACTGATTTAGAAAATACCAAGAGGAGCTCAGGTTTTTTTACCACTGTGAAAAGCAGTCCAATAGAAGCTCAGGATTCTCTGTCACTATGGAAACCAGTCCAATAAGAGCTCAGGACTCTCAGTCACTCTGGAATTCAGTCATAACCAGTCAACACCATGGCAGCAGACAATAATTGGTCCATGTTAGCATATATGCATAAAGCATCAGGATTAGAGTGTGTTCCAGACTCAGACCTGTTGCCTATCAAGCTTCTGTATGGTCTGGTGGCAGAGCGTGCATCGCGGTCCGTACAAAGTATTTTGCTGTTTCTATGCCTCTCAGGTGTGCTCTTTAATAATCTGAATGACGCCACTCTGTCATCCTTGGGGCTGACCATTGGAAGGGCTGCTTGAAGTGTGATTTAATTCTAATCAGGCTATTTCTTCGTGTAAACCTTCCAGAAAAGTAGCCACTCTCCTTAAGGAGAACGAGGAGTCTCACAAGAAGGTGAAGTCTCTGGAAGACGAGCTGACCAACTCCCGCACTGCCGCCGGGCTGCAGAGCGGCGAGAACAGGAAACTCCTGGCCAGGCTACACGAGGCCGACTCACAGATCAACAAACTTAGAGGTACAAAAACATGGGGTAATGTTGTATGGGGAATCTGTTGTTTTAAGTGCATTGGATGGCATTCAGCACCAAGGACAGGTATGTGTATGTATGTGTGGATGGTGTTCAGCACCAAGGACAGGCGTGTTCACAGGAAAATCCTGGCCAGGCTACACGAGGCAGACTCACAGATCAACAAACTTAGAGGTACAAACACGTGTGGTCATGTTGTATGGGGAATCTGTTGTTTTAAGTGATTTGGATGGCATTCAGCACCAAGGACAGGCATGTTCACAGAAAACTTCTGGCCAGGCTACAGGAAGCTGACTCACAGATCGACAAACTTAGAGGTACAAATGGATGTGGGGGTATTCTGTTGTTTTAAGTGAATTGGATGGCATTCAGCACCAAGGACATGTATGTTTGCCTGTTTGTGGATGGTGTGCAGCAGAAAGGAAGGGCATGTTTGTCAATGTGTGGATAGTATTCAGCACCAAGGACAGGCATGTTTGTGTGTGGATGGTGTTCAGCACCAAGTTGGAAGTTGTCACTGTTGTCAGTAACCTGTATTCAATGCTACTGGAAAGGTTGCAGTCCTTAGGATATGACATTAACTATGGTCCACCATTCATCGTCCTTGTCAAAAAGAGCTAGATAAAATAAATAATTAATACAGTAACTCACAGTACATAGTTTGTGTCTTCTCTCTGTCACAACCAGTGGAAGAATGGCAGGGGTTGTGTGGTGTAGTGGCATGTGTGGCATGATCAGACCAATGGCTCTTCAGTGAGCTAAACCTGGATGGAGATCACTTTTCCAAACTTGTCTCCACTTCAACCTTACACAAAACCTAGAGAAGTCTGAGGCCCAGCTTGGCGTGAAGGAGCAGGAGAAGCTCCATGTCCTGCACGAGAAGTCTCTAACAGTAACTTACAGTACATAGCATCTGTCTTCTCTGTGACAACCAGTGGAAGAACTATAGCTCTTCAAAGAGCTAAACTTTCTCTCTTTTTCATCTGAAACTTTCAGAAAACCTGGAGAAGTCTGAGGCCCAGCTTGGCGTGAAGGAGCAGGAGAAGCTCCACGTCCTGCACGAGAAGTCTCAGCAGCAGTCGGAGATCAGCCGGCTCCGCGCCAAGCTCACCACGCAGGAGGCGCTGATCCAGACCGCCGAGGACGGGCGACAGAAGGTGGAGAACGAGTGGAAGAAAACCATGGAGGACCTGAAGGCAACCGACTCTGTCAGGATAGAGGTCGGTTACACTTCTTTTTGGTCGTTTTTGTGAAATAGATATAACTTACACTGTATAAGAGAGATTTTAAATATACATGTAAATGATAGCATTTGGTACTCCTTTGTTTCAGTAACTCTAACCCTAAGCAAACATAGGCTGTCTGAAAATACAGCTGTCCCCATGACCTATTTAGGTTATACATGTATGTGTGATTGTAATTTACACAATATGTACATGTAGGCTTTTAAAACAAAATCTTTGTGACTTCGTCTTTATCTGTCTCTATTCTCTAGACCCTAAAACTATTAGTATTATCAGTTTCCATGATACTTATCTAAATTCATTTTAGTTCTATACAGTGTATGTTCATTTTTTACAGTGTATGTTATGCAATATATAATTATGCTTTTGATATTTGCTCAATCAGGTATTGTTTGAGATATGGACCTGTTTATTTGTAAACAGAGAATCCACTGTAAGAAGACTGTAATTGTTTTCCCAGTTGGAGAAACTGAAGTCCCAGCTAATTGTTTTATTTTTGTTGATACCTATCTCGTACTAGCCACCCACTTTTGTATTAGATTAGCCTTATGAAAATGTAGTTGACATGTACTTGCTTAAGTTAGTAGATGCCATACTTTGTACACTGTACGATTGTTGCGCAATCAAAACCTGTTTTGTAATTGTATTATTATTAATTGTTTCTCCAGCTGGAGAGACTGAAGTCCCAGCTGAAGGAGCTGGATAACGAGTACCAGGAGTCGTGCCAGGAGAGGACTGACATGGCCCAGAAGCTGGAGGTGTCTGCCAAGGAGGCTGACTCCCTCAGGGCCAGGGTTGACTCTCTACTGTCTGATCTGGAGCAACTGGACTCACAGGTAGGATGACAGGAACATCTTTCATTTACTAGCCAATGACACTGACAGCTCTGTGACTTTTTGGCTCAGTTTAGAAGTTGAGCAAGCCAGGAACAAACTGGCCAAGGTTATAAAAAGAGATGAATTTTGCTTGAAGAGAATGACAAGTAAAAATGGATAATATTTTGGTCTTTTCAACTTCATGCCATTATATTCAATATAATACCGGGCCTGTACCTAAATTTTACATGCACTGCTCTATAACTACATGTTTGTTGTGTTGGCGTACAGAAAGCAGGTTTGCTGTAGATTGGTGCGCGGGACAGGAAGATGGAATCTCTGCTGGCCCTGTACCAAGTCTGTACCTAAACCTGTGTACCTGTACCTAAATTTTACATGCACTGCTCTATACCTACATGTACATGTACATGTTGTGTTCCTGTACAGAAAGCAGGTTTGCTGGAGGAGATTGGTGCGCGGGACAGGAAGATGGAATCTCTGCTGGCCCAGTACCGAGCCCTGGAGGACCAGCTACAGAGGGATAGGAGAGACCTGCTGTCTGAACAGGACCTCAGCCAGAGGCTCATGGGACAGGTACAGCTCACAGATGGTTTACTGAATGAATTACTGTGAATTTACTTATTTTCACAAGGACTTAATTTTGAGGTAAAAGGAGGTTTTGTTGTGAGTTTGCTGTTAAAACGATTCTACAGTACATGCAGATACAGCTAACGTACAGCTGTAGAAATGCATTGGGAATTAAATTTGCAGTGGAAAGTTAACTGCAAAAATAAAACCACTATTGTGATTTCTAGTAGAATCAGAAGTAGAAAAACATGTATGTTGTATTTTGCAGGTTTTCTAGATAATACAAACTTATATCTTTCAGCCTCACATCATAGTCATATGTAATGATGGCATCTATGATTTACATATAATGTATTCCATGTCTTTTTCTACCTGTAGCTTGCTGAGCTGCAGCAGAAGTACCAGCTTGATGCTGAAGCCAGAACCGGAGACTTTGAAGAACAGAACGCCAAACTTCTGCAGGACAACTACAAACTCCTCAACACTATTGAACTAAAGGAAGCAGAGCTGGAGGTAAGTCAGAGAGCATTTGAGACAGAAAGATTTTGTCAAAAAAGACTTTCTTATAATTTTGAATATGATTTGCTGCTAAACAATGTACTTATTATTCAAAGCAAGAAAAAGACTTTCTGACAAAAATTTTCAGCTGCTTTGAAGAAAGCCTTTTCAGCTATAAATCAAACAGCACATGGTTTTCCTCTAGAGGCCATCCATGTGTACTAGAATTATGCTATTAAATCATGGTTTACTGTATTCATGCTAAATGCTAAACCTGTACCAGCATACAATATTTACTACATTTACCCGTCAAATGCTATCTATTACAGTATAAAAGCTCAGCCATGTCCAACAATACTTGTGGGATGAGGGAACAATGTGTATGAATTTTTCATGATGTTGGAACAAAAATCTTTTCACCACTTGTGGTGTAATCATATGGGAATTGGTGTTTCCACCTGTGTGAACGGTGGAGTGCATGGTTGTGTGTGGTATGTCCGTGTGTGTCTGTGTCTTAAGTCTGACTTTCTGTTGCTGGATTATTCTGGGGTATTTAGTTGATCCCATTTTTTAATTGTCTTCAGGAAACTTCAAGACTACTGAAAGAAGAATTGGAAGAATCTGAAAACAGGGCAACAGAGAAGGAGAAGGTACATGTATTGTGAAGTTTTTGGTTGTTGCTTTTTTATATGTTGTTAAGCTTTTGCTAAAAAATTTGTACTTTATGTTAGAAATTGTCATGATCAAAGATCTTAAAATTTGTATGTCTCTTGTTTTGCTTGCTCTCCCTAGATGTTTTCAGCAACCAAGAAAGATGTGGACAAATTCCGAGGAATGGCAGAGGAAAAAGACAAAACCATCTCCAGACTCGAAGATGAGGTATGCAGAAGTTACCTTCTCCAAAATTTTTTGTGTTTTAGAAGTTTAAAATTGTAACCTGCATCACCTGTTAGAACAATCTTTTATATTGAAGTCAATAACCAATATCAAATATGATAATTACAGTAAAAACTATTACACTCACCAGTAAGGCCATTTCTTACTCCCTTTCATGTTAATACTATCTTGCTCAAATAGTACATTAAACCATTTGAGACCATCATCATTAAGTATGACTACATATATGTAGTATTACCTAACCCTGTCCCCATCTGCCCTATCCCTTGCTGACATTGTTGTGTCAGGTTCCATGGACAATGAGAAAGGTGAGACAGGTGTAGGCACTAGGCACAACGCATTGTCGACACAAGTTATTAAGCATATTATTAGAATCACCTGCCTTGGTTATCACAAATAACCACAAATGCCAGTCCTGCTGTCACAGAGCATACTATGGCAAAAGCTTGCTAGACTCATGTTTTTGTTTAACTAATGTCTGGTAAAGTTTTTCTGTTTTTTAATAGGTACCTGGTGATCTCTGTTATTTACAGTATCATAGCATCATCATTGATTACACATACCTTAGGCAGTTTTAAATACTGTTCATTGTTTTCTATGCCTCTTAAACTATTTGGTCAAACAGTGGTCGCAGTCTCTAGTGAAAATGGGGTCCAAAGGGGTCATCACATATCTTATAGCAAATCATGCCAGTGACAAGTAATCACGCTCGAAACCTAGTTTATATAACAGAGATACTGTTGGGTCTTGATCATCTGAGTTTGGCTGTTTTATTCTTTCTTCAGCTGCACAACAAGGAAAAGCAGCAGCTGCTGTTAGAAAACCAGCTTCAGGCCACAAAGAGTCGTATTGAACAGATGGAGGAGAACGAGAGACAGTCAGCAACAAGTCTGAAGGTAAGAAGTAGAGAAGAAATCTTAAAAGGCTCTGTCAAACATATCTTGTCATGAACATTCCCTGACAAAGACTGGAGTTGATTATAAAAAAAAATTGGTATAAGTAACCCAAAGCTGTTGTAAGTTCATGTAATCTAGTAGGTAAATTGTTATCAATATAGTCTGAGATACACGTGTATTGCTTTCAATTTTAGGATAAGTGCAACAAGCTGGAAGGCCAGCTAAATGAACTGACCGATGAAAAGAGAAGGCTGCAGAAGGAGTTGAGGGAAGGACAGAAGGAGGCAGACAGACTGAAGGAGGACAAGAAGTCATTGCAGAATGGTACGTATAAGCCTAACATTAGCAACAAATGTCTAATGTAGTACCTGACTTTGGTTAGGAAGGTAAATGGAGAAGGAGAGGGTTGGGCTCCTCTTTCCCAATTACCGTGCCCTGGACCCAGTGGATCAACAACCCACTGCACCTATGGCCAAAGAAAGCTATGGGACTACATTCTTTATTATCTGTATCTGTATAGCCAGTATAGCTGCCTTTTGGCGTACCACTCCAGCTTTGTATGCACGTGGCGCGGCAACAGCTGGCTATACTACAGCAAACAACTTTTTACATCTATAACCTTTGCACATCTAACTCTAAACGTTGTTTAAAGCTAGTGACGATGACACAACTGTAATTGCCCCTTTTTACATGTGTACCATACAGAGGTGAGAAATGCGATCAGGTCCTTGGCAGAGTCCCTGGAAATAAAAATCCACATACAACTACATATACATTGACACATACATTTAAATGCAGTACATGGACCAGTGCGGGTTAGCACATGAATGTGGTATTTCAAGCCCAGTGTTGACCTTAACCTTTTGTACCTTCCAGAGGTGAGAGATGCGAGCAGGTCCCTGGCAGAGTCCCAGGAGAGGGAAGCCATGTTACAGCAGCACAGCAGCTCCACTGTGGAGAACATCCAGGCTGAGCTCATGAGGACCAAGCAGCAGCTGGAGAGGGACAAGAGAAACCTGCAGGAGGATCTGCAGAACGCCAAGTCAGTCTCAAGTTCAACTTTGTTTGAATTCTGATGATATATACTTAGTTTAAAGTAGAGTACCGGGGTAGATTCATTTCTCAGCCAACCGACATGTATCACACTGCAGTTGTCCCTCAGTAAGACATCTGGAGCCGCATAGTTCCTATTTAAAACTTTTATTCAGCATGTCACAACTGGTTTTGCCATGTGGAAACTTTAAGATATAAAAGTGAGAACTTAATGAACTTGTGTCATTTGGCCTCTGTACAGTCAGTCTTAATTATAACTTTGTATCAATTATGATATAAACTATAGTCTAGATTCATTCCTCAGCTAACCAACATCTATCACACTGCAGTCCTCCCTCAGTAAGGCATATGAAGCCAAATAGAAGTACTAAAGGGGATCTGAACAATATTGATAATAATTTAAGTACAATGTATTGTTCAATTTGCAGGAACAAGATTAACGTACTTGAGGCGACAATCAGAGAGAAGGAGCTTCACCTGGACCATTTCACCAGGAGTACAGAGGAAAAGGTGGGTTGTGTGAAGTACTAAAATATAAAATATTTATCTGATCAAGCTCAATGTGTTTGCAAATACCCTAATGTGCTTGTAAGCTAAGAATCCTATGAAGGAGGTACATGTAACTTCATACTCAAACAGTTGTTACACAGTTGTTCATGTATTATATAGTAGAGGGGATTCATTCCTCAAGCTACCGACATCTTGCACACGCAGTCGTCCCTCAGTAAGACATCTGGAGCCACAATGTGTGACAGGCTGAATAAAAGTTGTAAATGGGAACTATGCGGCTCCAGATGTCTTACTGAGGGACGACTGCGTGTGCAAGATGTCGTTAGCTTGAGGAATGAATCCCCTCTACTATATACTACACAGTTGTTCATGTGTATACATCTATTCTTTCTAACCTAGACACAGTCTAGCATCAACTTCATACTCAAACAGTTACATTGTATGACACAGTTGTACAATATATAAAAATATACATCTATTTTTTTACCCTCTAAACTTCTATTTTCAAACAATTGTTACACAGCTGAGTATATATATCTATTTTTAGACCCAGTCCAGCATCAAGGCTATAGAAGACGGCCTGGAAAAGGCTAACCAGGCTCGGGAGAAGCTGAGACAAGACCTGAAGGCACAAGAACAGATCAACATGGCACTCAAGGCACAGCTGCAGGAGGAGGTATGCAGAAAAAAGGATTTGGAGCCCTGAAATCAATTTTTTACTTAGCAGTGGGATTTTTCAATAGGCAGGAAGTCTTTCATGCTGTTTTAAGTTCATGGAATTCAAAATTCACTTCAGAACCTGTGATGCAGTTTTCGTAATGCAATGGAAAGGTATTGTTGGTGTCATCATTTCTCTGTAGAGAGTTCACTGCAAAAATGAAATCATTGCAAACATTTCAAGATTTATAGCAATTAAAAAGCTACTTCCACAGGTAGGTCTAGAAATCAATTTCATGGATTTTAGTCAAACATTCTGATTTCTGGTTGTAACAGCTGTTGTTCTGTCCTGCATATGTAGTCGTCTGCTCGGAGGTTGTCTGAACAGAGGAATGAGGAACTCCAGCAGGAGATCCGGGAACAGAAGACTGAGAAGGGACTGTACTGCAGCAACCTCGAGGTCAGGCTTCAAACACTAATTTATTATACTGTTATTATAGTTAGCGTCATCTTGTCAATGAGATTGTCTCATAGTATCTTGAGATTGTTTAAAGCATCTGAAGATTAAGTCAAAACATCTCAAGATTAAGCAATATAGATCTTGTGGACGAGTTGTTTGGAATAGATCTGAGACTCATGATTTTTGATGCTTGAAGTTAAGCGGTACACCAAAGGGCATCTTTAACTGTGCTTATAACCTCTGTGAAACAGGAGGTACTGTGCATCTTTGCTAGTGTTTCTGCATGATTTATTTTCCATATGATAGTCACATTCACTTCAGAGTGACAGGAAGTAAAGGTTAAAGTTGCCAGAGTGACAAGAAGTAAAGGTTAGAGTTGCCAGAATGACAGGCAGTAAAGGTTAGGGTTGCCAGAATTACTAATATATGAACCCTCAAAACCCGTGGCAAGGTGTTCAGCACATGTGTACGATCGGCCTTGCTCCACGGGAGTGAGACATGGGCACCTACTGCATCGGCACTTCAGCGTCTGCGCCGAAACGACAGGTCCATGATTAGGTGGATCTGTGGTGTCAAGGCCCAGGACAAGACCCCCTCAGCTGACCTGCTTGCCAAGTTAGGTGTGGAAGACATCTCCTCAGTACTGAGATCACGCCGCCTCCGATGGTACGGGCACATTAAAAGAGCATGTGGCTGCATCAATACCATCGCGGACTTGCAGTTGCCAGGCAACAGAGGCCGTGGCAGGCCGAGAAAAACTTGGTTAGAGTGCATTCGGAAGGATATAAAGGAGTGTGGTCTGTCCAGCACAGACCCACAGGACAGAGCCAGCTGGAGACGAGGTGTGCAGAACAGCCGACTGCTGCCCACCCCTGGGACAGGGAAACCGGCAGCAGTAAAATCTAAACCAGGATAGTGAGTGAGTGAGTGTGTGACAACTGACAGACATTCCCGGTCATGCATTCAATGAAAGAGCTACTATTTCACGAGGAGGCGATGTTTTTGGTCAATCAGTGTTTGACAGAGCTACAGAGCAATTTCCAGGTGACATATTCAATTTGTTGTTGTTTTCTGTCCAGGAGGAACTGAAAGTTGCCAGACTGCAGATTTCTGACCAGAAGAAACAGATGCAGAGACTACAGAAGACAGAGAAGTCCTCCATCACCCTCCAGTATCAAGTGTATGTTGTTTTCTGTTGTAAAATTGATAGATTTAAGGGGAACAGGGTTGTTGCAATCTCCATCCAAGCAGATGTAACTGTAAGCATCAGGCTGATTCTCAGCAAGGTATAAGGTAAGGTATAGTCTTTAGTAGGAGGAATTTTAAAGCTCAGGTCCATATATTTGTGTTAACTGATTGCTATTGACTAGAAAATGTTTTCAATGCAAGTTTCTGACATACTGAACACATTTTCCTAAGAAGAGAAGGACAGCGAAATTGTCCTTTTTCATTGCGATGTTGTCCTGACTGCAACTGTTCTGGCTGTTTTTTCCTCCAGTGAGAGTCTAGAAAAGGAGAGAGACAAGTTACAGAAGGATGCACATTCCCTGTCTGTGGAACTGGAGATGGTTAGGTAAGGTTACATGCACTCAAAAGAAAATGAAATATTTTCCTCTTAACATCACAGACCCCACACATTACAGAAAAAGTTGGATCTTTCATCTACCACTAAACTTGTCAAACACAACAGGATAGAATTTAGAATCAGGATAATTTAGATGTAAGTCTGCAGTCACATGTCACTGTGTTCTACATTGTGCATCTTTCTCATGTAAAATGGTATTGGGATGAATATAAGATCCTTTTTAACTTGCAGGGAGCATCTGGCAGAGAAAACAGTGGATAACAACCGGTTTAAGGAGGAGGTTGCCTCCATGGAGAGTAAACTGGACCTGCTGAACACTCGGCTGAGGGAAGCCCAGGAGAGTTCTAACAACGGGCTACAGGACTTGTTCATGGCTAAGTAAGTAGAGTCAAGCCCCTTTTAGACATAGCTCACTATCTCCCAGCCTTCTCTAGACAATGGTTGATAGTCTGTCACACATAGCCAATCATGGCCTTCCAACCTTCTCCAGACCATAGTTGGGAGTTAGGCTCATCACACATGGCTGACCACTAGAGCTAGAATAGGATGGATTCCAATCTGCTCCCAACCCAGTGCCAACCTTGTTTTTTGTTTTTTTTAATTCCAATATGTAATCACCAGACGTGGTGACGGCACACTCAAGTTTTTTTTTCAACTTATATTAATGCCGTCACCAACACAGGGGTCAAATACATGACAGAACAATACTCATTTTCACCTGAGCAAAGTGAGGAAAGTCGTGTAAAGTGCCTTTTCCAAGGGCACAAGATCAATGGCATGTCAGGACTCGAACTCGGGACCCCTACATGTTTGTAGGTTCCGAGTCGTGCACTCTTCCACTACACCACACGACCCCACACGACCCCAAGGACCATGGTTCTGGAGTCGCCAGCAGCAAAGTTACCTGTCCTTAAGTATATGTTTTAGTTTCTAGACTTGGTGGATTCTTTGTTTTAAACATATATTTTCCTTTTGATCAGGAACCAGGAGTTGGAGGGAGAAATTTCCCGCCTCAGGACAATGCTGGCTAAGAAGGAGGAGGAGGAGATAGACGAGCACAGAAGAGCGCTGGATGGAACAACAAGGTGGGGAAATGTTGGCCTTTTGCACTCTTATAAATTTTTAGCACACTGAAGTACAATGTAACTGTTTGTCGACCAGTTCTGTGTTGGTTACAGTGTTAGACAGCAGGGAGAAGGTTAAGGTACCTCTGAAGTTTTGATGACACTTCATCAGTAGTTAATTTTGTAAAGATAGTCATTGCAGCATTAGCAGGTGTCTGTTTTATTTTTATTTTTTTTATTTAATCTTCAGACACCTGGGTGGCCTAGTTCAATTTTGACAAACTGATTGTCTGTTGATGACCACAGTTGCATGTAATGTAATCTAGAAATTCAATCTTGTGCTTGAAAAAATTTAATATATTTTTCCCTTTTGTCACATTATACATGTAAAACCTTTTGGAATAATGAGCTACATGTAGATCCTGACTGCTTGCAGATTACTTGAATTTTTATATGATAGCATAAAGATGGCTTCATCCTAACAAGATTCCTTTCCACTGACAGTGTTGAAATGAGGCAGATGTTGATGGAGATCAAACAAAGGCAGCTGGACATGCAGACCACCCTGAGGAAGTCACCCGGCAAGAATTCTCCTGACAAAAACTTGGTAAATCACCCCACTTACTTACTTGTATCCTCTTCATCCCTGGTAAGACTTACGGCCATGACTTTTCTATCCATCTGAGTCTATCCTGGAAGCTCACATCTTTGCTGTTTGCCAGAATAGCCTCATGGATGCCAGGTTGTCCATCATAGTTTGTCCATCATCTATACATGGTGTTGGGTCTACCCCTTTTCCTTTTCCCTTTCCTCACTCCACTTCACAACAATAAATCAGTTTTATATATCTATTTATTTATTTCGGCTTACAAAGAAGCTAGCCTTAGGGTGTCAACTAGTCAAAGACTATTACTAAGGGGCACCAATAAATCAGTTTTATTACAAAATCAAATTGGCAGAACTACAAGATGCTTCTGGTTTGTCGATTTTTCTAAAGATTGGTTACAAAATTGCCGCACATGTAACTACTGGTACTTCTTGTCGGCAGATCAACGAGCTTTACCGTGAGATCGGTCGTCTGACGGCGCTGAGCACGGGTCAGCACGTGCGTATCCGTGAGTTGGAGGACGAGGTGCACAGGCTCAGGAACAGGATCCTCATCATGCAGAGGAACAGCGACAGGTCAGTTTAGACATTAGGTCCTTACAGCAGCAAGTTTCCATCTAAATCTATTGGCCACTGCTTACTTGAGTAGCCTCTATACAAGGGAAGTTAGCTCTCATCTCCGACTGGCTATGACAGAGAAGACAGACACCAAGTACAGTATTTACTAGTTTTAGCTCACTAAAGTGTTAATCTCCCACTGGTCATGACACAGAAGAAAGACGCTATGTACACAACATTGTACAGGGGAAATTTCCCCTTTTTGACAAGCGCAATGAGCAGTGGACCATGGCTTAACTGCCCGTCTGAATCACTGCGACCCTTTCCAGTAGCGTGCATGTCAGGTGAGCGTGTGTGGAATTGACTTACTTAGACTTAGGGGCTCCCGCCTCTCGTGACGCATGAGGCAGTCAAAGTAGCCCAGCTTCCTCTGTCAGCAGCCAGCCACAAGGCTTCCTTCCAGCTCATGCTGACTGCCTGAAGGTCCCTCTCCACTGTCTGTCGCCAGTTCATCCTTGGGCGCCCCCTCCTTCTCCGTCCTTCTGGGCACCACTGTAGAACCTGGTTGGCGAGTCTGATTGGTGGTGTGGAAATTGCCAATGGAAATAATATCAACACCTTATTTTGCAGATACCACCAAAGATACATGAATCCTGACAACTTTGTTCAGGAGATCAACTCCAGGATAGAAAAGTCGCTGAAGATGGCAGAATCCAGAAACTTCCAGACACCACCGTCCAAGGACTACATGTCCCCATCAACTGGCAACTTTGGATAGCAACTCCGTCCTTTTATTTTTATTCATCGGTCACCACAAAACAAGGCTCATGGGAGCCACTTAAAATGTTTTGGGTTACAGAACAGCCAGTAAGGACAGATGTTTGTTGAGGTAGCTTATTCCAAAGTGATGTTGTTCTTGGAAAGAAGCTTTCAGCGTGGAGCTTCCTCCTAAGAGGTGGTGTATGGAGGAAGAAAGGGTGATTTGCTTCGGTGGAAGTGGCAAGACGTGTCCTTATTGAGAATTGTCCTGGCTGAGTCTTGGCATTGTACACTTTTTATTTGAGATGCAGACTTTTTGTGTCTTGCCAAGCTGGATTAATTCGATCCTTGCCAGAGTTCTTTGCAAACATCGGGACATTAGCCAGTGTGTTAGTGAAACCATTCTAGCAAAGTTGTACTGTCATTGGACTTACACAGATTTTTTGACCGAAAACAGTCTTTGTCAAAGAATTGAGCAATCCACAGCTTCAACATGTGACATCACATTAATATGCAGATAGAACAGATAACTCGGTGAGCAGTGGATCATGAGTTAAAGTAACCTGACGTGTCCTTGCCAAAAGTCTCAGGTCAAAGACTGGGATTCTGCTTCCTGTTTGTGGGTTCCATCATTGATGAATTCTTTTCCTGTCTCTTGCCAGGGATGATAGTTAGGCTAGGTAGTTAATTTATAGATAACATCTGTGCAGGCATTAATCTTTGCCAGCTTTTTTTAAAAGAAACTTTAGGGAACTAATGGCAAAGATTAACATCTTCATGTGTGTGTTTTTTACAGGATTTGAATGACCATAAAAGTGGCACTGCTATATTAATAAAAAAAAAAATTAAACATCCATACAATAATTTCAATTTCAACATCCAAATATTGCAGCTAAAAGGCTGAATTACATGAAGTTACTTCACACTGGTAAGATTTGCCTAAAAAGATAAACTTACAAATTGCAGCTAAGGCTTGCACAGGCTTAGGTTAAATATAATAGTTACATTAATTTTAAGTAAAATTAGGTTATATTTTTATGCTTGTGAGAATGGGTGACCTGTATTTTAACTAAGCCAGTAAAGAGTGCATTCTATTATAGATGTATTAAGCCATATTGCACTACCTCTTAATTCAATTATTCAACTTACACCAAATTGAAAAATCTCATTTGTTACGTTTGATTCATTTGCATTGTAAAAGAATTATGCAACTTACATGTGTATGGCTTCAGAAAAAGCCTATTAAGATTATTACTATCAGTGTTAAAATATGAATAATATTCATTTAAAAATGAAGCATCACACAGTTGGTTTTATATTTTGTTAATCATCTCATCATTATATATCCTTTTGGCTAAAAATCGGTGTGTTTTATATGAATATGTACATGTATAGCCAGCACATCCATAGTTATCTCATATGGTTTAAAGTGTGATGTATACCATAAGGAGTGTTACAAGGGGGCTAAAAGAAGTTAATATGAAAACCTCCCATGTAGGAAATGTGAAGAATTGTCACAGATTGTGAAAACCCGGGTTTTTGCTAACTTGTAGCACAATCTGTTGCCTAAGAGGGGGGTTTGGTGAATTCTGTTAAGTACTATTTTAGTCTTACAAGGTTCTTTCACTTCTCAAGTGTTTTTTTTTACCCTAAGTGTTATGAACTGAACAAACAAACAAACTATAATGGTATGGAATATAATGATAGCAACATAGATAGAGAAGGTGTTAAAATGTTGTCAGGCCACGATGAGCTCTTCTCATTTGCTAAATTCAGATTCTTCCAACTCGTGCTAGTTAATCTCTTTGTTGTTATGGGTGTTTTCATATCTCAAGAAATTATTTTTTATACAAGTCACTGTACCTGTCAATTTGCACCAGCTTTTTAACTTCTCGTTTGTTTTTCATAATTTGCGTACTTCATAGTTTCTAGGAGCTTACTGTTTTGTTGCAATGCAATGCCTAACGCCCCCTTTCCACCAGACAGCGATCACTGAGCTGCTAAAATTGGATATTTGTAACGGGACTTGATTTTATACTTGGAAGACGATGTATACAGTGGGTGTAAGTATGATTGAAAAGAAACAAAGCCAGGCAAAACGTTTAGAAAATTTGTCCTTCGTCAATAAAATTTGTTGAACGATCTGTCTAATATTTGGTCGCTCAGCGCTGGCAGATTCTAGTGGAAAGGGGGGGTGAGTTGCTTTCCCAGGTTGTACATGTAGGTATGCACCCTGTCCGTCCTGATCTGCCATCGGTGCAATGCAGAACTGTAGAATAAACAGTTCCGTCATATTCACTGGAGTTGTGCTTCTTTGTGATATGTCTTTGTTATTTTAGCAAATTTGTACAAATTGTATGGAATTCATAGGAATTTATTTGAGACATATCATACTAGTAGATTGTGGCAAATTTTATCAGAAACAGGTGGACCAGAATCTTGTAAAACTGCGCATTTTCCACATACATGTACGTGTACAAACCTTCTAACAGCTGCCTCAGTTATGTGACAGTGAAGGTTAGAAGGTATGCATAAAAAATGGACATTTTTACCCATTTATTTACCGGGACTCATATACTCCCTCCCAAAAGTTGAGAGAACGAGTATGGATGACTAAAATTAAGAAGCAATGGACGATGAACTGTTTGCATAAGAAATGCACAGAAGCTGCGGATCCTACACTGTAAATTCTTCCGTATCCAAGGCGTTATCTTGTCGGGAGACCAAAGAGCAACAGAAGCAGGGTTCGGCCTGCTCGTGTTGCGTCAGACACGTACGTGTACGTCCTGATACTGTAAGTTGGGTGGTTTTATTATCGCGGTGATCGAACTTTCATCCGCGAATTCAAGACACAGAGAGTAAAGCACCTAAATTTATTGGTACCCTAATACGAAGCCACCGCGAAGACCTCATCCCCTTCTACGTCGAAATTAAGTCCTCGCGAAAATAAATGAATGTACAGTATGCTGAGGGTCAACAAAAATCCAAACTTGTCAAAAGTTTGTAACTTAATTTTTCACTTATACACTCTGCAACTGACATCCCTGAACCGTTAACTGCAAACAAAGCCATTACCAATGGCACCATTGAGCAATCTTCTGGTCTTACCAGAACAAACATCAACACAGCTTGAAGAAGAAACGATGCTTTTTGCCATGTTGCGGAAAATATATCTTCACAATCGTTTCTTTCATATCAACTTTTTTTCTCTGTATTTTGCTCTGACTTCAGAGCAACAGCTTTCATTTGATGAATTGGAGTGGGCCTTATTGCACGATCATTGTACAAGGTACTGTACAACGTAAAAAAAAACATCGAATATGGCACTACTCTACAAAGAGTATGTAGTATTGGAACATGATTTTACAATCAATGGTGGAATTTCTAGACAGTTTCACAACTCGAATTTTTAATAGCTCATTGTAGACACAGAAAATCTCCAGCATCTTCGTATCTTGACTTCAGTATAATTTAGGTGAAGGCCGGCATTAGTTGTACCACTGCGCGACGTGTTCTCAGAAGCGAGATAACCTCTCATCGGGGCGGCACAAAGGTCACAGCACTCTTCTCTCCCATTGGTCAGGAAACGTGGGGAGTTGTTTTGGGCCACGGGAATTCAAATTGATGTCTGCTGGTTTGAATAAGTATAGTGATAATCAAGTAATTGATGAGGCCATTGTCATCAATGATATCAGTTCTAAATCCACACTACAAGATTGATAACATGTTTATTTTCGCCACATCAAATCCGAAGAACTCATATATTTCTGTAATTTTCCAACACAAAAAATTAAACTTAGCCAAATATTCGACTGTTCAACTTTGTCAAGGAATGTGAGTCTACCACTGAACATTTAATTAAGTCCATTATGTAGAAATTACAGTTTAAATAAGCCTTTTTTCAGAATGACAGATTGACGTTAACTTTCAAGCTCAGAACTCTTATCTTTTTTCTCAACATCGTGTACCTTAAAACACTGCGGTAATTGTTTTACACACCGGACTGGATACATCCAATTAGATTTTTTGTCCCAGTCCTTAAGTAAATGTGTACCTACACTCCACCCAACTGATAAACTAACACAGTCGTTACTCATTACACTGACCTTAAATAACATGTGTTAACCATTATGTAATAAAACTTTTTATTCTTCAATTTCCTGCAGAAACTTCTCTAGCAACCGTTCTTTAAGGTTGATTCTTCATATTACAGCACGGTAGAGTTCACAAACTCGTGTTCTTTACTTAAAGTACGGATTTTTGTAACTGCTGATGGTGTGACATTCCACTGCAACTTTGGACCCTCACCCAGCGTCTCACGTGCAGCTCCCAAACAAAGGCTTCTCAGACGATGTCTGTTTGACAAGAACACGGTCAGATTCGTCTACATGCATGTGCACCGTGCACCAACCACTTGCCATTTTAAGAGTACACTCTTAATACATTTCGACCAAAAATCTTTAAAACACTTCAAGTATAGAGTTCGTGTTGTTGTTTGATCGTTGTGTAAGTTCTAAAGGTTGCTGATATCATCGAAGCGGACCTTATATCGGCGCCTTGCACGCCGTACTGCCTGCCGGGATACACACAAGTGTAACAAAGGTTGGTCATCGAACAAGATGGTGGTCGGAAATATCGGCACATGGATTTTTATCGTCCTTCTGTTTAAAGGTAAGAGTCTTCACCTCATTTACATATCAATTAACACCTGATAGACACCTGAAGTGCGGATTCCGTTAGTCACTGACGAAAAGTAGTGGATGTTAGTTGAAACGTCTGATAGTCACATCTATCCTACTACTTCAGTAACAATTTCATTACCTGGATGTCTAACTTTCATCGACGTAAGAGAACTTGTTTCTGAATCACATTCGTCATACGATTGTTCTTAGAGGAATTGTCAGCGAAGCTATGTGACAGAACAGTTCAACTGACCGTAGACATGGATCTACTGCAGCCTTTCCTGTTCTAAGTTTGCACCATATATACAGCCTGTACACATTAGACTGTCCCAATGCTCTGAAGTTGTCGTAACCTTATTAAGTTATTGTACAAATATGACGAATATGACAAGGCAATTATGATATGTTCACCAATTTATTGCGCTTCTTTTTATATCATTGTATCTAATAGTATTGCATTGTGTTTTGTTTCAACAGTTTTGCCATATATGTTGTGAAATGTGTCGTGAGATACGTAATGTGCTCCATGATATGTAATGTGCTGTGCACAACACCAGCAATCGTTGCCTGTACTGTAGTACAACTGTGTTCCTGTTCCAGACAAAGCTATGTCTTGAAGTTTGAGGAAGTTTACTACGTAACACCAGTGTGTGTCAACACTGTTCATTGTCATTGGTAAAGTTGAGAGACATTAACCTGTACTTTATTTGACAGATACACCAGTGCTACTGACGTTGTCTGTGTTTCTGTTCCTCATGAAAATTATGCTATTTCTTTATGACCAAAGACTCTTAGGGAAGTTTACTATGTCATTGTGTCTTAGGCCCGTTCATTGTTCTTGGTGAAGTTAATACCAGGAAACAGACATTTATCAGAGTGAGTACGTTATTTGACAGATACACAGACAGGACATTGTGTGATCGTGTTAGTAGGAAAACAATAGGGTTTCCTCTTTCTAATGTTTTATCACGTCCACGATCTCCCGGCTTGATACCTCAGTGTACGGACGTTTTGTGGGTATGTTTGTGTGTTTGCTTGTGGTTCCTTAGTTATTTCCACAAGCTGAGCACACTAGGGGACTCCGGCAGGAAGATTGGTCAAAGGTCCCAGAAAAGGTTATCTCGTTTCCTGTCTCCAGTTTCCTGTTATTTTCATGTTGCCTTGTAGAACATAATGTTTTCATTGCTCCTTTCCTTTGATATCCTGGTTTGTCAGTTCACGGGTAAGGTAGTTGGTCCTTTGGTAGGTAGGAACGTCGGTAGTAGTTTGTTTGTTTGTTTGTTTGTTTGTTTTGCTGGTTGGTTGGTTTTTCTTTCTCTTAATTTCCGCATTTCCATTGAATTCACTACCAACGAAGCTTGATTTACGTTTACTGAATTGATTTGTCCGAGTTTACTGAGAGCAGCACCCCCCCCCTCATTAGCCCATGTAGTGGACGGTCCCTGACCTATTGTCCCTTTAGTAAGTTGGTTTATTGACAGATTGGTACATAGATTACAATATAACGTTGCAGCCAAATAATAGAAACGTTAAGGTAAAACTTTCTGAATTATGTAACAGTCAAAACCCATAATCAAGAAAAGGCTCTGTGTAGAATAATATCATCATACTGTTAGAAAAGAAAAAAAAAAAGAAAACCCTTGCCAAATCAATTGCCTTACATACACCAAAACAAGACGCTACATTATTCTAAATGAACAACAACTCAGAGTGCGTTCACAACAGATAAGTCTAAAAGGCCTCCAGTGGTCAAGTAAGGCATAGCGCCATTCCTGAACTTTCCGGAGGTAGCAAAAGCTACGGAGACAGTCTACCCAACTCTCTGTCCTTCATCCTGTTTGTTCTTTATCTGTGACAGATTCAGGATTATTTACATACATTGAGACTGATGTGAATATAATTATAGATTCTTCTTCACAATTCTTCTGATGACTGTGGCACAAATCTAGGGCATCAAATCAAACTTTACTACATGGCTGTCACGTACGCCACATTACCGAAGGTTGATTTATCGCACACTGTGTTTGATAACAGTGTTAATTAAAAACTGCATTACAATCACGATTAGATTGACTAATGTTAGGAATACAGGAATTAAAAACAGCAGTCTTAAACTTCGATGTTTAAAACATTCTCATAATTGGATAGTTTAAAACACTTTTACTTAATAGTTTAAAACAGTCTCACACTTGGAATCAAAAAATTCAAATTGTTCTTCAGACGGGCACTGTTATAACAATGAACACTGGCTCTCATAACTTTGTCCGTATACCAGTTTTAGGTACCAACGAAATGCCATTAAACGGAAGAACTTAGGCCATATAACTAAAATATTCCACGGTCCTCTCGATACCCGATGTATGATATCAGGTATAGAGAGATTAATTTGACCCGGCCTAATTTTAATTGGTTGATCTGTTGCCCAGTGGAACCACACACGTCCAGACAACGTGAGCCAGCATGTGCCTTTGTTTTATTTGTGCCCCCTCACTCACTGGATGTTTACCTACTTGTCTACTTGGGAGTTCGACTTTGTCTCGGCCCTTATCAGTTTGAAGACAAGAGTTATATTAGCAGGTTATTAACAGGCTGTTCCTAGGCGTCCTTTTGTATGTAACATTCATGCAAGGAGTTTACTGGGTTTATAACCTCCTTCTTCTCCTACTCTTTGCAAGTCTTTCTAATCGCATTTCCCTTCCAAAGTATCGTGAAAGTGTTCTCCTTCCACTTCGTGCTGATTATGTAACACTCAGCTGGGCTAAAACTAAGACAATGGGGTGAGCATTCGGTCGAACGTTCTGCGCAACCAGACAATGTCGTGTTGTTGAATGGCAAAACCTTCCGTACGTCCATCTAGTAGCAGACAATGGAGATCTCGATATAAATCCGGCATCACGGTTTCACAATTCCCCCCCCCCCGAAGTTTAGAACTCTACGGGGTCTCAAATATGCTGTAAAGCTGTTTACCTTCCGGCGCACGGCCAGGGTCACGGTCGGTCAAAGATAACGTTACGCCGCCTGTCATAACTTCATGGTTGATGAGAATTAATTATATAATAGCAACGTCACTGTTAGGTCGTGTGCACGGCACAACAATGGGTGTAGTCATCGTCCTTAGTGAGAATGATATTCGGAGCTTTGCTGGTCAGACATGGTCGACATGGGGTCAAGTTAAAACCTGCTACGCTTTTTGGAAAACTGTCCCACTCTTAGGTAGCAATAGCCTAGACTAGCTCAAATACGTGATCTGCCGATAAAGCAAAGAAGGTGATAATGTGCGCCATGTATCTTCTTTATATATTTTTCTGAACCTTAACTTTTCCCTTGAAAATCAGCCTGCAGGTCGCGATTTGAGCTTTTCATGGCTAAAGAAACACACAAACAAATGCCTCTCATATCTCATCTATCCCTTAATCTAATTATTTGACCGAACCACGGACTAACTACGATCTGACAAACAGCTTTCTCCACCCCTCTTGGTTTAAGTTTTCTGTTCCCACTTAGTGTCCTGCGGGTCGATTCTCTGATATCATCCTCACTAGAGTCATTTCTCCCAACTAAATGTCTGCGCGGCTCTTTTCAGAAACCATCCAGCAGACGCCGCTGGTGAGACAGAACTGTAACTTTGACGTGGCCGGGGACCTGTGCGGGTACATCCCATCTTTTCCCTGTATGATATCATGATCAGGGTCTTAACATGAGTGTCATTTCTCCCAACTAAATGTCTGCGCGGCTCGTTTCAGAAACCGTCCAGCAGACGCCGCTGGTGAGACAGAATTGTAACTTTGACGTGGCCGGGGACCTGTGCGGGTACATCCAGTCCCAGGGGGACGACTTCGACTGGACACAGGACACCGGCGCCACCCCGTCATCCTTCACCGGGCCGTCAGACGACGTCACAGCGGGACTGACTGGTACTGCAGGTAAATCTTAATAGCGTTTTAAAACTTTTAAAACTTTTAAAAAGTAAAAACCAGGTGCTTCAGCCGGTTGCTTATTTGGGTGCGTATGTCATTGGGGGTTCTGTCGGTGAAAAATGATTTAGAATGCAAAATATGCCATTTCAATTCAAGGCTTGTTGTTGTTTATTACCTTCGCCATTGGTCTGTATTTGTGAGCATGTGTATTTGTGGACTGTCAGACTGCCCCTACGGTTTCCGGCTACGGAACTGAGTGAGTGAGTGAGTGAGTGAGTGAGTGAGTGAGTGAGTGAGTGAGTGAGTGAGTGAGTGAGTGAGTGAGTGAGTGAGTGAGTGAGTGAGTGAGTGCAGTGAGTGAGTGAGTGAGTGAGTGAGTGAGTGTGTGTGTGAGTGAGTGAGTGAGTGAGTGAGTGAGTGAGTGAGTGAGTGAGTGAGTGAGTGAGTGAGTGATCAAGTGTTTTGTGTGGGTGTTGTGTTGTTCACAGTGCATAATTCAATATACACAAATAAAACCTTGAATTCTAGTCCATCAAAAAAAAACTTTATTCCAACTATATAAGGTACAATAGTGTATGGCATCTTCTTCTACATAACAACAATCGTATAATGAAACTAATCTATCTACAAAAGGCTATGGATGAGAATGTGCTTTTGAAAACGTTGGTAGAATATCTAACATTTAACTTAAAGCATATTTGAACAAATATTATCATGATAATTGTAACATACTTCTAGACTCAGCTGTTCAGCTACTTGCTGCGTGTTTAACGAGATGTTTGTCCAGGATGTATTTCTTTGCTGTGTAAAAATCACAGTGGTCACACTTTTAGGGGTTTGCACCTGTGTGTTTTAAGAGATGCAGTTTCAAGTTACCTTTTGTCGCTACAGAATAGTCACACTGGTCACATTTGTAGGGCTTTTCTCCTGTATGTTGTCTCATATGTACGACCAAGTCAGACTTTTTAGCTGTCCAGTGCCCACATTCCTCACACATGTAGGGTTTCTCACCACTGTGTATTGTGAGATGGCGCTTCAAGTTACATTTTGTTGCTGCAGAATAGTCGCACTGGTCACACTTGTAGGGCTTCTCACCTGTATGGGATCTTATATGCTCGGTTAGGTGGGTCTTGTGACCCGTACTGTATCCACACACATCGCACCTGTAAAGTTTTTCGTCTGTGTGTTTTGCGAGATATTTGTCCAAGTGTCTTGCTTTAATATGGCAATCTAAGTTGGATTTCCGTGTAAAAGCATAGCCACAATGGTCACACTTGTAGGGTTTTTCCCCTGTATGTATTCTCATATGCTCGGATAGGTGAGACTTTTTAGCTGCCCCGTAGCCGCACCTTTCGCAAATGTAAGGTTTCTTACCAGTGTGTTTTAAAAGATGCTGGTCCAAAATATTCTTCTGTGCTGCAGAATAGTCACACTGGTCACACCTGTAGGGTTTTTCTCCTGTATGGGTTCTCAGATGTATAACTAAGTTACATCTGATAGCTGTTCTGTACCCGCATTCTCCACACATGTAGGGCTTCTCTCCAGTGTGTTTTGCTGCTACATGGATGTCCAAACTCGCCTGCTGTTTTGCACAATAGTCACACTGGCCACACTTGAAGGGTCTTTCTCCTGTATGGGTTCTCATATGGGCAGATAAGTTAGACTTGTCAACTGTACTGTACCCGCACTGGTCACACCTGTAGGCCTCTCCTGTATGGGATTTCATGTGTCGAGATAACTTTAACTTTACAGCTGTCCTGTACCCACACTTGTCGCACATGTAGGGCTTCTCACCAGTGTGTTTTGTTGCTATATGAATGTCCAAGCTTGCCTGCTGTGTTGCAGAATAGTCGCACTGGCCACACTTGTGGGGTCTTTCTCCTGTATGCGTTCTTATGTGTTGACGCAAAGTAGACTTTCGAGCTGCCCTGTACCCACACTCCTCACACATGTAAGGTTTCTCACCGTGTTTTACTAGATGAGCGTCCAAGTCAGATTTCCGTGCTGCAGAATAGTCACACTTGTCACACTTGTAAGGTTTTTTACCTGTATGTGTTTTCATGTGTCGGGATAAGCTAGACCTTAAATTCGTTCTGTACCCACACTCCCCACACATGTAGGGTTTATCACCGGCGTTTTTCATGTTGGCTTTTTGTGCCTCCATCTGGTCTTCAGCGTCACTTCTTTTGCTGTCGCAGCTATCCTGGGAAACCCCGGTGGGAGACCCATCATAGCAGTTCTGATCTACTCTGGTGGGAGACCCATGTCCTGCCGCTGCCATGTCAAGTCTATTTTGAGACAAATTTAAAAAAATTATATGTATATATCTACTATATATCTATATCTATCTATATATATATTATATCTATCTATCTATCTATCTCTCTCTCTCTCTCTCTTCTCTCTCTCTCTCTCTCTCTCTCTCTCTCTATATATATATATATATATGAAACCTCATTTGCTTAATACAATCGCAACCTTACCTATTATGCAAGTAACAACTCAATGCACAACTTTCGCAGATTTCAGATGTTGCCTTTTCATTACATTTTGTCAGTAGGTTGCTCAGTGCAGAACCACTGTGAGCTCTTAGAGACGATCCTTAGAACTTACTTGGCCCACCGAGCTCGCTCACAATATTTTCCTATTACGGTACGGTGGCTCACTCAGTGATCACACGAACCCCCCCCCCCCTCCCCCCCATTCACTTCCACAGTATTTCATAGCCTGGTATCCAGTCTGATTCGTGGTCGGGGCCACAAGAGCTCTGTCCCGCCCGCCTCACGTAGGTTTCCCGGTGTGTATTTCACGAGAGATTGATTAGCCCTCCACGAACGTGTTGGGGGAAAACAAATCCCCAAGCATATACTTTCTCTTATTAGCGAAACACTCCTACCGGGACGGCCTGTTGCACTGGGCGGGGGAAGCTATTAGAGAGCCCCCGAAGGCACAACCTGCCTCAACACCCCAATACCCCCAATCACCGACACGTAAGACTGGATACCAGGCTACATCTAGAAAACCGTGATCTACGTTTCACTGTGGCCATTCTTCCACAGAAATGACATGGCGGTTCGTTTCTGAGTCTTAACTGCTTTCTACAATGTTCTTTCTCTTCGCCGTAACCCGGGAGTCAGAGTTAACTCCACACTGTGATTCAACACTGACATCTGATGATTACATGAGCTTGAGACCATTTGACCATTTGCCAATCAGCAGTGACCTGAGTGTGAGGGACAGGCCTATAGCTAGGACCCACGGTGATGATCCGACTGGTGGTGATTCGGCAAGAATAAATTCAGATGGTTCAAGGCTGTGGTTCAAGTACTGATGTCATGAAGATCGTCGATGTAGTGCCCATACATCAGCCTCACAACCCTTACAACGGTTTTGCCCCCCCCCTCCCCTTCATTGACACATCTGAAAAAGATCTATAAGTCTTACCTGCTTTCTACGATGTTCTTCCTCCTCGAGTAAACCTGGTGCATGAGTCAGTTCAACTTCACTGATGTCACGAACATCGTCGACTCCCCGGTACGTGAGTGCCAATGAACGGTACGTCCCTGTTCACCGTAACTCTGGGCAAGTTTCTGCAAACGTCAAACGTCAACAACTAACTCCTAAGAATAAATCCTGGCTGTTAGTCTCAGGTTTGTCCGCGTCGTCTGCCACGTGTTTAGTTTCTGGCGTTCCGTCGACCGTCTCAGGCTTTTGATCTCTGAATTATCTCCGGATTTTTCCACGGGACAGTCTTACTTGATCTTTAATACTTTGGACGTCTCTTTATTTCCTAATTTCTGGTCACCACCCATGGCCATATTTAGTAATTCCTGTCAAAAAGGGTGCAACCTGATTGGAGAAAAAAAATGACTAATTTCGTAGACTTAATCCGTCAAATGCAGGCATTGGCAGGAAACCATCCGGACGTTCGGCCGTCATTTCGTCTGAGTTGACCGGCGAACTCATTATTTCCTCATTTATCTTCTGGTTGTGGGAGACCTCAGGGTCAGGGACTATGGATATCAATATCCTCCTTCGCATACTTGTGGACGACGGCTAATCTCCAAGCAGATCTTTTGGTGGGGGTAAGACAGTATCAAATTGGCCAGTCTGTAACCATTTCCCCACCCTCTCAGACGACGGCGTCTTATTTTTTTCCGAGAGCGACGCGAGTTACGCCGCGGAGGGGCGGCCAAGTTTTGCCGGTTTTGTTAGGCGGCGAAACCCTCTTTCGCCGGCAAAGTCCCTTGGCGGTAATTCGTAATACCGTTCCTCCGCGGCGTAAGTCGCGTCGCTCCCCGAAAAAAAATATAACAACGCCGCCCCGCAAGTCTGCGAAGGAGGATAGAATATCAAGCTGTTCAAGGCCGGAAGACCGGAACTGAACTGCTCTAAGTTTGAGTCTCAAAGTTCTGGGACGATTCCACTCGAAATAGCGGGGTCGGAACAGGTGTCTATTAATAGGGAACTTGACGAGTCAAGGCAACTGTGATAACATCGCACAAGCACAAATGGTGTTGAGTATCCGATTCTTAATTAAGTTTCTAGTACGATCGTGCCCATCCGTTGGCCCACGTCCTGTTAATATTAACACGGCACAAGTTCAAGAATATAGAATTACGGATGTAAAAGACGGCTTACTCATGAGGCGCGCCTGGCCGGACGTGACCCAGACGGATCGCATTCCGCGGGCTGACATTAACCTCCAAGCAGATCCTAGGGTGGCAAAAGACAGTATCAAATTGGCCATGCGCCAGGCAGTATCCATTCGCCAGAGAGGGTCCATACACCATCCTAGGAACTGCGGAAAGTTGTAACTCGTCTCCTCTGGCGAATGGATACTGCCTGGCCAATTTGATACTGTCTTTTGTCACCCTAGGTTCTGCTTCGAGATTAGGCCGACATGTCAACTCTAGTTAGGTGAACAGGGTTCCCATCCGAGTTAGGCAACTGGGTTTTTCATCTAAGTTAGGCAAATTTTCCTGTCTTAGTTAGGCAACTGGCTAGGTTAAATACCATCATGATGACAGACATGGTCATCGACTTTACTTGTTTGGAGAAGAAGAAGAAGTAACATTGCAAAAACAACATGTATTCCTTCTGCGAAGGCAAACAACAATTGAGTACCTTACACAACAGTTTTCGCCTTATAGCTCTTCGAGTCCTATCTCAAACCTTACATACTTTTGAGCTGTCCTGTGCCCGCACTCTCCACACATGTAAGGTTTGTCACGTTTACCACTACGTTCAGGGAGAGAGGTCGAGACCACTATGTTTTCTGAGATGGGATTTCAAGCGTTGTTTTGTTACTGTAGAATAGTCGCACTGGTCACACTTGTAAGGCTTTTGACCAGTATGGGTTCTCATATGGGCAGATAGGTGAGACTTGTAAATTGTACTGTACCCGCACTGGTCACACTTGTAGACAGTGCGTTTTGCGAGATGTTGGTCCAAGTGTCTTGCTTTATGGCAATCTAAGGTGGATTTCTGTGTAGCAGCATAGTCACACTGGTCACACTTGTAGGGTTTTCCCCCTGTATGTTTTCTCATATGCTCGGATAGGCGACACTTTTTAGCTGCCGCGTAGCCACACCTTTCGCAAATGTAAGGTTTCTTACCAGGGTGTTGTAAAAGATGCTGGTCCAAAGTAGCCTTCTGTGCTGCAGAATAGTCACACTGGTCACACCTGTAAGGTTTTTCTCCTGTATGGGTTCTTATATGGGCAATTAAGTTAGACTTGTAAACTGTACTGTACCCGCACTCATCACACTTGTAAGCCTCTCCTGTATGGGCTTTCATGTGTCGAGATAACCTATACATTACAGCTGTCCTGTACCCACAAACCCCACACATGTAGGGTTTCTCAGCAGTGTGTCTTGTTTTATGGTTATCCAAGTTGGCTTTCCATGCTGAAGAAAAGTCACACTGATCACACTTGTGAGGCTTTTCATCTGAATGGGTCTTCATATGTTTCGATAGGTAAGGCTTGCATGATGTCCGGAATTCACACTCGTCACACCTGTAGGATTTTTCTCCTGTGTGGATTTTCGTGTGTCTGGAAAAGTCAGTCTTCCGATCTGTCCTGTACCCACACTCCCCACACATGTAGCGTTTCTCACCAGCATTTTTCATGTTGACTTTTTGTGCCGCCATCTGGTCTTCAGCTTCACGTCTTTTGCTGTCGCAGTCAACATGGGAAACCCCGGTGGGAGACCCATCATAGCAGTTCTGATGTACTCTGGTGGGAGACCTATGTCCTATTGCTGCCATGTCTATTGACAAAATAAAGAAATTATACAAATGTATTTTTTAAAAGTGTAAAAAAGCTCAGTATTTATAGAATTGAGAAATCAATGTATTTCAACTTCTAACCTGATCACCTGCTTTATACAATTCCAAACTAATACATGACATTGTACATTACAACTCAACACACAACCCGCCTGCCTAAGCCCGGACCCTCACCCCTCGCGTGGTTATTTGGGGGTATCTAATATGACGATGACGACGATTTTGGCATGTTTTATGATAAATTGGCATGTTGCGTTTTAAAAACAAAAAATAAAAAATAAAATTTGGCCCCCTCCCCTGAAACCTTTTCGAAGTTCCTTGCCGCTATCTGGAAAAGATGGCTCTAAACCATGGCGTCTCACTGTGGCCTTTCCTTCACAGAAATGACCTCAAACTATTGCGTTCGGTATAAAATCACCTGGCTGCTCGATTTTTAAGCCTTACCTGCTTCATGTGACGCTATATATAATAATTTTTCTCTTCACAAAAACCGGAAAAACCGGGACTCGTGCAACCCAGGGTCAGGATAAAGGTAACCTGGGTCAAAGGTGAATATACTCACCTGATTAGCCAGATAATGTTTTCGACTTCGGCCAAGACGTATTGAATTCAAACTCCCACACGGACAGTCAACATGGCCGCAATGTACAAAGAGGTCTCACACAGTATGTTTGCCGCAAATATGCAAAAGTTACGCCCTTCTTTCTCAGCATTGCAAAAGCAATGCAGTGGGCTTCCAGTGCTGAGACAGCTTCAGCACTGGCATCCGAGAGCTGAGACGCCGTGACAACAATAACGTTACCGGACTTCCCGGTGCTGAGAAAGTAGGCTAGGTCAGCTGAATGCCGTTCATCTCCAAGTAGTTTCCACCAGCAAACTCATTTGCAAGCTGAATAAATAGTAGAAATCGCCCCCCCCCCCAAAAAAAAAATGTAGCTGGCCAGGGAGTTGGCCGGTTCCAGTTTGCCTGCACGGCAAATGGACCCTCTCTGGCCCGCGAACTCCTCTGGCCAATTATATCCCCTAGATTTTTAGGCCGATTTCTGCCTGCAAAGGAGTCTGGTGGAGACTCGTTTCCCAGCACCTGTCCCTTTTCAGGGTCATCCAAATCACCCCTAAAGGGGCTATATGGCTATCACAATCAAACGATCGAGGTCACATTTGTCAAAATTGCATGCCTGACAGGTTACTACATGTACATCGAGACGTCGACCCCCCAGAGTCGCGGCGACGTAGCCCAGTTGCTGACCCCGCTCCTGCAGCCCACGGCTGAGAGATGCCTCACGTTCTACTACCACATGTACGGCTCGACTGTCGGCAGTCTCAACGTCTACAAGGTGGCCAGGGGACAGCAGACACTAGTCTGGACACAGCAGGGAGCTCAAGGGAATCAGTGGAACTATGCCGAGATCGATTACGACAGCAAGGACCAATATCAGGTGGGTGTTTGTGTGTGTGTGTGTGTGTGTGTGTGTGTGTGTGTGTGTGTGTGTGTGTGTGTGTGTGTGTGTGTGTGTGTGTGTGTGTGTGTGTGTGTGTGTGTGTGTGTGTGTGTGTGTATGTGTGTGTGTGTGTGTATGTGTGTCAGTGTGTGATTAATTTACATCATATACTTCCCTCCACAGTTCCAACAATTCATACGTTCACGAAAACACAAAACACTTCCCGGTGGTCACAAAAAACAAAAATACATCCCGGAAATCTGAAATCTGCAACTTCCTGGGTCAAATATGAAATAATACGAGTATGTAATAATGATTTTTTTAAATGTTTATCTGTATCTACAGTTCGTGTTTGAAGGGGTGGTGTCTCGCAATTACGGTGACATCGGCCTGGATCACATCATTATGAAGTATGGGCAGTGTAGCGGCAGTACAGGTAAGCTATGTTCCGACCATATTACTAAACGTAAAAAGGTAAGTATGTTTCTACATTAAACATCAGAGTATGGACCAACATGACACTAAGTAACAGTCGAACAAATAGACTACTTGTAAGTTATAGATGATGATAATGATGATGGAATTCCTGAGGGTTTTATCATTGGATGCAGTGTGATGAATAGTTCCTCGTGATAAGTGGTTAGTGGGTTTTGCAATTTTCGTCCAATAATCTGGAGGTTTCTTTTCCTACTCCAACATATAGCGCAATGTGGAAGTTCTCTCGGTATGGAGGATGGGTCCATCCCGGACAGTTCCCTCTCAGCGTCCACGTCCAAACCGGGTAACCCAGCTTCGGCTGGACGCCTCAACTCCGCCAACTACTGGTCCCCGCAGGACAGCGACCAGGACCCATGGCTTCAGGTGTGTGTCTGTATTCCAGTAGTGTGTATATCGCAGTAGTACTTTGGACCAAAAGGTAGTGAGTTTGGATCCGTCAAATGGCCCGTTCATTGCCTGTACTTGTCGAAAAGAGGTAGCCAAGGGGAATTTCCTCGTACAAAGAACCTGTACATGCCGTACATACCAGGACAGCGACCAGGACCCGTGGCTACAGGTGTGTGTTTGTAGTTCAGTAGCATACATAGTCCGTCCAGCAAGCATACGTAGTCCATTATCGTGCGTTCGTTGTCCAGTAGCATGTGTAGTTCAGTAGCCTGTGTAGTCCGGTAGATTGAATCCCAGCTGTTGTCGCTTACCCCATGGCCCAACAACCTCCTTGCTCACCCGAAATGTACTTTAAAGGAAAAGGTTTGCAGTCCTTCAATGGGACGGGGCGATGATAAGCTATGGTGCACTGTTTATTGTACTTGCCGAAAAGAGCTGGGGGAGTTTCTCGGTACACTGTAAATACTGTACATACTGTCTGTTGTTTCTCTCAAGACCAGTGGAAGGGCAGCACAACTGTTTGTGAAGCTTATTTGAGGTAATCTGGTTCAAAATCCCTTTTGCTTTCCCAGGTGAACCTGCAGAGGCGCACAGCCGTGACGGGGATCAACACGCAGGGGTCAGGCGACACCTGGGTCTCCAAGTACAAACTGCAGTACAGCGATGACGGTGTGAGCTGGACAACGGTCGGGGACTTCAGCAATAATGACACGGTGGGAGGATCTTTCCCTCGCGATTCATGCAATTTACAGTTAGACGCATGCACATCCTTAGCCTGGGAGCCATCCGTTTTTGTACCCGAAAAAATTCGGGGTAGCGAGTGCAAGGAGCCCCGCTACAAAACGGATGGTACCCAGGCTGGCTAGCACATCCTCTCTTGATTAAGGTTTGCAATAACAAAAACCTGTATTTAAATTTGTTCCGCTGGCGCTCATGGACGCAGCCATATTGTCAAGTACTGTCATCGTTGTTAGATCAACCTACATCGCCCTGTACGTCATACATGCATTGCCTTCATTACCTATCAACATTCAAAGCTGAATATTACCTTTCAAAATTATTATTTTCATGTTGTTTTTTTCAGGAGTTTGACGGCAGCCAGAACGGAAACCGCATCACTCTGAACGAACCAATCGAAGCGCAGTATCTGCGGATCAAGCCCACCTTGTGGAACAACAACGAAATCCGCCTGAGGGTGGAAATCTACGGCTGTGATGCGGCAGGTGAGACTTCCTAATCCCCCGTTTCTTGTCAACGTCTTTGTCACATAGCTTGGACAAGACATATACCAATATCACCATTTCGTATCCGATTTAGTACTGGCTACATGTGGATGTCAACACTGACAACGTTATCATTAACGAGATATTATGAGTTGCAAACTGCTGACGCGTTTTTTTTTTTGTACACCAGGCATCAACGAGTGTGCAAGCAACCCCTGTCAACACGGTTCCACCTGTGTGGACGCCGTGAACTGGTACAGGTGTTACTGTGCGGACGGTTGGACGGGCGATAACTGTGCACAGGGTGAGTGCTTTACCCAGAATCCAAAAACATGCTCACATGGTTCTGGATAGTTCACGTGTATCCAGAACCGCAGAACCCGAGGCAAATCTAAACATTCTTGGTTACATGATGAATAACCAGATTTCTGCCTGATCCTAATTCTAACCCACTCAGGCATTAAGAACAAAACAGGCAAGGTACAAATTACAATGAACTTGTAAATACTAGTATATCTAATGTGTGGCTTTCTTTCCCAAATGCAGATATCAATGAATGCAGCCAGAACCCTTGTCAGAACGGAGGAGTTTGTACCAACACTCCCGGGAGCTACTCGTGTACCTGCCCTGCCGGCTTCAGTGGAGCGAACTGTGAAGCAAGTACGTAAAGATCTTTAAATATGATTATTTCTGGCACTGCAAATATGTGGCATTACTACAATACAACTCTAAGTTCTGAGTCTCAAAATTAAAGCTGATCTGGCTGTACTTTGTTTCCATAGCTGTTTTAGAGGGAACGAACATCGTGACGTGCGACTTCGACACGGACTACTGCGGCTGGCAGTTCGGGGAAGATAACCAGCTGAGTGTGTCCAGAGAACAGTCAGACGGCTGTGGTCGGTACGGACCGTCAGGCGACCACACTCAAGGAGGTACAGACATATTTCTTCATCCTCCCATATTCTCTAGGTTCTCTAACATGCAAATATTTGATGCCTGATGCTGTCTAAAGATGATGCAAAGGGGGTTCAGACAGGACCATGGTGTATGTTTGGTATCATGAACAGGACGATCCACTGTCGCACCTACTGGCCTGTATACCTGGAGCTATTGGTCAACGTCTTCAATTCGTGCTGAAAATTGGCGCTTGTTTCTTCAAACATTTCCCTTTTGGTATACTGTGATTTTCCACTGTTTTGCAGACGGGTCGGGCTGGTACCTGTGCATGCAGAGCAGCTCCAGCGATCCCCAAGACAGCACCGCCCGACTAATCAGCCCCTGGTTCTACGACACCTCTCCGAGAACTCTCAGTTTCTGGTATCTGTCCAAGTATTTCACCTCGAACACCATCCTGAACGTGTATCTGCATGTAGACGGTGTCGTTTCTGACGTTCCTGCGCTGACCATCAATCGACGAGCCACAGAATGGACGTTCGTAGAGGTCAATGTAACAAGGACGCAGTTTTTCCGGGTATGAAACATAAATATAATATCACCTCGAGCTCCGTGTACGAAGGTTTTGCGTAACCTTAACAGGAAACATTTTTGCTCCGTTACTTCTTCCCCTTCTTCTTCCGTAAATGAGCTGGACCACGTAGCTAGCTGTTACCAGAGTAACTGATGCTGTAGTGGTGTTGAATTACATTATGTAGCAAGTGGCAGGGTAGGAGTTGGAGGGGCTGCTCACCATACATTGTTTTCCTATCTTCTTACTACTAGGTTTTGATAGAAGCTGTCAAGCCAGGTTTTGCGCGTCCACAAGTCGGAATAGATGATGTGGAAATTTCATCAGTCGGTATGACATTTGTTCTATTTGCTGTCCATTTCATGTTCCAAAACAATTGCACTGAAATAATACGCTGATGTCTCTATATTGACAAAGTACGCATTGGACCGCACTGCAACATGATCTATCTTCTTTCAGACTTGGATGACTGCGCCAGCGGTCCATGTAAGAACGGGGCCGTGTGTGAAGATTTGCTCTTCGATTTCAACTGTGTGTGCGCGCCAGGATGGGACGGTCCGACTTGTGAGACAAGTGAGTAACTGTTGTCTTCAAACCAGATTTTTTTCTTTCCTTTGGTTTGACTTAATGGAGAATATATTCAAATCATTTCTATTTGTATTGTTCATTGTATTTTGTGAATAGATGGTATTACTCTAAAATCTTCTACATCTCGTTTCAGATGTAAACGAATGCGCCAGCAGCCCATGTCAGCATAATGGGCAGTGTCGGGACGGCGTCAACGGCTACACGTGCTCCTGTACTCCAGCTTGGACTGGCAACAACTGCGAATTTGGTAATGAATTGTTCTAATTTAAAAAGCCCTGTCACACATTTAGGACCTTCGTACGACTTTGATCTCGATTACTCCCCAACCAAAGTCGGAATTGGATTTGGAGTGGCCACCCTGTTCTAGCTTCAGTTTGCTCCTTTGATTGCATGTCCTTCTTGAGTTTGATGTTCCAAATAGCGCAGACTACTAGGAGGCAACCTCGCTGACCAACTCCCAACTACAAATGACAACTAACAAACTAACTCCCAACCATGGTCTTGAGAAGAGAGGGCCCTGGTCGTCCACATATAGGCTAATGTAGGAAATTAAGTATGTATTACGATTGCTAACTGTAATATAATTGTAACTGTTCTATAGCGGCATCGCAGGCAGCCTGTGCAGCTTACCCCTGTCAGAACGGCGGAGTCTGCACGGCGAGCGGAAACTCCTACAGCTGTCAGTGCACCGCCGGGTGGGGAGGGCAGAACTGTGACCAAGGTAGGATGTTTCGATGAGGGCTGACACAAAAAGTAGAATATTGCCTTCCTGTCGAAGGACTACATCCAAGCACGGTCCCAAGCCGTATCTTCTGCTACTCGTTGAGCTAATACCGTATCTTTTTCAATATTACACAGTGCAATGTAAATACAAAATGAATTCTCTGAAGACCCGTTTCAGAAAGCACCCGCTATCTTTCATCAGTGACTGATAATCCTAAAGACAAACGTAGATTAGTATCTGAATTGAGAATCAAGTAGCTCCTGTTAACCGGCCACCAGACAGAACTGTAGCTCCTGTGATCCATCCAGTATAGCAAGAGCTACTTAATTTTCATCAGTATGATGTTTGTGACCGGGGATTAAGCTTACAATCGTATATTTTATCCATGACAGACGTGAATGAGTGTTTGAGCTCCCCCTGTCAAAATGGCGGGCTTTGCACGGATATCTTCAACGGCTACAACTGCACATGCGCGGCTGGATACACGGGAAGCAGGTGTGAAACAGGTAAGACAATCTCACTCGAACTTCTCATTAGTGTGGCTTTACCTCTTAACTCTATCCAGAGGCTCTTTTGTTCTTTCTCGACCGGTACCCCCAAGACCTGACTTATATCTCCACACTGACCGTCACCACTTTTGAGTTTACCTTAGATTTATACTAACATAAGCGCATGTTGTATAGCAAGTGTGGGCAATAAGTTGAAGGTCATAAACAGAGACATACATCTAAACAACCACGCGTCTAGACAAGAACTGTACAAGTTAGGGGCCTTCACCGTCATCATCATCTTATGTACTGCTTAGCCCAATTTTACATTGGATTACTAGCAGCTGCACATACAGTATATGTGTTAGTTACAAAACAGGTGACCGGTACAAATAAAAACAAGGGTGACTGAAGGAAGGGACACTAAGGAACGTAAATAACTGAATCTGTGTGTGTAAAAGACAAGACAGTGCATTTAGTGTGAAGAACATATATACAAAACCGTTGACCTAATAGATGCGCAGTTGAGACCGTGAACCACCTGTTCATTCGTTTATTTTACCAGACATTGATGACTGTGCCAGCGGCCCCTGTACTAATGGAGGGACCTGCAGTGATGGAGTCAACACCTTCTCCTGCTCGTGCCCTGCCGGATTCACGGGGATCGACTGTAGCGAAGGTAGGTCGTCAGCGAATCGTTATGATAACGTGGCAAATGATAACGTTAAGTCGTACTAAGATAATGCATACAGATCAAACATATGCTAAACTGGTGCTCCATATCACACAAGATGCAATGGTCGTCATGAGGGTTCACAAGTTACACACTACGCTCGTCATTTATTCAGGTAATTAGCTGCTGATACGGAATCATAGCATCATAACCATTTGATCAAGGAGAATATGTTTCCCTTTTCTGTGGCCACAGTTATCCTACAGCCCCTCACATCTTATCTCTGCACGTTGGACGATGCCGACATCTGTAACTGGAGGCAGGCTGCAGACGACGAGACGGACTTCTTGTGGCTGGACGGACAATGTGGTGGCTATGGACCACCTGGCGACCATACAAGAGGTAAAGTCCATGTCTGTTAATGATGTGTTTCAGCAAGAACGTCTAATAGAACGTCCTTGGTTTCAGTGGCCCATCCTTGTTCAAGATTCGATGCCAGGACCACATCGACCCTGGCATACCGGCCTGCTCAAGCCAGCCCAAGGGCGTACCCGAGGGAGCCACCAGTATAAATATCAACCTATACATGCACGAACAGACGCTTACAAATATTCCTTCTTCCCTCGCACAATCCCCCAATAGAACGCCTTGCCTGGCCCGGTAGTTATGGCTCCCACCGTTGAGTCCTTCCGGGCCAGGCTGGAGGCCTGCCCGCCTTAGACCAAGGCCTCCCCCCTAAAGTGCCCCATCAGGGGCTATATGGGGGTGTAGCCGGGGCTCACATAACATCTTTGAGCCCCGGCAAAGATGAAGATGAAGATGAATCTCCAAGCAGAACCATTCAGGGGAAGGGGACAATCAAATTTGACACCCGAGTTACCGTGGCGACACTGCCTGGCCAATTTGATACTGTACTGTCTTGCAGCCACCAAAAGGTTTGCTTGGAGATTAGCTTCCTAACTTCTGTTTCACCAACGCCCACTTCGTACTTCTCCCCGTAAAGGTCCAGGTGGATATTATCTCTGCTTGGAAGGTTCGACCACACCGCGGGACGGCAAGGCCAGGCTCACCAGCCCGTACTTCCGCGCCACGTCCGACCGGACCCTGAGGTTCTGGTACTACAAGAACAGTTTCGGTTCGTCGGGAATCAGCGTGTACGTCACTTCCGGTGACTCGCTTGGTAACGCCGTTTGGACGTCTCCTTCCGGTAGAGAGGACGAGTGGAGGATGGCGGAGGTCGACATCACAGGGATGCCCCGCTTCCGCGTAAGTTTCTGTACCTGTATAGCCGGTGTAACACACCATGCAGCTTCTGTATCGGCATAGCCGGTGTAACTACCCTTCGGCGTAACAAACCAGCTTCATAGGCACACGGCGGCAGCTGGTTATATTGCAGGGAACGACTTCTTTCACCTAACCTTTATTTGCACATCTAACTGCAGACGTTGTTTAAAGCTATCTGGTGATGATGCCCCTCCTGTACTTGGTAGCTACTTGAAAATACGAGTCGAGTTTTTGACATAGACACATCGAAAACAAAACCTTCGTACACTGTGATACGTTCCACAGCATGGTTGGCCGAATATCTTAAAACTGGCTGTATTTTTTCCAGGTCGTTTTCGAAAGTGAGAAGGTTGGGTTTACCTACGCAGACCTTGGCATTGATGATGTGTCCATTGAAGATCCAGGTAACTTACGTATCATTGACATAAGAGAGCCTTTTACTTTGATTTACACAAACATAGTATGTAGGCATATGAATTATCACTTGATAAGTTGGATTTTTTCTGAAGATATCATTATTATTATTATTTCTGATTTATAAAAAATAATCGCTTATTATGCTACCACGTGTACACTTTCATAGATGTTCATTTGGATGGCTTTTAGTTACGTTGGCTGTTATTTTTCACGACCAGCAAGTGACGAATGCCAGAGCAATCCATGTCAGAATGGAGGGGTCTGTGTGGACGGCCGCTACAGCTACACCTGTACATGTACGCCAGCATGGGCCGGGCTGTACTGCGAACTGCGTACGTCTTTTTTGCTTGTTTCTCATACTAGTAACCCTCAAACCACCTGTAGGCGTAACACGTACACTACCAATTTTGTAGAGTAGGCCCAAGCTGCGTAAGACTGGATTGCAAGTTTTTATCCACTCACACTGGTATAGACCATTCCTTAATCTTTTCCATATATGTGGTAAGTTATTCCTGTCAGTCTGCGGTTATATCATTCCTCCCCAACTTCTTGTGACTTTACTGTATTTGTATTTTGTATTTTCATTTATTGGCAATGGCACACAGTATACAAGTAACTACAGACAGACAAACAAGCATATAAACAGACAAGGACACTTGTTGTGCCTCCAGCTCGCGGTTCGGCAGACTTTGAGGACGATCTCAGCGCCTTCATGTACACACAAGCCACGGATGACGACATGGACTGGTTACGGAACTCTGGCGGCACTCCGACCAGTGGTACCGGCCCCTCAAGCGATCACACCACTGGAAACGGTACGTCTGTACTTAAAATACTCTGCTTTTTCATACCTTCTGCCACTTCATGCTATAGTTTTGCATTACCAATATATTTCTCTGTTTTAGTCGACAGTTGTTTATAAATACGAATACATTAATAATGGACTGAGCACCATACTGGGGCATTTGTCTTTGTAATACATTCGCATAGTCAGCTGGTGTTCAATCTTTGAATGTTCATGTAGGGTCATGGCAGATGAGGGACTAATGATAAAGGTGATCATTTACAATTACTAATTAATAGATTTGATGATAACGTTTTCCAAACCTTTTGTGTTGAGTGTATATTCATGGCACTGATCTAACCTACTTGATCTTCCAGGTCATTACATGTACGCCAAAGCGTCCTTCATCAACAGAAACAAGGTGGCGAGACTGGAGTCCCCCGTCATACAGCCTACAGCCGGGTCATGTCTGCAGTTCTTCTACCACATGTACGGGTCACAGATAGGAACACTCAGCGTGTTCGTGAGACCAGATGGACAGCCGCTGGGTAACTCTGTCTGGAGCCGGACCGGCGAGCAGGGAGACCTGTGGCAGAAGGGAGAGTACGAAGTCGTGATGCAACAACCTTTTCAGGTACTACGTCTTCTCGGTTTCGTGATCTCTTAGAACCTACTACTAGTCGGTCTCTTCACTGATTATGTAATGAAAACTAGACTGTTGCCAGGGTCAGTATACAGGCTAGCTCCACGGCCACAATTCTTTTGTAGCACTATTTTTTCTACTATCATAACTGCACAAGTAAATTGATACCATCCTCAGTATGTCACCGTTTGGCTATGACATATTGTCACCATTGGCGTGGTTTATTCTCAGGTGGTGTTTGAAGCTGTGATCGGCTCGTACTTTCGAGGAGACATTGCTCTTGACGATGTACTGGTGGAAATCGGTCAATGTGATTCACCAGGTAAGGTTTTTCTACATGTTTGTGTTTAAACGTCACATTTAAGATGTGGATGTTCTGCCTTCATCAATTTATGGCTTATCTTTTACTTTCTATTCATTTTTTTTCATTTTCATACGGTACCAATTTTACTAGGAAGATTAGATATACTTAAAGATGTTCCTTTAGGCCCTGGGAACGAATTTCAATAACCAAATGTCATATTTCCTCTTTTTTCCCTTCAGACTTCGACGACTGTCTGAGCAATCCATGTCAGAATGGCGGAGTTTGCCAGGACGGCCTGGGGCAGTACAGTTGCACCTGTCCGTCTGGCTGGCACGGCACACAATGCGAACTAGGTCAGTGGGTATTTCTTTCCATAAACTGTACTTTGTTCGAATGGATAACAGCAAGAGTTGCTTAAAGCTATGTGCTAGTGACTATGCCCCTACTGCAGTTGGTGGTAGAGAGTTCCACTCCACGATAGTTACCAGTTGTAGAAAATACAAATTTAAGGCTATAAGAAAAAAATTGAAGTCCATACTACATGTACAATTTATATCCCCCAAACCACAGCTGAATAACATTTTAAACATTCCTTTGCAGACAATGACGCTTGTGCGTCGTATCCGTGTAGAAACGGAGGGACGTGTAACGACGGGCCGACTGGATACGTCTGTGCGTGTGCTCCAGGGTGGGCCGGGACGGACTGCGAACGGGGTCTGTATTTCCCACAGCTTGTTCTGAAAGCTAGTCTAGTTCATATACACACACCAAAGGACTCTTAGTACGGCAACTTTGAATGTTGCTTCGTGATGGCTGCACGTGTATTCAACATGCCACTCATTCAACTCAAGTTGACTGAGATACAATTATTGAATTTCTGATTTCTGGGTGATAGCAGTGAAGTTCAAAACTTTGTTAAATGTAGAGAAAACATTCAATGCCTTAATCCCTTCAATCCAATGCAGAACCTAACGAAACTGTGCTGCAATTATTTACTACATTTATGTACAATGTGGTAGCATTTTTTTTTCATTTTCAGAAATTAACGAGTGTGAAACGAACCCGTGTTACAACGGCGCCGTGTGTATCGACCAAGTGAACGGATTCTACTGCAACTGTACCGAGGGATGGGAGGGCTTCGACTGCCTCACTGGTGAGGGCATTTTACTTTTCTGTTGTTTCGCAATATTGAGAAACTAGTTTTGTTAAGTAGGTACAGTCTACACTAAGACCAAACTGTATGGTTTGATCCTCTTCTGCTAAACGATTATCATAGGGGATGCTATGTGAACGTCTAGCTCTGAAGACAATTTATCCATTTGTTTGATTTACTATATATCACGTATATGACCTATACTCATGCAGTCCCTGTGTTGCAGCCGACCAGAAATTCAATTCTTTTTTATCAAATGTAGATATAAATGAGTGCCTGAGCCAGCCGTGCATGTTTGGTGGAGCTTGCACAAACGGAGTGAACGGCGTTTACACATGCAGCTGTCAGCCAGGATATCAGGGACAAGACTGTGAGCAGGGTAAGTGATAAACATAATCCCAATGATCTTGTCATCGTTTCCATGTTGAAAGACCTGAGAACAGGATTAGGGATGTAAATTCAATCTCCCTGTCAGTGTGCGGTTATACGATTTTCCCCACACTTCCTAACTCTCTTCTGTATCCAAATAAATAATAAGACAGAAGCAAGCCAAGAAGCAAACAAACAAACAGACAAACCATCGAAAACAAACCTCCGCACGCGGACTAAGGTAACGATAACTCCTCGCCATTTTCTGTTCCTGTCGCGCTTCTGTATTCAAATAACCATGAGACACAAGCAAACAAACACACCGAAAGCAAAATCTCTGCACATGGAGCTAATAACAATAACTTCTTCCAGTGCTGCTGTACTCTGAGGCCTCCTACAGCTGTGACTTCGACACGGACCTGTGCAGCTGGGAGCAGGACCAGCAGACCGACCAGCAGGACTTCCTGTGGAACAGCGGGAAGTGCGGCACATGGGGACCGAACGAAGCACATGTACCAGGTCAAGGGCACTCGTATATAATAGTGATTAAAAAAAAAGGAAACACCAATCTCCAAGCAGATTCTAATGGTGGCAAGGTAATAACCACTCTCTTGGCCAAAGATGGCTAATGTTCAGTTCTCCCTCCAATGGTTATTACAGCCTCGCCAGGCAGATCTTTAATCTGCTTGGAGATAACACGCTAGGGGCGGCAGGCATGGCCAAGAGCTGTCTGCTGGCCATAAATCGTGACCCTGGCATGTCCAGAACGCGAGATACGAGATATCGAAACCATAAGCTTTGTGGTGCCATGGGGAGCCGCAAGGGAACCCAAAATCTAATGATTTCTTCGATAGGACAAGACATAGAAAATGCCAAATTTCATGAACATAATTCGTTCGTAGCTTCTTGAATAATGGGGCTAAACCGGATCCAAACATACATACACATACACATACAATAACATTTATCAGAACAAACGCTATCTAAAAAGCATATTAGGCATATGTAGCAATGACTCTACTTTATCACTACTTTTACAGGTGGCCATTACCTGTGTATGGACACCGCTCACAGCCTGGCTCAGAACGCTGTGGCCAGGCTGATCAGTCCCGTGTTCGTCCCCCAAGTGCACATCAACAGGGTGCTGCGGTTCTGGTACTACAAGAACGTGCTCGGGAACTCGGGATTCCGGGTCTACCTGATGCTGAACGGGAATCTGGACCCGAACCCGGTCTGGGAGGAGAACAGCAGGGGGAACGACTGGAGGATGGCAGAAATCAACATCGATGGAAGGAGTCAATTCCAGGTGAGTCGTTTGTACGCGTTTCTGAACTCTGGCGTCCAAAAACTCTAGGACACATGCTTGAAAGCATTTTCAGCTTATGATGTGCCTAAGAAAGAATTTTTCTACGCGATGATAGCAATCCTAGGTATGAGTGAAATGGGCGCAATACATTTACCTGAATTTACCTGAATTGCAGAGACTACGTCTCTGCAAATCAGGAGCCAGAAGGCGGGTAGCCCTTAGTAGCTCCTATGGTCATCTTCTTCCGTATGTATTCGTCGATGCTACTCTTGAATCTGTTTACTGACGTCTTATTCACCGTCTCCGGTGGTAACTTGTTCCATTCCTGGATCACTCTGACACTGAAGAATGTAATGGAAACATATAATGCCGCTGTCGTATTAGTCATAGACATCCGTAGGTAGTTTACAGGTAGAGAAAACTTGCGACAACCTCGTTAATTGTAGGCAAACTGCATGTGAATTCAGCAATCCCCAAGCATTGTTTGCCCCTGCTGAACATGTTCAAAATTGTTCGTAGTCGTATGTGGTTTCCATGTTCTGATTTCATGCCCATTTTGCGGAATTTACATATTTTTGTGTTTTTAAGGTCGTCTTGGAGGGATTCAGAAGTGGAGGCAACCTGCTGGATCTTGCCATTGATGATGTTACTATTGTTGATCCAGGTGATATACTGTTTGGAATGACGTTACGTGTTTTTGGTAAGGTGCTTTATTGTGTAACACTAACGACTGTTACCTTGTTTGTATTTGCCATCAAAATCAAAATCAATTACTGACTTCATATCCCCAGATCAGAATGAGTGCAGCAGCAACCCCTGCATGAACAACGGAGTCTGTAACGACGCTTTATTCTCCTACACCTGTGCCTGTCGGCCACAATGGGTGGGGGCACACTGTTCTTACGGTAAGCACAATTTTTAAGGTACATTTATGTGCAGATAATTCAAGATCAATTCAAAACAAAGACGCGCTGCGTTTACAAATCTTTGACCAGTTAGTTGAGCATTAAGAGTGCCAAATCATTGAAGTCCTTGGGTAAATAGTTTTAACTTTTATATGAAGACAGAATTCTGAATTTTTTTACTGAGTAGTTTTCCTCTTCTTCCAGGAATTGGGTCTTGTGACTTTGAAGAGCCCCTGTCCAACTACGTCTATCTTCAAGACAGCGCAGATGACTTTGACTGGACCGTAGTTTCAGTGGCCAATAGGAGACCCTCCACAGATCACACCACAGGGACCGGTGAGCAGGCAGAGTATTCAGTTGTTCCGCTGGATATCGTTATGATTTAGTTAGGAGAATCTAGGTTATTTTCAGCCCAAAAATGCGTGTCATGGATTCCTGTTTCACTATATGAATGCTAGTACAGTTGCAGGGTAGTGCTTTCTGAATAGCCCATAATTGTATGGAGTCAAATTTGGCAAATTTTATTTTTTCATTGGGATTATCTTTTAAAGCATTTGCCCATTTTGATACAGAAATAATTTTAGAATAGTTCATTTTGCTAGCATTGGATGGATTCCAGGCTACTCTCAAACCAGTGCCAACTTCGGTCGGGAGCAAAGTCTTGGTAAGGTCCTGACTGGGTTGATTTTCCTCTCACAGGTTCATATGCTTATATTGGAAGTACGGGAGGATCTTCCGGAGACAAGGCGCGGCTGCTCTCCCCCAGCCTGCCCGCCACCGCGGCGTCATGTCTGCAATTCTGGTACTACATGAGCGGTGCAGGGGTGGCGAGCCTGAACGTCTACACGCGGCAGCAGCAGCAGCCGGACGTGCTGGTGACGAACATCACGGGAGACCAGGGGGACCAGTGGGGGATGAAGGAGGTGGAACTGGTGTCCAGCAGTGACTACATGGTAGGTCCTGCTACCATGTGAGGGCGAATCGCCTGTAAACTTATGAAGATTGCATGGTTTGTTACTGTCAGTCAGTCAGTGACCACCATCAAGCTGCATAAATGATCACCTTTTCATATTTAGGAAATATAAGTATGTGACCATTTTTGGTGGTCCCTTAGTTTTGCCAACTAAGGAACTAAGAATGCTGACAATAGTGACCACCTGTTCACATATGTCGTTCCCCTGATTATTCTTCTTGTGCAGTTTTAACTGTATTCTATTTGATACTGCATCTTGAAAGTGTTGGTACGGAAAGTTGACTTTAAATTCCCAACACCTTTCCTACAGATCGTCTTTGAGGGTATCAAAGGCACTGGATTAAACAGAGACATCGCCATAGATGACATCAGTCTGACAAACGGGGCATGCACGTCGCCTGGTAAGTACCGATGAAACCTCATCATAGATTTTTGATAAATATCTGTTTAACTACAAATTCCATTAGTCACAGACAAAAATAGTGGATGCTACCGGTCCTGTTGCTTGTCTCCTCATATATGATTTCATTTGCCGGTATTATCAGTACCCCATCCTTTTATCTGTCTCCTTTGTGATATAAATCGTTTTTGCTTCGTTCCTTCCTTACACAGAGTTCAACGACTGCAGTAGTAGTCCATGTCTCAACAACGGCGTTTGTGTGGACGGACTTGGCCAGTATTCCTGCACCTGTACGTCTGGGTGGTATGGGAACCGATGTGAATCCAGTAAGGAAATATGTCCTTTTTGTTGTGACGTTTTAGACAGATGTTTGTTTTTCTTCTTTGTTAATTGAATGGTGCTCCTACATGACTAAATATATGCTTACAGATTTGTTAGGACTTCAATCATGTAATCTGTATCTTGTTATATTTGGTCTTACCCTTACCTCTTCCCTTATTACCTCATTGAAAAGCGGCCAATAGGCTCAAACTATTATCTGTGTTTTAGACTCGGTCGTGTGTGCCAACTCGCCTTGTCAGAATGGAGGAACATGTGTGCCAAGCGGTGGTAGCTTTACCTGCCGCTGTTTGGCCGGATGGTCTGGACAAAACTGCCAAATAGGTGAGCTGTACTGACGGACTACTTTGATATTGCTGGATAACGTTTATCTTTCGAGATTGGGCTTGCAATCTGACGCCAGAAGTCCAGTTTTAAAACCTTTCTTCACTTACTCTTCCATACTTTTATGCAGACACAAACGAGTGTTCAAGCAACCCGTGTGTGCACGGCCAGTGTATTGATGTAGTCAATGGCTACAACTGTGACTGTGAGCCCGGGTGGATCGGTACTCGTTGTAACCAAGGTAAATGTAGTTGCGAGACGAGTTTTTTTTAATAGACCACACCACTGGAAACAGAAATAGCTACAAATGAATACAATTGTACAATGATGTAACTTTGCAATTTTTATACCACCACTCCAATATTGAGCTTACACTTCACAATCGCATATGATCCTATGCCACATTTTACGCATGTATTATAAACCACAGAAGGATAGTTGTTGTGCCACACAACCTGACACACAAGATTTGAAATTGTCACTCGACCAGATAACGAAACACTGCTGCTAATTTTTACAGATATTGACGAGTGTGCCAGCGGTCCGTGCCAGAATGGTGGCGTGTGCACAGACCAGGTCAACGGTTACGTGTGCAGCTGTACCTCAGGGTTTACTGGTACAAACTGCGACCTGATCGAAAGTAAGAAATGTTGTTTTCGGATCTGCAGAAGATTAATGTAACTGTATGCAAGCTTATCCTCAATGATACATCAAGCTAGCGTATTTCAACGCATGAAACCGTCGAAAAGAAGTTTGATATCTTACGTTATATTGACATGCTCTGTTGCAATATGGGCACTAGAATCGTCGTAAAGCTTATAGCAAATTATTTTAACTCCCTCCCTGCTCTCAAACCCCATAATTAATACAGTTTGTCTTATTTATAATACAGTATTGGAACAGGGAGAGAGTTAAAAGGATCTGGCTACAAACGGCTACATTTTGTACCTTAGCAGACCGAACGTTAAGGTAATTCATGCATTACGATCACCTACCATATTGTGTTCATCTGCATCTTCTAGTTACCATCGCTCCACAAACTCCCTACCGCTGCGACTTCGACACGAACAACTGTGGATTCGTACAAGCGACGGACGACGACGCAGACTTCGTCAGACTGACGGGGAAGTGTGGCAACTATGGCGCACCTGCTGATCACACTACAGGTAGGTATATGTACCTCATAATATCTTGGCTGTTTTGAGTTACATCGTTGAAATATGGCGTATTTCTGTGAACATCACCAGACTGTTTCATCATCTAAGAAAAATGATGGGCGCATAGAGTTCAACCTCATTAATACAGGCTACTAATGTGGTTGTGCGGATATGCATGGATGACATTAAAATGCCCATATTAGCAATGCTCTGAATGGCACTTCACACAGATGTTCTTGAGAATTCGTCTCATAAAATCTTCCTTCGCTAGGGAGGACCCATATTTTTAGCACTGGGATAAGGCATGTACTTGTACACCGAACGATACACATGTATTAAAGTTAAAACAATTCTGCAGGTCAGAACGGTTACTACATGTGCTTGGAGAGCACCCTAACTCCCAACACCATGGCAGCCATGTACAGCCCGACTTTTGTCACAACTTCCCCGAGGAAACTACGATTCTGGTTCTACAAGAACACGATCGGAGACTCGTTCATGGAGCTGACCGTCACGACCCACGGTAGTACCGGTCAGCCGAACAACGTTGTCTGGACGGCAGACGACAGATCATCCGACTGGAGGATGGCTGAGCTTGATATACCGGCCGGACGGTTCGAGGTAACATTAAAAACACGCATAAAACTTACAACGTTTATGACAAATGTCAGTATTATGTACGTGTCGTCACTATAGACAGGATCCTTAATGCTCATTACAATGGCCAAAAATTCATCTAAGGGACGACCAGAAAGTGGCCACATTGATCAGGTGGTCCTCATGCACAGGTGGTCATTTCAACATTTGTACATGTTTGACTGTATTTTTATGTTCTACCATCACCTTGCCTTACAGCTTACCTTTAGAGGAGTGAAGAATGGATACAGGAGTACAGATTTTGGCTTCGATGACATACAGATCCTCGATCCAAGTGAGTGGTATTGAAATGATTGATTTCATTATTTTAGAATGGTGACAATTGGACTGCACTTCATCTGATATGGTCTTATAAAGTGTTTGCACAATTTCTCTGTTCATAATCAAGATCCTGGTAGGCTGAACATTAAACATCTATAACTTTGCATGACATATATATGTAACATATAGAATATTTGTTGCCATACTTAACACCTTGTGTAACTGTTGTATAATAGGTTCACATGTATGAAATACATGTTTGTGTTGTACCCACAGATACAAATGAATGCGCCAGTTTGCCTTGTCAGAATGGAGGAATCTGCACAGACGGGGACTTCACCTTCACTTGTACCTGTAGGCCACCGTACACTGGAGCTCTCTGCGAAACTGGTAACTTCTCAATGATGGTATTTCATAAACAAGACGGAGAGTACTCTATATTCTAGGAAGTAATGTCTGATTTAAAATAACAGAAATAAAACTCCAAGATACAGCATTATTTCAAATGTAGGTTGAAGAAATGTGAATGAAGTCCTCTACACTGCATATGATTTTCTCCCTTTTCAGACCATGATTACTGCTCGAGTCAACCATGCAGTAATGGCGGGACGTGTCTAGATTTACAAGATGGACATTCATGTATCTGCCCGGTAGGATTTGGTGGAGACGACTGCACAAGATGTAAGTAGCATAATTATCATTCTTTATACATGTACCATAGGGAGGGAAACATACTTTTTTTGTTGTGCTTTCGTAGGTGGATTTCCAACGGTTTGTAACTAAAACGGTAAATGTATGATAAGCAAATCATGCTTTACAGATGTGTTACAAGATGATGTGCTGTACCTATGTGACCTTGAGAATGACCTGTGTGGATGGGAACAGATGAGTTCCCCCGATGATACAGCCGACTTTACTGTCATCCCGAGTGGGAAGTGTGGCATCAGTGGGCCTGATGGCGACCGGACAACGGGTAAGTCAAGATGGTAACACTGGATAAACATAATCAGTAAAGACAATCATACCGGTAATTGCGAGACATGTGGCTAGAACTCAAATTTCAAATGGTGGCAATCTGAATATACAGATGATTTGGCATGTGTGTAGACCATGTATAAAAGTTCAATATTTCTTGGTAAAAACAACAGGTTGAAAAGGTTGAAACAACACAATACACTTTACGTCTATCGTATTCACTTATAAACAGGCACTGGCTCCTATATCTGCATGCCTACTGGGGCACGCAATGGCAGAGCCCGACTGAGAAGCCCCATATTCACAACAACCGGCAATGTCGGGAGGACCTTGTCTTTCTGGTATGTACTCCGGTTCAGTTTCAGCATGTGATAATTAGATTTCTCCTAGATGCTGTCACCATTTCAACAAGCATGCTGCAATGGTGGGACGTTGAACAGTTCAACAAGCCAGGCCTTCAATTCTAATTTGGTTTATTTAGTTCCATTTTAGTTCAGGCGAATCATCAGGTCTCTTTTGTTCTAATTCTATTGTTCTCAGCCTCCAATGATTTTGGGTTCAGCAACTCACTTGACGTAGGAAAAGAGTAACATTCCAATTTCACTACTAACGCTGTAACGGTTGGAGAATACCTAGTACATGTACTGCTAACATCCCATGATGAATTGCATTTCCCACAGGTATTACAAAAACACCCCAGGTGACTCTACTTTGAGAGTGTACCTGATGCTTGATGACAACGCGCCTGTAGGGCAGTATGTCTGGAGCGCTACCGGCCAGTCGGACGAGTGGAGAAGGGGCAGAGTTGATGTCAACGACACCGCACAGTTTAGGGTATGATTTACGTAAAAAGCTTTTGGGGTTTTATGTTTACAATTACCACCGCATCTCCGTCGAAGAGATTCATACAAGGGCATGGTGACGAGAACGCTGTTGTTTTTGTGACAGGTGATCTTCGAGGGGTATCAAGACGGTTTTAACCCGGCAGACATTGGACTTGACGACATCGCATTTCTTGATCCAGGTAGGAAGTTTTCAACATCAACAACTGGACAATATTACTTAATGATACTCAAAATGACTAATGCAAAGGACTATGTCATAGAAACTATTCATCTTATGCTATGTTTGTTTTTGTTTCCCATTGAAATAAAGATGTTGACGACTGCTTGAGCAACCCTTGTCAGAACGGCGGGTCCTGTGTGGACATGGTCCACGCGTACATGTGCCGCTGCCTCGGCGGATGGACAGGAATAAACTGTGACGAAGGTAGGACAGTTTTTCTAATTTCATTATCTTCTCTTATTAATCAAGTCTCTACCAGAAACTACCCTGGCTATAGGAAGAATGATATCCATTGAGTACTTAGGAACCACTTAAAAAAAACTGGTTGAATGTGTAATTCGATTGTCTAACTTTTTTGGGGGGGGTTCTATTTATAGGATCATTTATATCTATTTGCGTAACAATTTGGCCATTCTTGTACACGATCACTTTAGGTACGTTGCTTGTCTTTTATATTTTCAAAGTATACTCCCAAGACTTGCATCCGATGTTTGATTCATGCCTAATCAGTGATGCTATCCATTACAGTGTACGGTGCGATCGACTTTGAACGTGAGCTGCAGTTCTACGGTTACATACAGAGCAGTGATGACGATTTTGACTGGACAATTGAGTCAGGAAATACTGCATCATCACTGACCGGGCCAGACAGTGACCACACCACTGGATATGGTATGTCGATCCTTAATATCACTGTACGTCAATGATATGGGTCTGTATGTATATATGATATACATGTATATCATATATACTGATGTCATATCATATAATATAAATGTAAAGCGGATACTATCAATGGTCATATATTACGTTGATTACACCATTTTTAACATAGTTAATGAGATACTCAATAAAACAGAACTTACTGTGTGTGTGAAGACAGTTGAGTGAAAGCACATGGTTTGGGGGGGGGGGTACCTAACTACAGACCACAAAAGATTGGACACGGAAAATTACGTCCCAAAAGGCCGTTAGCCATCAAGAAGTTAGTATTGCATCTATTGACCGGTATCAGTGGTAATATGCATATACAAACGTATACAGAAATTCACAATAATGAATCAATCCTTCCATTGGAAACCCCGTGCAGGTCAGTACGCTCACATCGAAGCCACCGGGCACGGCGGGGGTCAGAAGGCCCGCCTGTCGGGGCCCATCATGCCCATCACCAGCGGGACGTGCCTCCAGTTCTACTACCACATGTACGGCCCCTCCATGGGCACTCTCTCCCTCCCTCCCCCTTCTCTCTCGATCTCTTTCTGAATAGAGCTGTTGGTCTATATAGGTCCCAGAAGCAAGGAGTTGGCCTGGAGTCCTTTTGATGGCAGTTGGATATTAGACATAGGAATTCACAATAATGAATAAAACAAGAAGTTCACAAATACTCAATAATTAAAAATATTTCAAAGACGTAATTATGAAAAATTTCTTACTGCTAATTTCCCCGAGCAGGTCAGTACGCCCATATCGAAGCCACCGGGCACGGCGGGGGTCAGAAGGCCCGCCTGTCGGGGCCCATCATGCCTATCACCAGCGGGACGTGCCTCCAGTTCTACTACCACATGTACGGCCCCTCCATGGGCACGCTGAACGTGTACACCCGCCACATCGGACACGGCCTGGAGCAGCCCGTCTGGAGCCTCACCGGGGACCAGGGCAACCAGTGGAGGATGGCGGAGGTGGAGATCGTGGACAACAGAGCATACGAGGTATTTACTACCGTAGATGTAGTGGTAGTGAATATTCACTGGATCAGGTTTTATGAGTTAAGGCTAGATCTCTTCTGTTGTGGATCTTAACGCTGAGCACCATGCTTATCGCTATCCTATGCTTATGATAGAGAAAACATCTGCCTGTCTCAATCTAAACCTCTGCAAACAGACGAACATAACATAGTGTCAGAAGTAGGATCCGAACCCTCGCCTTGACATACGAGATCAGTTAGTGTAAAAAATACATTTAATTCACGGTGGGTTAATTTTACACACTAACTGTTATGTCCAAGTGTGGGTTTGGATCCCACTGCTGACACCATGTTATGCTTTTTGGTCTGCTTGTACGAGAGATTTAGGTTCTCTAGTTTAATATGTGGCGTTAGTCAGTAACCGAGGCCAAAATTGTTTAAAGCGCTACATTTAAATTCTTTAAACCAATACCTACCACTTATCAGTTATTTTCTCCTGCAGATTGTTTTCGAAGGTGTTACAGATGGAGTTTTGTCGGATGCGGCGATAGATGACGTCACTGTTTACAACGGAGCTTGTCAGTCAGGAAGCGGTAAGGAAGGACCACTTTTCTGCTGGACAGTGTGCTTACATGACAACTTATAATATGTATATGATAAAAGAAAACAGATAAAATTGTTTCTATTTCTTGCTGATTTCTTTCATCGATCTCTTTCAATATCTCAAAGTACCTGACAATATCACAAAGTTAATGTACTCTTCTTGCTTTTCACAGAATATGACGATTGTGCGAGCAACCCTTGTCGCAACAGTGGTACGTGTCAGGACGGGGTAAACAGCTACACATGTCGCTGCCCACCTGGCTGGTATGGGACCCACTGTGAATTAGGTGAGTTTACGATGCAAATTGATGAAAGCTCTCGAGTTGGTCTTGTGATTAGGGTTGTTGACCTCTAAATCTCAAGGTTTTTGGTTCGAATCATTTGGGTTATGGTGCAAATTGATGAAACCCTCAAAGAGAAATGTAATGGCAATTTCGACCCGGGAAAGAGTGTTCGAAGAGTGGCACTTTCTGCCAACAAGTACATGTAGAGGCATCCTCAATAGATAGTTATTAACAACACTTGCAATTAGGTGTAACAGGTCGTTCAGCTGCCTGGCCGCGCGCCCTTGAGGCTGGAGTGTCAACTGAAGGGCAGTTATACAGGCTATACAGATGCAGCGCGAAAAACTCTTACTCGTTGCTTAATTGGCTTTTATCAATTTGGGAATTCCATTGACCAGATCGTATACGTTTGATACAGATAACGCGGCTTGTAGCAGCTACCCCTGTCAAAATGGCGGCGTGTGTTCCGGTGGAAATTTTGACAACTACGTCTGTAGGTGCCAAAGGGGCTGGACGGGAGACAACTGTGATGTCGGTAAGGTTCATGGTCTTGTCTCATCTACCAGGAGAAAGTAGGGTCTTTCAAAAATACGTATCGAAGAGCACAAAGTCAGTCATCAGTGGGCATTAAGTGCTGGTTCATGGCGTCTGTAGACATCTCTCTCCCGGCTGTTCTATTTTATCACACTACTTCTGCATAAAACCTCGAACAGGCACTTTGTTGTTCATTTCTTTTACTTTGTTTTATTTTGTTCTGATTCAGTTAGTTTGTTCTTTCTGCTCACTTATACATTGAGTATGTGTCATGCAGTCTGAGTGGCCGGTTTCTACAGATGGTAGTGGACAGTAGGGTTTCCTTTCACTTTCATCTTTTTATTGTATCTCTTGTTATTTGCAGACGTAGACGAGTGTTCTTCGAGTTCAAGTCTTTATTGCCAAAACGGAGCGACATGTGAAAACCTTCAAGGGTCCTACACATGCCACTGTGCGTCAGGCTGGATAGGGAACAACTGCGAAACCAGTGAGTAACAACTTTGTCATGCTCTTCTCGACATGTAAAATCAAGGTTCACATGAATCCAATTTTGGTCGCTCAGCACTCGTTGACTTAATCGAAAAGAGGCCAAGGAACCATTAAAACCATAAACCATTACAAACGTGACTGTAATGTAAAGTGCAGGTGAGCGTGCTTAACCGGCTGCAATAATGATATGAATTGCAAGGGGGCGGTTACCATTTTTCTGTCCACACTTTCAGACGTTTGCACGAACAATCCGTGCACGAATGGCGGGACGTGCCAGGTCGCCCAGAACGCCGTGCAGGGATTCCTGTGTCTGTGCCAGCCCGGATTCGATGGATCAACGTGTAGCCACAGTAAGTCTTTAAAAAAGTATACAGTCATGACATGTATCTGTAAATTTTGAAAGGCTTGCAGTGGTTTTTGCGGTTACCTCTCCCATGTAAATTTAAGATTCATGATACAGCAAATATGCATTTCCAATGCATTACTAACCCTACTAAGAAACTGTTCCAACTGCAGATTTAGAATACAGCGAAACCTATCGCGAAAGTATAAATTCCCATGTATACATATATGTAACTTAAGATTTATAGAGAATTGCATACATGTAGCGGTAAAATTTGTCTACGTTTGCCATAAGGTCCATTCAAGTCCAAATTAATCTGCTGCGTGAACGAAACACATTTTCAAGATATAACACGGTCTTGTTCTGTTGTTTTTCCCTAGTCTCAGTAACCCACGACAGACCTGTTTCGTGTAACCTGGAAGTTGACGACTGTGGCTGGGAGAACACGGTGGTCACCACGGATGACCTCGACTGGTTCCGAACGCAGGGTGGCAACTGTGGCTCCAGCGGACCCGCACAGGACCACACCACTGGGCGTAGGTGTCCAAATAACCTGTCCTACACAAGATATACATGTAGGAGACTTCAGACTTACAGGAACTATTGGAGGGTCCCTCATACAATCCTTTTTTTTTAATCCCGTCGACTTTTAATTCTTGCTGGCGCACGACTAGAGCCATTTCCTATGTACACAGGAAATGGCATACTTCGGAACGTCATACAGAATGACTCGAGGCTGACAGGTCAGGCATGTGTTTGACCTGTCAACCTCCTGTCATTCTGCCTGTCAATTTTCCCCCACCCACATGCTCTCAACCAACTCTGTCCGGACAAACATACACACAAACCCACAGACAACGCACCCAAAACTATAGCTTCGTACTCAAAAGTAATGGCGATTGTGTATCTCTTGTTTACAGAAGCATCCGGTACTTTCTTCTGCGTCGTGCCGCCAAGGGGAGTCTTCGATGACAAAGTCGCGCAGCTCTGGAGTCCCTCGTACACCAGTAACACTTTCACCATCAAAACGTTCACGTTCTGGTACTACTCCACCAGTGTGGACGTCCTGAACGTGTTCCTGGTTGTTGACGAGGTGATCGGGACGTTACTGTGGAGCGGGAGTTTCGCACGAGACACCAGAGCTGCTCAGTGGAGAGACGTGCAGGTCAATGTGTCAGCCAGTCAGGACTTTAGAGTAAGTACGCACTGTCAGGTTTTTCAGTGCTTGGTGATTTTACTAGCGCATCGGCAGCAGGGAAAGTGCTGGGATAACCATTATTTACTAGCAGTAGACTTTGTGCAATTTCTACTGGCATTGGTACGACCTTATGAAGATATAATTGTGCAATATTCCTGTGGATCGCCAGATGGTGCATATATCCAAAGAAGCATGACACTTTTGGCCATTGGAGTTAAGATCCGGTACGAAATCTGTGAAGAAGTATTCTACATTTTTGGTAACAGTAGCCTTTTTCTCATCAACAATATCATGTATCAGTTACCTATTTCTTTGTTTGTTTGTGCCTTTATTTATACTCGATTTTATATCGTATGTACAATATATATCACCCCATTCAGCCATTTCTCAATAGCATATTACATAGAATTATATGTCCAGCTCTACTAAGAGTTTCCCTTTTTTTATCACCAGATCGCCATTGAAGCCCACACCAGAGGCCGTTCAACCCCCATTGCCTTAGACGACATCACGATCTCCGACACAGGTAGACTCCACATTTAGCACAATGATAAAATGATAACAAATACTTCTTTGCAACTACGCATTCAGTTTGTGATAGTACAACGATTGCACGACGTATGTAACTCAGATAGCCTTAGGTTACACTCGTGAGGTCTCTCTGTCTACTACAATCTATTGATACTTTGATGTGGTACAGATTAAGTTTCTGACGGAGATCATCTGGTATAATTTCAGGCATATCCTACACACCAGGGAGGACCACGTTACCACCCGGCACCACAACAACGACAACAAGGCCCACACCTCCTGTGACTGCAACAGACCAACCCAGACCAACGTATCCAACATCAACAACGCCCAAACAAGAAGATACCGACAACGGTGGCTCGTCTCCACTTGTGGGCATCATCGCCGGCGTCAGTGTGGGCGCCCTGGCTCTTATAGCCATTATCATAGGAATCGTTTTCTACATAAGAAGGAGAAACGCCGCCGGCCAGGGAGGCGGCGGTCTGAGAGAGAAGGAAGACATCGGGATGAAGGAAATCGGGAAAGGCGGAAATGACTATGTCGCATTTGACGAAGACGGCACCGGAAATGGTCAGGCGGGGATAGACAATCCGTTGTACATCGACCACCCGCTGTTCAATGCTTTAAAGCTGGGGAAAACAGGTGACGATTCAGAAACTTAACTAGAGCTTCTGACTCGAATCATCTTTAGATATTTTCCAATCTCATGATCATCGGGAAAGATATTGGAACGAAGATGCTGACCAACCTTGACGAATACAAGAGACTGTTTCGCCATATCTTGTAGATTTACATTTATAGGATCTTATAGAAACCAACTCACTGCCCTCTGTCCTTGTAGACATTTTATAATTTCCTTTCATATCTCTCTACTTTGGATTCATATCTTTCTACTTTGGAATAAAAGGGACCAAAACACCTCTCTGTCTTTATGTCCATAACATGTAACTTCTCTGTCATTATGTCCATAACGTGTGTAAATGTGGGCGTTATTTGCATGATTAATGTTGATATTTTCAAATAACGTTCCAAAGGAAAAGATTTTCACACAATATATGAGACCGCCAATTGGAACCTAATTACCATAAACAATGACTTACAATGGAACAAAAGTTTTATAAAGGACTCTGAAATTTTCTGAAGGTATCAGATCTTGGAACAATTGTTTTTTTTTTTACATGTTGCATCTAGCTATCGGTAGGCAACGTTTAAGCCATAAACGTTCATCGTAGTTTCTTCTCAGGTAGACTAACGTAGAGTTTGTACAAACCACAAGCAACTGCCATTTGCTGTTCTACTCATAGTTACTCATTGTATCTTTGAAGCTAGATTAACTAACAAGTAGCATCTGTATAATATGATTCTTCATCCATGTACATTGGTGAGTGTAAATTTCAGGATTTTTGTACTGTATAAATATTGATACAATGTACTTAGTATTTGATACACTACATTACCCAGCTCTTTGCTAATGAAGTAAAGCCTATAAATCCTGTTCTCTATCCTGTTCTTAGTCAGGTAAGCAACTCAAATATACATAGCGCTGTAGATAGTCCCCACAGATGTTATCTCAAAACGGATGTTCATGATATGCCACGTTGCAGGTACTTAATCGATGTATAACGGTTCACGTTGATGTACAATTTTCGACACTAAGAGTTGCTCTCCATGTTGTAAGATACTTCAAACGTGCATTCTACAAGTACAAAATGTATAAAGAAAGAGGAAATACATTAAGAGATATCAGAAGCGTTGAAGTCGTTGTCGCACTTGTTATTGTGTGCTTTCCTGTGCGACGTAGTTCTAATCCTCCTGTTGTAAATGTCACTTTGACACAGAAGTTGTGTAAACTGTAGCCATATCACTGAACTTAACGCGTACAATGTTACAGCAAACGCCAGACACTGTTTTGTATCACCACGAAACATTTCTAAGGTAACTACAACAGTAGGAACATTCCGTCAACCTGTAGAAGCACTTTAACTGAGAGTGGGGGAAAGTCCGCTGGAGGAATACCTTAATCTCCTATCAATTAACATAGCGGCCGTGCCTGGCAACAACCCGGGACAGGCATCTCACTGAAAACGCCACATGTTGACAGAAGCCTGGAGTGTTTGCCGTAAAGTTTGCTCAAAGCAATTAATAGAGTTTACCTTCTGTTTTCTGTAGATACAGGCCTCCACCCGTGAACTGGTTTGGTTCACGCGTTTGGATAGGACGTGATAAATGAAGGATATCGGATGAATGCGCCAGTGACCCGGTCACATATAAGAGCCATATGATCACCATTCAGAAGTTCATTACAAATCCCCGTTTGAACTTTCTGTGCCCCGAATGAGCCACTTTTACATACCGCCGTCGCCGTGCAAGGCGAAAGAAGTGAGTTTCAGCTGTGACACTACCCTTAAGTAGGAGAGAGCTTTGAAAGTGTGTTCTAACTATGTCGTATGATCGCTGTGACACTCTCAGATTCCTTAGATACGTGTCGAGAGTTGCACGTTTTTCGCAGGAAGTTGATGACGTTGATTTACCCTGTGTACGCAGATTCTACACGGTAACACCTACAACAACTCTTATGACGTTAAAGTTACCAGCCATAATTCCGTCAGTTACACCCTAACACCAGCAAAGTTCAAGCAACGTGAACTTAAAAAGATCTACTAATGAATGCAGCATCAGTGATCCCCTAGTTATATGCACACTTTAATACATTCAGGTGTTCAAGACTTTCGAAGGCCTCTATAACACCGTTTCCTTTTCAATGTGGCGGTTTTAGGGTACCCTGTGGAATTATGACAATTAGCATTAAACCAGTAATAAACAGTAAAGATAATACAGAGAAGGACACTTTTTACGAAAATGACATCAATTTCTATAACCGTTATGATCCGTTCGTCCGAGGCTGTTTCTCCTATGCGGGTCCTAAGACTCGTGTGATGAAAACATAACTAAGGACGCCCCTTCAAAGAGCCGACCTGTTATGGAAACTTTGCCCAAAGCGGCAAAACAGCTACTTTAGGCGTGGTTTGCCCGTACGTGTGCGGGGGGTGTTCGACCGTAGACTGTATCGTCATAGTATTGGCACAATTTACGGTACTGTCTCTTTGGAACAGCGAGTTAGCCTGGTAGCCATACCATCGGGGGCTCCTCGGTATCTCTACGGTGCTGAGAGTGTTGCCCGCCCGCCCAGGTCGGTTAGCTCACACCGGGGACTTGTTACCGTTGTATCGTGTTGGTTTGAAATGCCTACAGGACGACAGTGATCAGAAAGGTTGGGGAAAGGGCTGTCGGAGAAAGGCCTCTGTCTTTCTGTACAGGGCAGGTAAAACACCACTAGTCCGGCCCGTGGAGAATAGTCACCAATCATCGGAACAGCAGAACTTATATCAGGCGAGTGTTCAACATTCTGTAATTATTTTAGCCATTTATAGTGCTGTAGAGATCACCTGTGCATCGATATTAGTTAAGACAGGGTTGTAGATAAAAGTTTTGTTTCTCTAAGCTGACAAATATGTGTAATACTGAGACCAGACGCTATCGTCAATTATCAGGCACATGGAAAGTCGTCTATTTTACCGCGGACATAGTATTACCTGTCAAATGTAGTAAAGTTTATATTTATGTATACATTAATCAAGTATGTGGACAAAAAGTTGGATTTTATATTCACCTCACTGGTAATTTGTTATTTGGACCAAGACGACCTTAACAAGAGCACGAAAGGCAACGGGTTTGAATGAATTGTTTGATAATGAATGGGTTGTAGTTAGTTATCGGGCACATGAAAAGTACTCTGTGTTACTGAAGACTTAGTATTCCCTGTTAAATGTAGTAAAGTTTATACATGTATGCATCCATCATGTATATGGACAAAAAGCTGGATTTTACCTTCGATTTTAATTCATTTCTAAGGCAATTTGTTATTTGGACAAAGACGTCCCTAACAAGAGCTTAAAAAGCTACGGCTTAAAATGCATTACTTCTTAGTCATTGTATTGTAGTTAATTTTCAGGCACATGAAAAGTCTTGTACGTTACCACAGACTTAGTATTTCATGTTAAATGTAGTAAAGTTTGAGCATGTATACATTAATCACGTATATATACAAAAAGCTGGATTTTAACTTTATCTACGTGGCAATTTGTTATTTGGACAAAGACGTCCCTAACAAGAGCTTAAAAGCTACGGCTTAAAATGCATTACTTCTTAGTCATTGGATTGTAGTTAATTTTCAGGCACATGAAACGTCCTATGTGTTACCGCAGACTTAGTGTTTTCTGTTGACTGTAGTTAAGTTCATACATGTATACATTAATCAGGCATATGGACAAAAAGCTGGATTTTGCCTTCATTTCTGTGGCAAATCTGTTATTTGGACTAGGATTTCACTAGCAAGAGGGTGAAAAGGTACGGCTTAAGATGCATTATTTCATAGTCATTGGATTGTAGTTAATTTTCAGGCACACGAAAAAAGTCTTGTACGTTACCACAGACTTAGTATTTCATGTTAAATGTAGTAAAGTTTGGGTATGTATACATTAATCATGTATATATATACAAAAAGTTGGATTTTAACTTCATCTACGTGGCAATTTGTTATCTGGGCCAAGACATTTCTAACAAGAGCGTGAAAAACTACCCAGTATTTTGTGTTAACTGCAGTTTATACATGTATACATTAATCATGTATGTGAACAAAAGGCTGGATTTTACTTTCATTTCTGTTGCCATTTGTTATTTGGACCATGACGTTCCTAACAAGAGCGCGAAAGCCACGGATTTGAACGAATCATTTCTTAATCATCGAGTCCAAACTCACGTATTCAATCGATGACTTGTGTCACAGATGGGCTTTTGGGCTAGGGGTGTAACAATTAAGACCAGCTTAGTGTCACCACGCGCAGGTCTTAGTGCACATTGCTGCAGCGGTAGAGAGAATGGCTCGGGGTAAAGTGAGGGGGTTTTACTCCACAAACACGATGAGAACGTGTTGACACGAGTCCGCCATGCCAGGTGCACCAACATGCCAACACGCACGATATAAATGTGACTATTTGGGCCCACATTTTTCACAACTTCCTACAACAGTTACAACACCCACAAAAGTGTATGTTCCTCACTCCTTGAAGTTGCTAAGAGCATTCCTATACAAGCATTCACTGGTTTAAAATGTCAACATAAACAAGGCGTCCTTTTTCCAGCCAGTTGCTCAGAGTGTAGTTATGTAGTCAATATAATTTGACACCACTGAAAGTCTCTGTTAAGTTCGTTTATATCAATTCTACACAACAAAGGTATGAACTGTTATTTCGCATTCTTTATCAATTTTCAGTATTTCCGTGAAGAGCAGTTTGAAGAGACGTTTTATCTCAGCTGTCAGCGATGTTTCTGGTTACACTTTTCCACCTGCTAGTGGTGCTACCCGGGAGACAGGGCGAAGAGGACTCCGGTAAGCACATGGTGGTGTTCTTCTTACCCCCTTTCCACTCTGCGACCGGGCGGCGACCGCGCTGAGACAGTGCGACGACCAAATTGAATCTGAGTGACCCATGGTTTCATAAGTCTTAGCACACCTTACGAAAGTCGCTGCACTTTTGCTGTGTCAATAAAGGCTGTTTACTTTGAATACAGTGCACGACATAAAAGTATGGTTTGAAAGACAAGAAAACACACAATAAGTAAAACAATTCGTCTCTTATATGTGAAAATCTTTTGTCGCCATACCCTCGCCGCCCTTAAGTGGAAAGGGGAACTAAATGACTCTCCAGCGGTAAATACATGCCTGATGTCACAAGATCAGATCAAACAGAACATACCAGAAACATCTGATCTCCCGGTAACGACGACTCGAGCGGTCCATGTTGTAATGACACAGGTTTGTTTGGACAAACGGCGCACAGAAGGTGCCGACACAATCACCACGAAGTTATTTTGTAAGTTTAGTCTGAGAAGACATATTCACCTTTACTTATAGTCTTATTTGTTCAATGTTACTGTGCCCTCTTATTAACGTTCAGGTGTAGCGATTTTGAGGAATTACTTTTCTTTCTTTTTACTCTTTCAAACCCCTCTTTTTCCTTCGGCAATTCTTTCTCGAGTGTTCTTTGGCCTGTATCGCTCTCCGGGTTTGCTATGGTTGATAACAAAACAAGCGTAAAAAACAAGCACACATTGGTTAACCGCCTGACAATATTTAGAATAAAACAGTTTGTTACAAAAGTTATTCTTCGTTGTCTTTAAGCTTAGAGTGTCCCGGAAGTGCTTGTCTTGCTTCTTTTGCAGTTTGTACAAACGTAATCTCTGTGGTCGCATTCTAGCTCAGTCTAGCTTTGCAGATGGCTTAGCGTAAGACGTTAGGTGTTTGTGATTTTACCATGATTTGTGAACATAATTGCTTCTGTAAGCATCTCAACCGGATCCGAAGGAGCCCTCCCGTATCGTTTTAAACAGACATCAGCTTACACGAGCGGTAAACAGCACTGTTGAGTGAGCTGTTTGCGTCCTGAGTGTTAACACGTATGGATCGCACATAATGTCCGCCCTTCAACATCATGATTAAGAAGTGCAATCAAAGATACAATCCGCACAATGAAAGTTATATTAGCCAAGTGAAAACTCAATTCATGTCACATATCTGTTCTGATGTTTATCCACCTCTCTCCTTCGCCGCATCGTAGCTGCACACGCCTTTGTTATCGCGCCAATGATTAAACATATAAAAGCCGGGGTCTTTATTAGTGACCTTAATTCCGGACAAATATATATAGTCGCCGCGATACCGGACATGCACCGCAGAGTGTTGTTCCGAGCACTCTGCGGATGCGTCTCTTGAAAGCTCTGCCGCAAACCTTTCAAACTTTCGTGCCCACCCTAGGCTTGCTCATCCAAAAGACAGTTTGTTTTACGTGTGTGTTGTATGTTTGATGACACGATGTCTGATAACTGTTGCGGAGTAGGGAGGGAACTATCCTGGGTTCACGTGTGGTTGATACTGACTTGGGCGGCTGTGTTCGTAGGCCCGCAGGTGCCGGTCGCCAGCAACTGTAACTTTGACGGGGAGCTTCTTTGCGGCTTCGTTCAGCAAACCGGTGGAGATGACTTCGACTGGGAAGTCGGGTCTGGTCCGGTGCAGTCTCTCGGACTGAGCGGTGATCACACGGGCGGGGGTAAGTACCAAGTCTTTGTCGCACTCAGCTTCTACTTTAGAGATTAAAAGACACCTGCCATGAAAGTTTGGGCGTGGTCTCTATCTTCTTTATTGAATAGAAGCTCCTTGCTCTAACCCAACTAATATCCCTTTCCAAAAGAGGCTACGATCACTGAGTGATCGGAGATTTCACAGATTATGAATTTGATGGTTGTAGAACAATTTTGTTATGTTTTGTATGTTTTGTTGTTTTTTAAAGCATACGTTTAGACCTTGTATCATATTCCAATTATGAATCCACTCGTTTCATGAAAGGCACACATTTTCAAAGACGCACCGTCCTCCCGCATACAGTAAAGTTGTTGTTAGTTTTATTTTTATTACACTTGTTACGGTATATGGCTCATGAATGTTTTTCTATGGATTTTAAGATACGTATCTCATGGTATCTTCAATATGCTCACTTTCAAACTATTCGATGTTACTTGTTCATTATTTTGTATCTTCAACTGTTTTTAACATCAGATAGGGTTTGGAGAGGGGTATACCAATATATGGATATTTCTGATTTTTAAAACTTAAACAGGTACTTTATACAAGCTTCGGTATAGTACAGATGCTATTTTGCCCGTTAGAAGGGACATTGATTTTTCTAAATAAAGCGTGAGAAATCAACACGTGCACCAATGACGGCCTGCAAATGGCGCTTCTTCTTGGGGCTGAGCAGCAATAAAATAACATGCTGTGATAACGTTCGAACGGCTTGTGCTAGGGCCACTAAACTTGGTGACTTTTCCTAAAATATTGTTGCCAACAATTTCATAGCAGTAAGATAAATTAAAAATTTTTCGTGTTGCCCCAACGGGTTTCTGACAGGCATTTTTTGATAATAAATCTAAGAGGAACCAGAAGCACAAACCAAGTAGTTCCTCTACAAGACTCAAAGAATGGCAAAACAATAGGTAGTGAAAAAAATTGAAATATATACCAAATATTAAACTAATACTTACACTGAATACTAGTACATGAAATGACGATAAGAGTACACAAATGCAGAGAAATCAAACAACAAATGGTATAACAATAGTACAAAAGAGCTAATTAGTAAAAGAGATATTAAATGTAGTAAAAGAAAATTGGTTAAAAAGTCAAGAGTTTTGCCGATAGTGCTGTACATATTTCAATACATGAATCAAAATCAATAAATGATTTTAATCTAAATATGCATCTTGTCTATAATTATGATCCATCATGGAAAGGTCAGACGGTATCATTCTAATTTTGTCAGATTCATTCACCAATATGGGAAGAGAAATGTGTACGTTTGTTTCATTCTTATTTTTAAGGAAAATGGTTTGATGTTATGAAAGCCAGATGAGATTAACTTTCTTTGTTAGAATATACAATTTGGTCGTTCTTTTCCGTTTCAGGATGCAAGCCTTTAAAGTGAGTTGTTTTGCTCTATTCACCAAAAAGATGCACAGGAAAATGCATTTTTGGATTAAAGGCAAATATATTTTTGGACCGACTATTATAAGCTCAAAGCAAAATTACCTAAACCTTTGTAGGTAGACAAGATGCCAGAAATTATATTACTTTCAAGTCGCGATTACGGGCTATCATTGCTGAATAATGCTTAGGTCACATTTCCAAACCGGGGCCCGGTCGGGCTGTTTGTATGAACGAAAAATTAACAATTCATATCATCAGGAATATACAGAAATAGTGCCCATGATTATTATCTAAAACTTGTCTGTGTTTGTTGTCTTTTATATCGTATATTTCGTTCCCAAAAGCTGCCCGGCCGGGCCCCGTTTGGGAATTGTGACTTTAGCATTACTCGAGCTTGCTCCAACAAAAGGCGGCACTTCAAGGCCGGCACCGCAAAGGCGCACGTGTTGATTTCTCACGCTTTATTTAGAAAAATCAATGTCGCTTATTGACAGCATCGCTGATCAAAACACAAAGTTTTACGCGGGCTTTACTGTTCCTTTTTCACTACCTAAAATACTAGTTACTTTTAAAGATAAGTAATCTAATGTTCCTTTCATTGGTTGTCCATTACAAAGTCCATTTTAACGACAGTGAAAAGCAAACAGCGGTACCCTACTGTTTCATAGTGGCGTATGATTTTTTAACACTACGCGTAAACAGCATACAGCATGCGCACCGCGTCTTTATATATGATACACTAAACTTCTTCCATCGCAAATGTAGGTTTTAAAATTCTGGAATTATGTCATTTAGCGACTTGAATATGTTCGCGTTTGGATGATAACAAAAATATCGAGCGCGGTACGGCGATTCTAAAAAGGTTACGTATGGACTTTTTTGTTACGTACATGTTGTCGAATTTTACCTCATATTGATTACTGAAACATAGCAGCACGCCAGACGTTTGTTGACTATTAGACGTTAAAATAAAGACCCATAATCGATTATCTTGATGTATGATGTACAAAATGACTAATAAACTGGTGGACGTACCAACCACTGAGTATCTGATACCAGCCCAGAAAAGAACAAGAAACAGTCATGCCTCCAAATATCAGAGTTATCAACCAAGAATTGAGGTATTCAAAAACTCGTATTTCCCCAGAACTATCGTAGACTGGAACTTGTTGCCACCAAGCACAGTTGGGGCATCATCACTAGAAAACTTTAAACAACTCCTGCAATTAAATGTGCAAAGTGTGTAACAATTCGCTCTGTGTGATATAGCTAGTTGCCGCCGCGCCGCGTCCCTGAGAAGCTGGTGTGTTACGCCGAAGGGCGGTTATATCGGCTATACTGATACAGATACAGATATCTTTATCGATTTCTCATAGGTAGCTATGCCTACGTCGACACCACCGGCAGAGCCACGTCCCAAACCGCCATCCTGCGGTCCATGCAGCTCCATTCCGTCATAAACCACTGTCTCACCTTCTACTACTACATGGCTGGGACTGGTGTGGGGTCTCTGGCTGTTCTACAGAGACAAGTCGGAGAGGTATGTTAGAAGTTTGAACCTTTGTTCATTCATTCACGAGAATCCCATCAATCGTGGCCTGTGGGCCGCTTTCCATTGATGTTTTGAGGGAGGAGGTTTGTGTTGATATACATGGGTGTGTCTGTGTGTTTGCTTGTGTTTCCGTGGTTAATTCTATGAGCTTGGGACGTCAAGGACACTGACAGAAAGGTAGGTCAAAGTTCCAGAAAGGTATCAGGCAGAAAGGTTATTTCATTTCCTGTCTTAACTTTCCTCTTATCTGTCTGCCTGTTTGCGTTATGGTGACCAGTGGGAAAATACATACAGGTAGAACCAGTGAGAAATTCACACTGATCAAGAAAACAAGAAATTCACCAAAAAAATAATGGACGTATGGGAGCTTCTTTTTTTGTATTCATCATTGTTCCGTTTTAAACCCCCATTAGCAACGGCGAACTGAGCTCTGGTCGGTAGAAGGAGACCAGGGCCGGGAGTGGAGACAAGCCCGGGTGGACATCACGTCTCCACTGGATGGCGGCGGCACGCCTCTGGCCTATAGGGTTAGTACAGATATGCAAGATCAGTAAATAAGTAACAAGTTCAATCACTGTACTTTTTTGTCAATAGAAATTAGTCACACCAGATTACGCTTTCATTACCATTGTCGTACTGTAGTAGCCATTGATTCTAAAATATTTGGTGATGTTAAGTGTTACAGGTATTTCTTCCTTATCCTCATGATACCTTTCCAGCTGTACATTGCACACTTATTCAACTTACGAGGACTGTAATGTTGCTAAAGTAGATCTTATTCATTGTCATTATCATCTGAGTCTTGGTGGTAACGGTGTGACAGCAACTTAAATCTAAGACGAGTTTGATATATTTAGAGAAAAATGCATACACGTATGTTTGTTTTAGATCAACTTTGACGCAGTGGTCGGTTCAGGACAGCCGGGACTGATCGCGATAGATGACGTCGTCTTCATCAACGGACCGTGTGACAGTGACGGTAAGGATGCGCTTAAACTTCACTCGAACAACATACAGTTGTCATAGCCGGTTCAACTTTTTAAAAACACTGTATGTGTGATGCCAACATTAAGTTTTGTTCCTCGATGCGGTCACTCGCTCATCTATGCACCCCTGATACTACGCTTAAGTACGCTAACAAATACAGTGAAAGCCAGAGGTCACGTGTTTCAGGAGAGCCACATGCACTTCGAGCACGTTAACGATCCCACCACGCTTATCGAAAAGAGTAGGGGTCCTTGCTGATGAAAGTCGGGATCAAACATTACAGTCTGATCATACAAGGATTGCAATTACTGTACACATATGTTACGCCTAAGGCGGTTTAGTGGTTATGTGAAGTAGACAAACAAACAAGACGAAGGAAGGCAACAATCAGTTCATCTTAAATTCGCGAAAACGTTTTCCTGACTACAACAGGTTGTAACGTACCACTCGGCATGGAGAGTAGATGGATAACAGACGACCAGATCACCGCGACACCCAGCGGCCAGGACTACCCACCACGCAATGCTCGTCTCCATGGTAACGGCTGTTGGATACCGTCCACTCCCCACAGCTCCTGGCTACAAGTGGAGTTCCCCAATACTATGATCTTAACTGGCATCAGGTTAGTAGATTTTAAGACATGATAGGGTATGACTACATTAAACTTTCCATTCAAGACGAAGAAAGCACATATTCACAAATGTGTACACACACACGCGCACGCACACAGACACAAACACACACACACACATACATACACACATATACACAAATATACAAACACAGACACACACACACACATAAATATACAAACACACACACACACGCACACACACACATACACACACACACGCACACATACACACACACACACACACACAGACACTATATGCATAAATCGGACTTCACCTGAAATCTGCATGTGGAAAAAGGGCCGGGAAACATGTTTGAATCACTATATTATAATTGTCCTTTCTCTCCTTTAGAACCCAAGGCTTTAGAACCGGGTGGATAACCAAGTACAAGGTCGAGTACTCCGAAACGCTATCTTCAACATGGATCACATGCAATGCGTTTATAACAACTGACCAGGTACTTTCTTAACATACATGCCTCCCGAATTGGGAGGCATGTAATTATCATATTTACAAAATAAACCAGTCCGACTAAAATTACTAGTAGTATAAATTCGAACAACTTTAAACCCTTTTTCATGTCACCAGACATTTGTGTGATATTTTGTCTTTTTCTGTGTGCCTTCAACATTGAGATTTTACCCACACTACACCACACCGGATATACACATGAGCTTATCCTTAACCTTCTATCCCCCAGCTGACCGGAAACGTTGATGCCGACAGCGTTGTGGAACACCTGTTCTCAGGTCGGCTCCAGGCGCAGCGCATCAGAGTCTTTCCCATACAGTATCACCTGCAGCCCAGTCTGCGGCTGGAAATCATCGGATGTGGTGAGTGATCTTTGAACATAATCATTTCTTAATACACCCTAAGTCCAATTCTAAGCGCAAGCTCCACGCACAGACCGTCTTGAAAACAGATGTAGCTTGCCATTCTCATTATAGAAATCCTCAAAGTTGCCGGGCGCCATGGATGCTTTTCTAGGCTCTTTTCTCTATTTCTGCAGCCAAAACTCTTTTAAAAAAACACAATTTAAAAATTGTGTTTTTTTAATGCCATCTAGACTCTTGCATATATTCGTCACTCCATGTATAAAGGGCATGGCAATACGTAGTAGAATCTCACATAAACTTCTAACATGCATTTTGTTTCCAATAACAGACTATGGGTCCTGCACGTTTGATGTCAGTCCTTGCGGATACATCAGGAACTACAACATTGCTGACTTCATGTGGACGTGGAAGACTGCAACAGGATCAGAAGTCTGGAGTCCTACCAGTGATCACACCTCTGGAGCAGGTGCGTGGTCTTGTTTTAGGTACATATTAAGTGCAGTTGTTCACGCGGCCTTGTGGGATGACCACGAGAGCGAACTAGAATAGGGTGATTTCGTGATTCCAGGCTACTCCCCACCTTGGTTTTGGAGTTGTTGGTAGCGAAGTCATGCGAATGTCACATATGAATGGCTATGTCAGAAGGCACCCGTTATCAGCAATGCTGCCAGGGTCGCCTTTGTATTGCAATTTCAATTAAAAAAAGTCGTCGTACAAAGACCTCAAACAAACCTACTATATATTTTGTTATAATCTGAAAATTCATATTTCTACTATCCACTGTATGTAGGAGGTTCCTTCCTGCTTGCCGACGCCACGGGAAGACACGTTGACGACACCGCCATTCTTTCCACTGAGGTTCAGCCGCCAACTCCGGCAAAATGTGTGGCGTTCTTCTACCACATGGACGGTCCAGACGTCGGTGAGCATGACGACTATTCAAACTGGTTGCTTAGATACAACTGAGAAGTCTCGAATGAGATACACCAAAGATCATCCGTGCTCTGATGACTAACTTCACCCTCATGAAACCTACATGCCATGAATACTTTCACGGTTCCGACTGCGCAAGCAGAGTGATGAATTGTGGGTAATGTTTAAGTTGAAGGCCCAAAGACATAAGCGGTGCACATCTAAATTTGTAGGTATCTATAACGGATGGTCTAGACTGTAGCCAATAACTGTTTACAATGTAGATTCCTTCACCTTTGGTATAATACCCACAAGGCATCACGCCGTGCATGTGCAGTTGAAACTATGAACCCGATTTTTTTCCCGTGCCAGATTTGCATTCCGAATTTGACGGTAAGTGCGGCATGGCTTGCTATAATCTACAACTGAACCTAAAACGAGCATGTATGAGTCATGTGTCTAGTGCCATCGTCATCGTCATTGCACATTGTTGCAGGTGCGCTGAACGTCTATCTGAAGAGAGACGACATGCCATTGGCCGAATCGGTCGCCATGACACCCGCGTGGAGGCTTGTGGGACAGCAGGGTGCCGGGTGGCGGAGGGGTGGGATAGAGATTACTGCCGACTTCCGTTATGAGGTACTGAAGTAGTGTTTGTAGTGTGTGTTTGTGTGTGTGTGTGTTTGTGTGTGTGTGTGTGTGTGTGTGTGTGTGTGTGCACATGTGTGTATGTGCAAGTGTGTGTGTTTGTGTGTGTGTGCGCGCGCGCGTATGTGTGTGTGCGTGTGTATATCTGCCTGTGTGTGTTTGCTTGTGTTTACATACAGTTGTGTGACAGCAACTGGGTGGGGGAATGCCCTAACTACAGACCAGAAAAGGTCAGACAGAGGAAGTTTAATAGGTCCCACAGGCTGCTATCCGGGAGCCAGCAGGAAGTTAGCCTGGAGTCTATTTCCCGATACAAATGTTGTCTTTAGTGCTGCTAGATTCTAATACGCCAACCACAGAAGGTACAAAATAGCCTTGCAACGTTCTAATGAGTATAAAGTGTTGACTAACTCTGTATGTTTCCTCCAGGTTGTGTTCCAGGCCGTTATCGGGAATGGGGGTGTTTTCGGGTACGGAGACATCGGACTGGACGACGTGTCAGTACGAGAGGGACTGTGTCCTTGGCCGGGTGAGCTGTCTTATCCATATAGATTACGTTTGTACGTTTGGAAATAGTTACCGTAGGATACATGTACCACTTTTGTGGGCAGTACTTAGACTGAGTGATACAAAAGATACCCAAGCCAAAATGCTTGAATAGCGGTCGTATTTCCTCGACATTTGAGTCGACAAAGTCATTTGTACACGTGCCTGTGGCACCGGGATTTTAATTTTCTTGCATGTATTTCATAAATGTATGCACAGAACAGATAGGTGCATTTCATATATCGAAATTCTAAGCAATCATAAATGTAATACCACTTAGTTTGCGAAGATGTTGGAAAATAATGTTTTTTTTTTGCAATTGCCCATGACAGAGTTTGACGAGTGCCTGAGCTCCCCTTGCCTGAATAACGGCACGTGTACAGACGGGAAGGACAACTACACCTGCACGTGCGGGGACCAGTTCTACGGACCCAACTGTGAGCACGGTAGGTTCACATTCCTGTTTCACTCATACCCTCTTCCCACTAGACGGAGTCGCTGAGCTGAGTTTGAGGATGATGGTAAATCTTAGGAGTAGTACATTACTTGTACGTTTACTGCTTATTATACATAAATTACATACAATTAACATGTATAAACCATATCACTCTAGATATGGATGATTGCAAGAGCGCCACCTGCCTCAATGACGGGACCTGCATCGACGGCGACCGGAACTACACTTGTATCTGCAGCGACGCGTTCTATGGGAGCCACTGTGAATTCGGTATGTTTTTCCATATTCTCGTTAATGTGTGCTAAATAACTTTATCATTTTATTCATCTATCTACTGTATCTGTGGCATATGGATCTGTGTCTGTATCTATAGATGCTCATTTTCCTCTAAGCTGAGTGTATTTACCAAAGGGAACAGCATTGTGACCTGTTAGAATTCGAAAACCTTTGATACCAACTCTAAACACAAGACTGCATTGAGCTTTGCTATGTACAGTTCTCCCTCATTTGTCTCAAGCTCATCGTCATATAATGTCTTAATGAAAGGGGTCTTCACCGATGTCGTTTCATTGTTTCAGCTGTATATTGTCCTGCTCTGACGGCCCCAGCTAACGGAGGGCTGAGTTCTGAGGGACCGAACTCCTACCCGGACGCGGTAACCTTCACCTGTAACCAGGGGTACGAACTGGACGGGACCGCTGTTTTAATCTGCCAGGATGACCAAGCCTGGAGTGCTCCTGTTCCTATATGCCAACGTAAGACAGTTTAAACAAGAACCCTAACCTCAAGACCACGTTGCTACCGCAAGCTTTGATATTCACATTCTGGCTCATTTGTCACGATATTTTAACCGATCCGACATTGTTTCCTTGTTTCAGCTGTACATTGTCCTGCTCCGACGGCCCCAGCTAACGGAGGGCTGAGTTCTGAGGGACCGTACTACTACCAGGATGTGGTGACGTTCACTTGTAACCGGGGATACGAGCTGACCGGAGCCTCCAGTGTGTCCTGTCAGGCTAACGAAACATGGAGTGACGATGTTCCAACGTGCATATGTAAGATAATCAAAATAAATTAAAGTACCTCTTTGTAGTTCATTTACCATCAAACGCCTGACAATTCATCATCAGGGGCCCTTGTCTTTTTCTTTAACATTGACAAGTTCATTACGTACGTAGCTGAAACAAAATATACATTGTAACCTATACATTAAAACTGTTACCTATCTGTGCATCAGTTACAGCTTGTGTTCCCTTCGAGAACTTGGCTCTCACAGACTTAGTACCAGAAGGCTACATCATGTCACCCTTCTACCCTGGCAACTACCCAAATAACGCCGACTGTTCTTGGACAATCACTGCACCCTCAACTACAGTCATCCAGCTGGACTTTGTGGAGACATTTGACATTGAGACTGGTCTTAAGTACGTGAATCACATGATACATGTATCTACAGCACCCATAATCAAATCTTATCAGTTTTTTACCCTATTTCCTTTTATAAGATAAAAAGAGGGTATATATTGCCCTGTGTTTTTCAGGTTCTTGCGACTAAACAATGATAATAGAGCAAACATTTTGTATGCTATGAATTCCGTAGTAACAACTCTACCATTTTACTGAAGTAGCAAATTACCAATCTTAACTACTTTTCAGTTGCCCGTACGACTATGTACAAGTCATCGATGGACAAATCAGCTTTTCTCCAGTTCTGGGCAGACTATGTGGAACCACCCTGCCTCCAACACTCCGGACGACCGGCAACGCCATGACAGTCCAGTTCCATACGGACTATAGCGAGCCACGTGCAGGGTTCAAGGCCAAGTACAGTATGAGTACGTATTACACTGCAGTTTGGTGAATGTAACACACCTTTACATTGAGGGCTTTGATAATTAAACAGATTTGTACCGCTCCCACACTTAAACACACTCCACTTTAATGACAGCCTAGGGACGTCTTTACAACCTTGTTTCAGCTATGCCTTAATTAACGAGTGAATAAAATGCCGAGACCTGCTACCAGGACGTGCTGTTTGCTCCCAACATGAAGTTAGAAGGGAGAAGCCTCTAACTCCATGCTCCCAAGGAGTAAAATAGACTTTTCCTAAATCCCCCACGTGCAATGATATTCCAATGTTATTCCCTCATTGTCAAAATTCTTCCCTATTTTCAGTTTTGCCATGTCTTCTCCCGCCGGTGGCCCCGACAAACGGAGCCCTGAGTCCCGAAGTGGCGAACTACTACCAGGACGGCGTCATCACGTTCTCCTGTAATCCGGGGTACGATCTGAACGGAGCATCAAACGTGACCTGTCAGGCGGACCAAACATGGAGTCATCCTTCTCCTACATGCACACGTAAGGAGGTTTAAGAGCACCTTTTTTACATGCATGTAAAGTATGGTGTAATGTATGATATGTATGTATATGCAAGAGTTCATTTGCCTTTAAACACATGGCAATTCGTTGGGTGTTGTTCGACTTGTTCAACTTAACATGATTCTGTATTTACGACTCCTAAATGAAGTATAACAATTATCCATTTGTGAATTAGTTACAGCAGCTTGTGTTGACGGCCAGAACCTGGCTCTCACAAGCTCAGCACCAGAAGGATACATCCTGTCGCCAAACTACCCTGACAACTACCTAGATAACATGGACTGTTCTTGGACAATCACTGCACCTTCAGCCATCCAGCTGGACTTTGTTGAGACGTTTGACATTGAGTCTGGTGATAAGTACGTGCATCATATGACATCTACATTGTCCATATTCATATTGTTTAATTCATTACCTTCCTCAGGTTAGAAAGGGAAATATACTGCTCTGTGTTTTCCGTGTTCTTGCACCAAACAATTTGTGTGCTAAGAAATTCACAATAACATCTCTACAAGTATTCGAAAGGTAATGTTCATTTACGAGTCTGGTTTTTACTTTACTGAGGTAGCGAGTCACTGCTAATTTTACCTTGTGTCTGTGATTCCAGTTGCCCGTACGATTATGTACAAGTGCTAGAGGGACCAGTCAGTTCTTCTCCCGTCTTGGGCAAATTCTGTGGAAACACACCGCCGCCGACACTCCGGACGACCGGCAACGTCATGACAGTTCAGTTCCACACGGACCGCAGTGTGCCTCGTGCAGGGTTCAAGGCCAAGTACAGCATTGGTAAGTACTGAACACTTTGGTGAACGTAAATTAGGGCGATGATTATCGTTGGTGTGGAAGCCTTCTATCGCAGTATCACAATGACTCTATAATGAGCACCGCTTAAAATTATGACCATTGTTTGTCCACATGTAACGGCCGTGACTTTTGACATTTGTATAAAAAAAGACCTAGCTACATAAGCATAACGTCTTAAACTATGCTGCAAAACGCCAAAAGACGTTACCAAAAGCATTATCTTCGCCGAAATGGGCAGGGTTAGCAAGACTGTTCCCTTGTTCCAGTTATACAATGCCCCCCTCTGATGGATCCTGCGAATGGACCACCTGGCTACCTTTCCACCTGAATCTTTGATCTGCACAGTTTTATGACACCAGTTCATCGCCACATTAAGTTCTTAATCGATTGGTTTTTACGGTTTCAGCTGTACGATGTCCTACACTGGCGGCCCCTGTGAACGGGGCGCTGGCACCTGTTGGCTCGAACTACTACCAGGACGTGGTGACGTTCACTTGCAACCAGGGGTACGAGCTGAACGGAGCCTCAAATCTGACTTGTCAGGCTGATACAACATGGAGTGATGCTGTTCCAACATGCCAACGTAAGACAGTTCAAAGTACAACTACACCTGTCTTGAACACTCGTTTAGAGGGTGGTCGAAAGTATGAAAAATGATTGAAAGTATGAAAACATTTTCCATTTGCAACAATCCATATGCCACCAAACACCTACCAATTCGTTGGGTGTTGAAGATCAATGATTCTTTTTTTTTCATCCTAGCAGCGTTCCATCTCTGTGACTCGTACAAAGAGTAACGATGCAAGAGTTCATTTTCCATCACACATCACACGTGGCAATTCGCTTTAGTGTTGAAGACGTATGACTCTTTTTTTTCTCTGTTCAACTCAGCAGAGTTCCATATCTGTGACTCAAAATAAAGTATAACAATTATCTATTATGTATCAGTCACAGCAGCTTGTCTTCACGGCCAGACCCTGACTCTCACAAACTCAGCACCAGAAGGATACATCGTGTCACCAAACTACCCTGGCAACTACCCAATTAACATCGACTGTTCTTGGACAATCACTGCACCCTCAGCCATCCAGCTGGACTTCCTGGAGACATTTGACATTGGCCCTGGTACTAAGTATGTGAATCACATGAGATCTACATCATCCAAATTCAAATTTTTATCAATCTATTGTCATCTTTGCCCTTGCCGAGATCGGAAAGGGAAATACATTGTTTCATTGATTATTTGATGCCGTATGATTTTCGTAGATCGGAAAGGGAAATACATTGTTTCATTGATTATTTGATGCCGTATGATTTTCGAATTGCTGTTAACCTAAAAATGATAACAATTAAAAGATTTTGTGTTTTACAGTTCAATATTATCAATTCAGTATTGAAAACACTTTATCTATTGACAAGTATGCTTTATCGAAGTAGTGAGTCACTAACTTTTAGGTACCTTGTGTCTGGAATATACAGTTGCCAGTACGACTATGTACAAGTCCTCGAGGGAGCCATCAGTTTTTCTCCAGTCCTGGGCAAATTCTGTGGAGCCACCCTGCCTCCAACCATGCGGACATTTGGCAACGTCATGACTGTTCAGTTTCACACGGACCACAGTATATCAAGTACAGGGTTCAAAGCCAAGTACAGTATGGGTAAGCATGGCACACTTGGTTTGGTCCATGGTCTGGGGGAGTTCATATTTGGCATTGAGTGGTCTTTTGGACCATAGACTGTGTCATACCAGGGGCCGCGATAGTATGTTCCAGACCAGTCATTTTTTTACGATATCACCCGGGATTCTACCTGTATCAAGTGAAATCTCATAGAATAATTTGAATATGCTGCCCAATATTCCTATATTACTCCCAGTAACTTTCCGTTGTCAACATTGATCCCTGTTTTCAGCTTTACCATGTCGTCCCACGCCGGTGGCCCCGACAAACGGCGCGCTGAGTCCTGAGAGAGTGAACTACTACCAGGACGACGTCATCACGTTCTCCTGTAATCCGGGGTACGATCTGAACGGAGCCTCAAACGTGACCTGCCAGGCTGACCAAACATGGAGTGGTCCTTTTCCGACTTGCACACGTAAGACAACCAGCCAAAAGTACAAGGGAGCCTTTTAGAAATTTGTCAAAAATATGAAAATTATTGTGTGCTCTTTCGCAACAGTTCATATGCCACGAAACACCAATTGACAATTCGTCAGAAACCATGGACTTAATCAAAATGGTATCCGGGGCCTTTCGGTGATTCTAATATAGGGTGGGTGCAGAAGACGTATGATTCTTTTGCTGTTGTTATTGTTGTTCAACTGACAGGATGCCATGTGTGTGACCCAGTGCTATTATTATCAGTTTCAGCAGCTTGTGTTGACGGCCAGAACCTGACTCTCACAAACTCAGCACCAGAAGGATATATCATGTCACCAAACTACCCTAACAACTACCCAAATTTCATGGACTGTTCTTGGACAATCTTTGCACCCTCGGCGTCAGTCATCCAGCTGGACTTTGTGGAGACATTTGACATTGAGCCTGGTCTTAAGTACGTGAATCATATAACCTTTACTGCACACCATTATACAATGTACAGGACACAAGGCACGGCACCTACATCGCCCACATTCACATATTATCAAGCTGTTACGTATTTCCCGTCCCTAAGATCAGAAAAGCACATTATTACTTTTTGCTTTTTATGTTCCTATGACCAGACAATGATAAACCCTTGTCCTGCTGTGCGCAACATATGTCGCGCGGCACATACATGTACAGTACCATCTATATAACACCCTGTATAGGTACGATTTGGGGGTATTTCAACGCATCACACAGCAGCGAAACGCAACGAATGCGGAAGTAACTATGCCACTGCAGGGCAAAAAAATTGGGGGTCTATGATCTAATTAAGACATGAAATTATTGAAAAATATTGTGCCAGGAATGCCAGCAGGACAAGGGATAAGAACCAAACACATTTATGTGCTATGAATTCCACAATAACAACTTGATCAATAGCAGTATTCAAAAGACGTTATCCATGAACGTGTATACGTTTTTATTGTGATAGGGGGTCACTAATCGTATCTTACGTCCAGTATATCCAGTTGCACCTACGATTATGTACAAGTCCTCGAGGGACAAATCAGTACGTCTCCAGTCCTGGGCACATTCTGTGGAGCCGCCCTGCCTCCGACACTGTGGACGGTCGGGAACGTCATGACAGTCAAGTTCCACACGGACGGCAGTGTGCCACGTACAGGGTTCAAGGCCAAGTATAGCATGGGTAAGTATTGCATGGCTTGTATAACGAATCTTTTGTAAATTCATTCTTAGGATGGTTGACAATACAAAATGGATAAAAGCATAAGAAATATGTGTCCCTTTCCAACAGTTCATACGCCATCAAGCACGTGACAATTCGTTTGCAGATTTATGAGTCAACTTAGTATATAATTATAATTATAATATAATTATAATATATAAATTAAGTGTTGTAATTAATCATTTTTCTATCAGTTTCAGCAGCTTGTGTTCACGGCGAGACCCTGACTCTCACAGACTCAGTACCAGAAGGTTACATCATGTCACCAAACTACCCCGGAAACTACCCAAATAACGCCGACTGTTCTTGGATAATCACTGCACCCTCAACTACAGCCGTCCAGCTGGACTTTGTGGAGACGTTTGACATTGAATATGGTGCTAAGTAAGTAAATCACATGAGATCTACATCATCCACATTCAAATTTTATCAACCTTTTACCGTGGTTCCCGTCTCTACGACCAGAAAGGGAAAATATTGCTTCGTGGTTTTCGTGTTCTTGTGAATAAACAATGATAAGTGTCAAACGATTTTGCTTGAATTCCACGGTAACAACTTACCAGTATTCAAAATACTTTATTTATGTACAAGTATGCTTTTTTTACTGAAGTAGAAAGTCCCTAACCCTACCTTATGTCTGGAATATTCAGTTGCCTGTACGACTATGTACAAGTTCTCGAGGACAAATACTGTGGAGCCACCCCGCCTCCAACACTGCGGACAGTCGGTAACGTCATGACAGTTCAGTTCCACACGGACTACAGTGAGCAACGTGCAGGGTTCAAGGCCAAGTACAGCATCGGTAAGTATTGCATGGTTTCCTTGGGGAGGTCCTTTTTGACATTTGGACTTTTGAATCCTATAGTTTTAGCAATATCTTTATGTCATAACATGGGCTTTGATAAGGTTCGATGCGGTCTGTACTTTGGGGTATACCACAGGCTTCTAATTGTGTCACACGATTTTTCATAGAATAATTTTTTGGGGTAGAGATATTAGCATCGTTGTTTCCTTGTTTCAGCTATACAATGTCTTACTCTGACGGCCCCAGCGAATGGGGCGATGAGTCCTAACGGATTGCACTACTACCCGGATGTCGTAACCTTTACCTGTGACCAGGGGTACGAACTGGACGGGGCCGCTATTTTGATCTGCCAGCATGACCAAGCCTGGAGTGGTGCTGTTCCTATATGCCAACGTAAGACAGTTTAAACAAGAACCCTAACCTCAAGACCACGTTGCTACCGCAAGCTTTGATATTCACATTCTGGCTCATTTGTCACGATATTTTAACCGATCCGACATTGTTTCCTTGTTTCAGCTGTACAATGTCCTACTCTGACGGCCCCAGCTAACGGAGCGCTGAGTCCTACAGGAACGAACTCCTACCAGGACGTGGTAACGTTCACCTGTAACCAGGGATATGAACTGAATGGAACCTCCAATTTGACCTGCCAGGCGGACCAAATGTGGAGTGATTCTGCTCCAACTTGCACACGTAAGTCAGTTTAAAATTACCAGGACAAATTATGAGGATGGTCGAAAGCTAGCTAGTTAAGTATGGAAACCTCGTTCATATACATGTATGAATATACCATCAGACATCTGGAAATTCCTTGGGTGTTCAATTGTATGGTTGATTTTTCTTCTATTGTTATTACTCCGTGAAGGAGGTCAGGACCTCCGGACGGAGTGTTGTGAACGGCTGATTTTTCATGTTCGCAGTCAAAACACTGGGTTCTCTTTGTGTAATCGGCACGCAATTTTATACGCCGCCTGCGGGCATGCCCGTGTTGATGCACGAATGTGTATTTTTGCCGTCGCTGCTTTCGCGGTCAATGTAATATTGCAGACGCACCCCTACAATTACGAGGCGAATTGGAATGGTCCAGAAAAACGCGTTGTTTGGAATAGCAGTGGGGGGGGTGGAACTTCAGCAGATACGGGGTGGTTTTGATAAGTGGTTCCAGATGTTTTTGCCCATGCTTAAGAGATGCCAAGTTTTTTGGAAGATGTTCGCAGTCAAAACGCATTCTTCCGTACGTCGCATTTCCGTGTAATTTCGCATGTGGTGTGGCATTATGTCCGGGATGATGCACGTCTTTTTATTTTTACCGTAGCTGTTTTGATATTGAAGTAAATGCATATTTTAAAAACATCCCTACTTTTACAATCCTGTGGAATAGGCCGTAGGTTTAGGCAGTTGTCTGGTAGCAGAGGTTCTCTAAGCAGATATCCCGGGTATCTGACCGGCGGTAGTGACACTCGCTGCAACTGTTGCTGGAATTTGGCCTGTTGCAGTCGCGCTTAATAAGTAACAGGCACGGTAAGACGGTGGGGCTGTCTTTGTTACTAGTGACACGACCATGATAGTCCGATCTTTATGTGAATGCAATGATTGTGTGTGTGTAATTAAAATGAACTTCGAACTTGAAGCACAGTATCTTTACACGCCCTGGGAGCAGTAATGGATTAAGGTCCTTTTATGTTTTACATGTGTGGTTGTGACGCGCCCTCATTGTATTAACCGTTACCTAATTATAATGTCTGCACAGTAGGTCTAGCCTGGTATCCAGTCTGATCGTGATTGGGGGTATTGGGGTGTTCAGGCAGGTTGTGTCTTCGGGGGCTCTAAGAGCTTCCCCCGCCCAGTGCAACAGTCGACCGTCCCGGTAGGAGAGTTACGCTAATCAGAGACAGTATGCTTGGGGATTTGGTTTCCCCCAACACGATAGGAGGGCTAATTAATCTCTCGTGAAATACACACCGGGAAACCTATGTGAGGCGGGCGGGCCAGAGCTCTTACGGCCCCGAGCTCTTACGGCCCCGACCACGATCAGACTGGATACCAGGTTACAGTAGGTCTGGCGTTGACGCTTGTTTTTTTTTAAATATATAAAACTTCACGGAGGATTGTCACCTATGGCTTCTTGTTTAACTGTTAGGATTTCATGCTTGTGACTCCAAAATAAAGTCTTACTGTTGTCTATTTGTGAATCAGTTACAGCTTGTGTTCAAGGCGAGAACTTGGCTCTCACAGACTCAGTAACAGAAGGGTACATCATGTCACCAAACTACCCTGACAACTACCCAAGTAACGCCGACTGTTCCTGGACAATCACTGCACCTTCAGCCATCCAGCTGGACTTTGTCACGTTTGACGTCGAACTCCAACAAAGGTATTGTGTGTCATCTTCATACGGTAGTCTCACTCAGTTAGATCCTTTTATACATTATTACCTATATGTAGAAATGTGTTGTTGTTTTATTCCTTTCTTTCTTTATTTCAGGCATAAGTCGCCCATACACAACATACATATAAAATACACACACAATAACATCAGTAAAATAATAATATAACTATATGTACAGACGGGCCCAGTTATTGCGAAAGAATCTGCTACGGAATATCACTTCAGATTTAAGAACAGATTGGATAATGTTGTTTGATGACTTGTATAGACGGGATATAAATGAGTAACATTGTTTACGCCATGTAGCATCAAATGTGTCAATCCTATTGTATACAAACATTTCACTTGCACTACAAAATCTGGGTAGTGACATTATGATGCGAAGACAGTTATTGTAAGCAACTCGACACTTTGATACAATTCTAGAACTAGAAGTTTTATCTAGAACTAAAGTTTTATCTGACGTCCAATGGTCTTACAGTTCTTGGGACAAACCAAATAGAATCTAACCTTGAGTTCTAACATTTTCATTCTAGTACGTAGTTTCAAGACAAGTTAACCAAACTCTACTTATTATCAGTGTACTATATAATGTACCCTATCTATGCCTATTTCCATTGAATTGTCTCGTCACTCACTCACTCATTCAGTCAATCTGCAATTCGCAGTTGCCGGTACGATTATGTAAGAGTCCTCGATGGACGAGGCAGTGCTTCTCCCACTTTGGGCAAATTCTGTGGAGCCACCCTGCCTCCAACAGTGCGGACAGTCGGCAACGTCATGACAGTTAAGTTCCGCTCAGACGGCAGTACGCAACGTACAGGGTTCAGAGCCAAGTACAGCATTGGTAAGTGCTGAAGACGTCGTTTCCTCCATGGCCTTTTGGATCATAGACTGTGACAATAACGTAATCTATGTCATACATGTACCTGGTTCGTGAGAAGGTTTTATGCAGGCGTTCCGGACCTTGCGGTGTTTTACGGTATCACAGTTTCAGTTGAGTAATTAGAACTGGATTGCTGCACAATATGTCAACATTACTCTCTCTCTCTCTAACTTACTTTTGCCCACATTCTTTTCCAGTTATTCAATGTCCTGCTCAGACGGCCCCAGCCAACGGCGCCCTGAGCCCCGAGGTGGCGAACTACTACCAGGACGACGTCATCACCTTCACCTGTAACCAGGGGTACGAACTGAACGGAGCCTCAAACGTGACCTGCAAGAATGACACAACATGGAGTCATCCTGTTCCAACATGCACACGTAAGACAGTTTGTAGTACAAGATCAGCTGGTTACCTTTTCACCTGAATCTTTGATCTGCACAGTTTTATCTCGATGACACCAGTTCATCGCCATTTTTTAAGTTTTGATGAAGGTACGAAAAAGTTCTTAATCGCTTGGTTTTTATGGTTTCAGCTACACAATGTCCTACACTGGCGGCCCCAGTGAATGGGGCACTGACACCTGTTGGAGCGAACTCCTACCAAGACTTGGTTACGTTCACTTGTGACCTAGGATACGAGTTAGACGGTGCTTCCAGTGTTACTTGTCACGCCGACCAAACATGGAGTGCTCCTGTCCCAATATGCCAACGTAAGACGATTTAAAACTAAATTATCATATAGTCTCAATTTCATATTGGTTATGACGCCATAACTTTACCAGTGGCAATTAAATCCCATCAACTCAGTCGTGTTTAAATGCCTTCAATACCGCAACCACCGGTGACCCCCAAATGGAACACTCGTTCTGTTCGAATGACCGCTGGTGACCCCAAATGGAGCACATAAAACGATCATAAGGACATACAATATTGCCTATGATACGTGTAGTTTACAAAACTTAATTACAATAAGCTTTTATCTTATTTTGTTTCATGTTTGCAGCTGTACAATGTCCGTCTCTGACGGCCCCGGCGAATGGATTGCTGACACCTGTTGGAGCGAACTCCTACCAGGACGTGGTGACGTTCACCTGTAACCATGGGTACGAGCTAGCCGGAGCCTCCAGTGTGATCTGCCAGGCTGACCAAACATGGAGTCAACATATTCCAACGTGCACACGTAAGATGCATTTAGAATTTTCACGTAAGATGAATTTGGAATTTATTAAAAGGAGCCATTCCATCTTGTGTCGTGAAAGTTGGGCTACCTTGGAAATCAGTCTTTCAGAGACTGAAGGTACCACCCAACTGTCTTTTAAGATAAATAAATAAAGTAGTCGGTCATCAGGACCCATGGCTGAAAGCACTTCGTTTCTTTTATGGCAATCATGTCTAGCTGGATATTCTATATACCTCTGAGCAGCTGCATATAGGAAATACATGGTTTCTTGTTTTGCATTCAACCATCATAGAAAAGATATCTTGGTTTGCGATACCCTGTTGGATACCCATTCTGTGATGTTGATTCCTCCCGCAGAAATCGTCATTACCACAACCATGACAACGACGGAGTCTGTCTCTACCACGCTCTCGGAAACAACGGCAACGACTACAGAACCCACAACAACGGAGCCGAAAACAACGCTACCGGAAACAACTGTCACGACAACGACTACAGAGCCGACAACAGCGGGGCATGAAACAACGCTACCCGAAACAACTGCCATAACAACTACAGAGCTCACAACAACGTTACCGGAGACAACTATGATGACAACGAGTACAGAACCAACAACAACGATGCCGGAAACAACGCTACCGGAAACAACTTCCGCAACAGCGACTACAACGCCCACGACAACGGTGCCAGAAACAACGCTACCGGACACAACGGTGCCTGAAACGACAGTGCCGGAAACAGCACTACCGGAAACAACTATCGTGACAACGACTACAGAACCCACAACAACGGTGCCAGAAACAACCATACCGGAAACCACCATACCGGAGACAACAGTGCCGGAAATAACGCTACCGGACACAACGGTGCCTGAGACAACACTACCGGAGACAACGATACCGGAGACAACGATACCGGAGACAACACTACCGGAAACAACGGAACCGGAAATAACACTACCGGAAACAATGCTACCGGAAACAACGCTACCGGAAACAACAGTGCCGGAAGCAACAGTACCGGAAACAACACCACCGGAAACAACGCTACCGGAAACAACGCTACCGGAGACAACGCTACCAGAGACAACGCCACCGGAAACAACGCTACCGGAAACGGCGCTACCGGAGACAACTGTCATGACAACGACTACAGAATCCACTACAACCCTGCCTGAAACCACGCCATCGGAAACAGGCACATTATTGACGACAGAATCCGTAGTGACGATACCTGAAACAACAGCCACGATGCCAACGACAGAATCCACACCAACAGTTCCTGAAACGACAACCAATAAGACATGGGCCACGGACTCGTCGTCAACGATGCTTGACACTACGTATACTTCGACGGAATCCGCCAGCGTGAAGCCGACAGAACAGCTAAGCACCAAGCATCCTGAGGCTACAAAACCTGTACCGACAGAGGCACCGACTATCGTGCAAAAGACAGACTTCGTCTTCACCACTACAACTAAATCGACCGAAAAGCCAGTCAATGCCAACACAGAAAAACCGAAGCCAAAGCCAACCGAGCCTCCAAAGGAAGACGAACCAGAATCGTCTTCGTCTTCCCAGGTTGTAATAATCGCCGGGGCTGCTGGGGGCGGAGCTGCAGCGGTGGCGGGGGGATGCGCCTGTGTGATCATGATTCGGAGGAGGAAACTGCTCGCCGGTTCTCAAAAACGGGAGGAACTTGAACTAATGGACCTCAATAACGCTAAAGAATAATTCTAGACATGATGATGTGATGTAAATAATGTTCAGATGCAGCTTATGTTTGTACAGACGCAAGAAGATGCTGCCTTTTGCCAGTTTGATGCGCGCCAAACGTCAGGTCAAAGGTAATACGACACGCGCGTATTGTCAAAGATTTCTGGCGCCTGGCTTTTGTGCTGCTACTTAAGTATGATTCCTTACGCATGGAGAGGCTTGTGTGCAATATAAAGCGGAGTTTCAAAGTCACAGTCATGTACTTCCCTGCCATTTGCTACGAATGTGTTTCATAAAACAAGATTTTGACATTAAAAATTCGAAGAAGTTTGTACATTCTGTCCACCCTGAAATGTATGAGTAATTGAATGTCTGCCTTGTCATAGCTAGTATTTTGACACAGGCAACACAGCAGTGTTAAACTCTTGCGACTACAATGTACAAGTCGAGTGCAGGATCTGCAGAAACAATCATGGACAGGTCTCGGTGAGGAGAATCCAAATCAGACCCGAGACAAGATGGCGCCGATATGACGTCAAATCCAACATGGCGGCGCCCATGAATGTCGACGAAAACAGTATAAGTTTTGCTATCACCAACCTGTAATTAATCTTTAGAGCTGATTGAGTAACCTATTTTGTTACCTAATAATACATGGTCTATTAACTATTGAATAAAGTACTTTGTGTCTGTGATTCTACTAGTAATATGGCTCCATGATAGGTTTCTAAACGTGTTAGTGACGTTCTGGAGAAATTTCCGGGGTGATAGAACTGTCTTGAACAAGGGCAAATTTTCTTTTTAAAATGTTTGCTGCTTCCACATCTCTATTGAAAACTTTTCTCACACTGAAGGTGGTTTCAGAAATCGTAATCTCAGCCAGTCTTCTTTCGGTAACGAGTAAATACCAGGAATGAGCAAAAATAAGATGAATGGTTTACCCAAGGACGACAGTCTGATGGAACGTCCTCAGTTTGCCAAAGGAATTGCTCAGAGGCTTTCCATTGAAACCTATTCACCCATGCATGTGTTTCAAAGAATTTCTACTAAAGTTATATGTTTAACCTTCAGATGAGTCTGTAATGAGTTTTCAAACGTGTGATTTCTACAACACACGCATACCAGAGATATTCAAATAAACAGCAAGATATCAGACGAAGAATCGTTCAAATACATTTTATTTCATGTTGATCCGTGTCCATATTCTTGAATACATAGAGTTAAAAGTAAGATTGTCCAAGTCAAGTCAAATATCTCATGTACATATCATACATCGCATACGCATCTAAATACAACACTACAGTCTTTGACTCGCATACAGTACACGTGTATAGCAATGTGAGCAGCATTTGTATGACTCGCTCCCTTCTGGTCATTAGCACGAACTAACCATTGAACCACTCCAAAATGAGCGAGCACCATCAGACAGAGAATGTACGGTTTGGATCATCACGTTTCAAGCAACGTGTGCGGCTTGAGCTGGTTAGAAGAGAAAGAAGAGGCTCTTCTGTATAGAATGGTTATTCTAAATCTTGACTAATAGAGCGGATGTCGGTTGAAGTACACGGATGAGAACCGGTTGTTAAGGAAGGAAGGAAGATGGCTGGATACGGGAATTTTCAATAAATCGTTGGATAGCGTTTCAAACGAAGATTCGCAATATGTCACCCAAGCGCTGCCATTTGGAAGCCCTAAGCGCAATACAAATATCATGCATGACGAACGACTTGTTTTAAAGGCTAACAAGGGCTGGCAGACATCCTGTCTCAATCCTACTTTGGAAAGAGCCACTAGATTTTTCCTAGCTCAAGATCTTAACCTTCTCCCTGCTGATGTAGCCTTTCGGCACCCAAATTTTATTCGTTACAGGGTTAGGTAGCAGGGAGAAGGTTAAACTGATATCTGTCTCGTTTCTTCCCATTGATAACAGAGATCGTTGATGGCGCCTGCCCAGCCGTTTGCCATGTCTGACACGTCTGTGTGATTTAATGCTGTACGTGGTCGGTGGAATTCAGACACACGCTATCTCTGTGTGTCGCGTCTTGCTATATGGTGGCGTTCCTAATAGCCCAACTGAATAGCCAAAAATGTACAGGTTTTTGTCAAAAATAACCAAAAACGTTCTTCTTAATAAAGCAGCAGAGTGGTCAAAATTTAGTATGCAGTGTTTGAATTGTTACATCGTTGTACCAAATTTCAGCATAATCGCTTATACGAATATGAATGTAGTGTAATCGCTTTATATATATATGAATGTAGTGTTTGAATAGTCGGGCCCGCCGGAGGATCTCATAAATTACAATCTTTATCTTCCGACCTCTATTTTCCATGAATAAATAGTACGTTCCTCACTGCAAATCGTCCACGAGTCTAGCTTCGGTCGTTTGGTCCCACTGAATCAGAATTTGAACACCATGTGATAACATTTGTTTGAAAAACAGTGCTCATCGCAGTGCTCAAGGTTATACCGTTTGTATTAAAGTGCTGGTAGTCCAGGATACTTAATAACAGTCCTGACAATGAACGTCTTAAGCTCTATTTCGATAATTAATCAATAAAGTTCTTGAATAATATCTCTCCCGTTTAATAGTCTTGCAATCTTTTGCAATTTTGTACAACCAGCTACTCTAACAATCTTTGGAGTCAATAAAATTGATTATAATGCAATCTTGTTTAAAAAGCATGACAAAGAAACATAAGTAACTGCCCTATCCCACGTATATAAACGAACATAAACTTCAATACTGGAGTTCAGCATTTCTGCTGTTAAGACAAATACAGGCACAGGCTTGCGTCTTGAGAAAAGATTAACCTCATTTATATCTAAAGGCCGGCCCCAAGTACAGCCAAAGTGTAGAGTTAACCCACGGTTAAAGGCACATACCATGTACCTTCAACTTCACACACCATGTACCACCCAAGTGTATAATGCAGAAACCTCCTTCTCTTATACAACGCCAAAACGGTTCGCGAATCTGGTGCAAACGGACGCACCACCTTCGTCAAAAACGAAGCATACAGATACGGGAGGATCTCATATCTAATGTAAGGTAATTAAATAATTTGAGAATCTAACAGATTTCTCAATCCCGTTATTGAAAGTTGCGTCCTTCTATATCAATGTACATCGGTACAGTATATTTGGGTCTTTCAAGGAAACCTTTAGAGAGAGCCTGCGTCTTTGGGGATGTTGCTGAAGACTTTTTCCCAGTGGAAGTCCTCCCGCCAACAGTCGTTCTGCGTCAGGGGCTGGCGGCTCGTGGTGTAGTACATGATGTAGAAGTTACACATCTCGTCAGCACCTGTGGCCCTGTCGGGGGAAAAGAAGTTGTTTTCTTGTTCCTTTATCTTTTTTCTAATTATCTAATTACATGATTTTTAGTATTCTATTTTTCTAATCCTTTTTCATTTCTTAAATTTCTTACATTACATTTGATCTTTTTTTAATTTTCTAGATTTTTTAAAAATAATCTTTCATAATTCTGTAAGAATATTTTGGCGCTTTTTCTTACCCTATGCGCACGTCATGGTCCAGATTATTCTTGTACGAGCATCTTGCAGCCTGTGAAGAAATAAAATGAAAATTACTCAGACGTAGTTACTGTAGAAAAATGTAGATCAGTTGCACAAATTGTGGCGAAAAGAAAAACAGCTTAATGTTGTCTGAAACGCTTGATTCTTTAGTGAATTTATCTAGCTGCTTGAACTAATTTGTATTACGTAATTTTCTACCTGGACGTCTAACCTTCATCAAACCTACTTACCAGTATGTCCCCTCGTTTGATGGTCATTCCCTTGTTGCTTACAGGGTAGAACATCTAACGGGAGAGAAGAACGAAAAGAACTGTTTAGTAGCACGAATATATAGACACCTCAGTGTCACTGTAAGAAAAAAAAACAAAGCTCTTCTTGCATGTTAGTGTTAACGTCTTAATGTTTGCACAGCCAAATAAGGTATCGTAGTACAACTTTGTACTGAATCCAACAACATGGAAAATAACAAGAAATGGCTTTGTCCACTATATAATAGAATAGAATAGAATTCAATAGAATAGAATAAAACAAAATATAGAATATAGAATATAGAATATAGAATATAGAATATAGAATATAGAATATAGAATATAGAATATAGAATATAGAATACTGATTGTGGCAACGTGAAGCCATGAGCTAACTAACCTGCGGCTGCTGCGGACTTTTCTTGCCGATCTCCTCCCATTGTCCGTCCCGGATGCGGTACCCGGAGATCACCGTGCCTGATGATCGCAATGAGAGAAGCACACCGGTTGTAAAGAGTCAACAAAACATCAGTTTTAGTGCAACGTCACTGTTACAAATTACAACATAAAGCCCTTTTTTTCTTGCAAAAATATGAGGTATCGTAGTACGAGTACACCTTTGCACTCTCAACTTCAAATGTAGATTTCTGAATACCCAATCCAATTTCACATCTAAACGCTGTTAGTGCTATTCAAGATATCTATTAAGCCAACTTGAACCGCCTTAGATTCCATCATAACACTTACCTAGCTTGTGAGCGTGGGTTCTGAAGCCGAACGGGTGAAGAACAGTGTCCTCCTGATACATGCAGGCCGTGTCAAGCGCCGCTGTAGCACAAAACCAGCTTAAGTTACCTTTAAACATGGAAGTTTTTCAGAATTTCTTCATTTCAATAATGAGACAAAAATTATACAATGATGGTCCCATGCCATATTAATTGTAAGAAAAATCAAGCAAGACGAATTGAACCCTGTAAAATGACTGACATGTGATACCTGAGGAGTGTGCAGGGATGGTTCCTTCGCCGTTCCCGAGAATATACACCCCAGCCAGGTACTTCTGTCTGTTGCAACAAAACAAAAACAGCAATAAAACATCGACCCTGACATCGGCTTCAAAATTACGCTGCACGTACAATCTAGATGTTTACCAGAAGCATCTGTGTGGCGAACGGATCTTCAGAAGCTATTTCGGCATATCAAATGGTCTAGTGACGTTCTGATGACGTACACGGGCTGCTGTGTTTCAAAAGGAAGACAAAATGGAGATCCGGGATCACAGTAGGCCCGGTGAGAGGTACGAGTAACGTCGTAGTCTACCCGTGGCCATGGCCCCTTGGTATACATATATTTATAATGCCTGCTATGGTCTTTCAGACAAAAACAGCGACACAGTGATCCTTTCCTTACAGCGTATGAAAGACGCTTTGGAATACGCGGACGGCATCTTTGTCTGTTGAGCTTGACAACATCGTCTGCGTGATTTTGTAACATCCGTAGGGACTCTGTGCCAATTGAAATCTTGCCAGAGACGAAGTACCTAGATCTCATTTGGCTGTAGGGAATCTTGTGACTATCTCGATACTTCAATATCTTGTCTAGAATTCCAATGGTGACATAGTGGCATATCTATGTTTCATGACAAATCTAATATGTCATGAATTCAGAGCTAAACATTGATGTAATGCCTACCTATTTGTTTCGTGCTTCATAGTCAGTACTTTGAAACTTGGCATGAAATCTTCCTTGACAGCAGTTAGCTTTCAACTTAAGTATCTCTACTCCAGGTCATCGTGATGGAAAAAAAATCATAATAATAATCATTTAACTTACGGAACGTCCGTCACTTGGAGGCCGACCCCAGAATTGTCCGTTGCGCCCCCTGTGGGAAAGGAAGAGGTATTGCAGCGTAAGTGCATCAGTAGCGCGAACAGTGACCCCCCAGCAGGCAGCGGGCACAGTTAATGGATGCTAGAGGATGATAACTCCTCAGTGACTTACTGATAGATGGCGCCCTGGGAGCGGGGATTTGGCTATAGTAAAAGCCGAATAGATAAAAGCTTGCAAATGGAACAAGCCTCGAGTCAACCCGACTCATCATTTGACAAGACTGTGTAGCCTCCTTCGCAGAATTCTTGGAGCAGTGGCGTTTATGTTGGGAAGAGGAAAACGCTGAGACGCGTGATTTTCTAGTTGGCTAAGGTTCTCTAATGCGGCAAATTGAGTTATGCCTAGCGCAGGAGATGCAACTCTGTCCGTGGATACAGCTCTCCCAACGATAAAGCCTTCCCCCGAAAAGAAACCGCCACTCTAGCAGCTCTTGGAAAACAAACAGTGTTCCGCTAGAAGTCTGCACAGCAGGCTACAAGATGAGCGTGTCACAAATGACATGCTTGACGATGCTAAAAATGATAATATAGCTGGATACACATTAACACCGTGAATGATCAGTAATAACGTTTTGAATAGACTGACCTTTGAACTTGCTGACGTCATTGTAGTGCACCTGCAGCACCAGGTACTTGATGTCTGTGTTCCCGCCAATTTCGAAGCCGACATCTGTGGTGAGAAAACAAATGACATCGAGACTTAGGACCCATTCCCACTAGGATAAAGTTGTTCGGATTGAGCCGAATTGATTCGCTTTGATCCGGCTCCGATCTGGCTCGAAGCAGGATCCAAGCCGGATCAAAGCGCATCAATTCGGCTCGATCTGGACAATTTTATCCTAGTAGGAAAAGGGCCTTAGGACGTGGTCCCATACGTCTTACAATCGTAAACTGCAGTAGGGTAATCTTGGGCCAGTCGTGAACATATTGTATAATATTACGCTGTTTTGCATAGGAAAACAGTTACTCAAACGACTGGATAGATTTTGAAAAGATGTCAGACGAATCAAGTAGCATCCACTATTTTTCGTCATTCTTGTGTATCTCATACCTGGATCTCTAACCTTCATCGACTAAAGCTGTTTTGTGTCAGAAAAAGTTATCTTACGTTATTGTCTGACATCATTGACTTTCATGGAAAAGGATTCAACTTTAGATATCGTACCTAAATCTACCAATCACTCTTTTTAGATACCACATTACACTGGTGGTACAGTTGCAACACTGACTACTTCAAGCCTATGAGCGTATATATCTGGCAGTCCGCATCTGTACTTGTTAGCGCCATTTATTACATTATCCTACTTCTAAAGCGTCCGCAAGGATGTCAAGGAATATGATGAAAGCGTCCGTAGACGCCCGAAGGCATTCTGAGTTTCCACCATCACTCCTCACAGATCGTATGATGCTGCAGTGAGTACAGTACCTACTCTCCAAGCAGAGGTTTGGGTTTGGGGTTATTTTGGCGTGTTTTTAGGCTTTTTTATCGAGGTTTCTCTTTTGCACTGGAATTTGTTTGGGGTTTGGTGGGGAAAAAATTCAGTGCAAATGAGAAATCCCGATAAAAAAAGCCTAAAAACATGCCAAAAATAACCCCAAACCCAAACCTCTGCTTGGTGCGTATACAGTACCCGCGGGACTGATGCCTAATTTAGATGGGGACGCCCAAATCTCGTGAAGCTCCGCGGATTTCTCCGGGGCTGTCGCTACTCACACGTTGTCGCCGACAGGACCGATCTGTCGCCGCGCGGCCGTTACTCTGATTTGATTGGATCTGATTTATCTGTTCGGCTGTATGGAGACGTGCAGCCAGCCGAAGGCTAATATAAATGGCTGGCCCTGGTGACTGAATAATGTACAATATACCATACGAGCGGTTTTGTATATATACAAAATGCACATATATAACGACGTTTACAAAGCACAAGACTTGGGTACTATGTATATATATCCGCGTACGTACATTGTACTAATCAACAAGTCATTTTGCTGCAAAAGCGGTCCGGTTTTGCTAATTACTGACCTAACAAGCGAAACATCTGTGATTAAAAAAGGAACTTGAAATCGCTACGTTTGCCGTGGAAAAGGGGGGGGGGTCTTCTGTTGTGAGGAAGGAAGCGGTGTGTTGTTAAACTAGAAAGATTCGCAATCGCTAAATTAAGCACGTACCAGAGAGCACGCTTGAGAAAGATTGCCTGCTAAAGGCCCTAGGAGACTGTGTACTGGAGGAGCAAATATCGATCAGGAAGTCCGGCCTTAATTGTTCATGTCCTTGGTGCTGACGATACCATCAACACTTCTTCTACAACTTTCACCCCGCAAAATGATACATGTTTCTTACGTCTATGAAGGTTAGACAATCTATGTACGTAGGGTATTTCGTAAATAAAACAAGTCAAGAAACTGGATAAATTCTTCTGAAGCGTAAGACGTTTCAGATAGCATCCGCTATCTTTCATTGATGAGAAGCCCTTCTAGCATGACCACAACTGCTTGACAACGTACACACACGTACACTGCATGGAAAGAGGGATCTGCCAATGCAAGATAAGTCTGATATAATGTTTTCTTTAGACGATAAACTACGCTATTATAGGTTTCCGTATTTCAAACATTTTGTGGAGTGAGCCCTGCATATCTAATAACTGGTGTTATTTTTAGCTATTTTTAGCTATTGCGTAATTATGTACAGGATAATGTTTTCAACACACACGTCAGGGAATGGTTGCCTAAACAACAGTGATACATGCCAGGTAAGTCCGACAATGGTCGCCTGAATCATCAACTGCCAACAGCAACCATTACCAGACTTAGCAGGCATTTACCGCCATTGGCAAATAACAATTTTCATACAGTGACAGTGATTGTTTCTCCTCCCAAGGGTATATTTTCTCAAGGGTTTATTGAGGTTTACTGAGGGAAAACTCTCCTTTAGCTGCCCACCCGAAGGTGGCAGCTATTCTTCCAGGAGAGGGTACATACATGTAATACATAATACATCACGTACAATTACATATACATTTACATTACATAGTATTTTAAAAGAAAAACAAGTGTGTAACATCGTATGTGCTCTACTTATTCATGTCCCTCATGTGTTTTAGTAGGCCTTGTTGAACTTCTCATGTGATGCCACTGTTTGCAACCCATGTGGTAGAGAGTTCCATGCTGCAGTAGTTCTGTATGTGAAGGCTTTTTAGTGCTGTTTGTTTTTGGTTTGTCTAGTTTGAAGGTGTTCCGAGTAGCATATCTGGTTCTGTAAGTGTGTTGATGTGACACGTTTTAGATAGCCTTCGCTGTCTTTCACCGGTGAAACCCTTCTGTATGTAACATAACCACAACTGGATGACAACGTCTACACAGAGATTTTCCTCCTACCTTTCGGCAGTTGTAGAGACGGCGCGTTATGAGCCCAGGCGTAAAGGACCTGCACCCCATCACGGCAGGTCGGGTGGATGGTCGAGCCGCTCATCTCTCCACAGTTCCTGAGATAAACATGAGATTAAATGTAATGTTAGGCGTACTTATATAAATTACTTTATGTATTAGTCTAGTCATTTAATTCTTATGTACTTAACTTTATATAGTAGCCATTTAATGCTTATGGTCAATTAGGGAGACTCTATGTCTATGTGAATTTTTTATTTATTTTATTTTATTCACATGGATTTTTGAGCATTGGATAGGAAGCACTTGTTGTGCTTATGTAAATCCGCTGCTCATAAAACATAATACAAATGTAAACATAAAGATGACATAAAGTATAACATAAACATATGTGATTTTTTTCTTATAGTGAAAATGATTAAATAAAAAAAATAAAAATAAATATTTAAAAAACAACAAAATCATAATAAAAAAACATGGGATTAAAAACGATCATGACGATATCACAGTAAACATAAGTAATATACAGTACCATGAAGGTAAGCATGAGTGATAACACTGCAATATAACCAGCCAAGGTGTGCTTATACTGGTTATGCAGATTATGAAACATAAATGGTTGTCAATCTTTGCAAAAGAACACTTACACGGAGGTTCACAAATCTCTTTGATAGCATGTGCTGTTATATGTTGCCATGAAGCAAGCGCTTCACATCAGACACGTCAATCTGAAACTGCCTAGTAATCCAAACCGGAGCCAGTTGGGCTAAAAATTACCGGTAAAACTGCCGCACTAGCTAGATTAGATCGTGGGATGACAAAATTGTTATATCTATGGGTATTAACGTGTTGTTGCCTTGATGAAATACACGTTGAAGAATCATGGACAGAAATCCCCTGGCTATGGTGAATTCGTTGTCTGATTGATCATCTAGACATAACACGGTAAATAAGTGGAACCATGTTATTTATTAGCCATCATGTCACGATGCCGCGTTTTACGTTGTTTGGAATGAATCCTGAAGTTTACAGTCAACCCGTCATTTGTCAACGGAAAGCTGATTATGATGACTAACAACGAACGATGAGTAACAGCCTCACCCCATGATCTGTCATGTCTGACTCATCAGTAATTCTGTCACCGGAGGACTTTGGATTTCACCTTTACCTGAACTCATCTATAGTCATCGGCCTAATCACCTAGCCTCCGCCTGGCCTTCCGAAGGGGGTTAGGAGAGTCAAATCCTCCAAAAACAGGGTCTGATTGCCAGGGTAGTGGGTCCACCGTCCAGGTTTCATTTCCCTTGAACTCTACGTTTTTTTGTGGCCAATTAATCTCCTATTTGGCCAAATTTTCCTGTGTTTGAACCCCCGGTTGTCGTTAGCCTTTTGGAGACTACTAATCATCTGTCTGGACAAGTTGGTGCCGTATCTGTGATGAGGATTTTGTGAGTGGTTTGCTGATGAGCAAATCAGTGATGAGCTAAACCCATGTAAGGCAATTTCATTGGCGCCGCTCCCGAAAAAAACTATGCCTTTCCTAGCGCCTGTATCCAGTATCGCGACTTCCGCAAGTCTCGTCGACAGAAGAAATATGTACAATCAATCAATATCAATCAATACCCTTTATTTATACTGGAAGTGCCCTGTCGGCCTTAGCCGCTCTTCCCAGAGGTCCAGTTGAAGGGAACACAATAAATAAGTAAATAAAATTTAAATTAATACAAAAATAAATTACTAAATACCTAACATAATAATCATATCTTGTCCAAAATCACAATCCGCAAAATCAGTCCGCAAATCAAATTTCTCGACTACTGTATTCTTTGTTTGAAAGTTCTCAATGATGGAGCAGTACTGATATTTTAGGCACCGCGATTGCACGCTCTGATCTGTCGTATGGTATCGTTTCGATAATGGTTGATAGAATACTGCGGTCGTTCTACACAAAATCGGTGTAGGAAATCACCCATCCATACGTGACCGGGAATATGCATCAGCCTGGCGGTGTGGTCTCGGCTTACACCCACGCCTTTCATCAGGGCAGCGTCAAAAACCCGCGGATTTAATGAAACATTACTGGTTTGAAGCGCACCAGTTAGAGTTCGCAGAATTAGCACTGAGCATTTCATTTTTCCTGGAAAGAGAGATCTGGCTACTAGTACCCTTCAAGCAGCTTTGGCTTATTTTTGACGTGTTTTTATTGGGTTTTCCTTTTTGTAATAGTGCCCTTTTGGGGGTTGGAGAAAAAGATACCTGTAAAAATAAGAAATCCCGGTAAAAATGGCCGACGCCTACCTCTGATTGGAGAGTGAGATTTGGCTATAATCAGGCATGGCCATAACATGTATACTCGAGGGAAGAGGAATGATACGATCTTCAGTTGCTGCAAAAGGTTGCTTTGAATATATTTATCTCTGATGACACCGGCCTTTAGCCGAAGATCCGTCAACCAACCGATAAACCAAACTCCAGATTTCTTCTCCGAAAATATATTCACTAACTTTTGCCTTATTTGGCCATAAGTAATCCGACATTTGTGACCTCTATGACGCAGGTAGCCCTGGGTTCTAACAGCCTGCGTAGTTACCAGACGTCACGGCCGCCCACGCCTAGCAACCAGCCTGTGGAACCAAATCCTTTTATGGGATAAGAACTTTGGCAAAGGGGTGAACGCGGTCCATCAATGCCAAAGAAAAACGGAAGAAGATTACCGGTAAGACAGGCGATCTTTACAGTAATGCTTCAAGTGTGTATTTTTGAACATTGATTTTGTGCCCCATGTAATTTGTATCTGCAGACCTTAACCCGACGAAATTGTATCCTGTCTTATATAATTCTTAGTCGCAGCGTTCAAACACGTAGTCCAAAATGTCTCTTTTAAATTCTTCTCATGAACCGCGTTCCGGATCAAAAGAAATGGGAGCAGATTTGGTGCGTGCACACAACATGTAACCTACGGCGTAATTGGCAGCTTGCGTCGGTCCGTATCATCCTACATAACTACCGGGAATTATCGCATGTATTTTGCATGGCGGAAGACGGGGTAATTTCTATTACAGATTCACGGGGATTGCGGGAGCTGTTAAGGTTGCCGAGGCGGTGTAGTGTACATGCCGTGGGCTGGTGTTTCTTGCGTGGACTGACACCTAAAGGCAATCAGAGCGATTTCAGGCTGGTGAAACTGGGTTGTCAAAGTCTATTTTCTGATCATATGAAAAAATAATAACCCTATTCACTAGCATACAGATATCTGTGAGGCAAACTGTTGCTGTCGATAAACGGTTGCTTGTATTGGTGTTACTCATCGCACAGCTTGTTTTTTGGGCTATTTCAAACGCCTCAGGTATGAAATGATGGTCCGAAAATGTGCCCAGAAAAGGCAGTAAATACAATGTCAGACATATTTCCTCATGGCCAGATTATATGAAGGTTTTCTCATCCAGATTTTTTGTGTTGCCGCCATGAAAATGCATTGGTTGAGGAGGCAGTGTAACATTCCGTGGGCGGTGGGCAGGTGTGCCTGTGTGGACCGACCATTAAGGGCGATTTGCGGCTCACACAGTCCGGTAATGGTGTGTGTGTGTGTGTGTGGCAAAGGTTGTGAAAGAACCTCAGTGCACCTGCTTTCAGGACAAAAGGATTTGAAAAATTGAAACTAAGAGCAAGGCGCTTGCAATATAAAAATGTAGCCTTTATCGTAGCATTTCGTAATGTTCTTTTCATCACTAACACCTGGTGAATTTTTGGCGGTGTATGTATAATTTGTTTGGTATGTCCTATGATCATGTTTCTGTATGTTTCTGTTCTGTGCGTTATATTTATCTGAATAAACTGATTTTTTTTTCAAAATCTGAAAAGGAGGTGCTTTCATTTCCCAACTACCAAGTTTCCAATTTAAGAACTGAAGGAAAACCTTCAATATTTAAATGAATAATCTAGCTTGACGACGTTGTCTCTGTCCTGACGTCATCTGCACGGATGATTCTCACTTTATCTCGCGCGACTTGACGTTTTCATGAACCCGGAGCCAAGTCATTACACGCCTGGACACCCACACACGGCATCAGGTGCGGTCCCGGTCGATGGTGCCGTTACTGCAATGCAGCCCAACTACAACTTACTACTGTCGATAAATTACTCCAGGAAACGCCGTTTGCCTCACACACTTAATCTATGAGCAGATTTCTTTGGGAAAAAGACACTATACGTCGATGAAGGTTAGACATCCAGGTAATACGATACGCCAAAAAGCAGTTACTCAAGCAACTGGATATGATTTTGAAAATCATATCCAGTTGCTTGAGTAACTGCTTTTTGGCGAAAAGACACTACAGTTTGCCATCCCGTAACCACTTGGCCACCGTAGCAGGTTTCTTCTGGGGCAACACACGGTAGTTGGTGCTGAAGATGATCACACACTGCCAATTAGCCCATGCGAGAAGTTAATGCGATTACCAAGAGTGTAAACAAGAGCGGCATAGCTGACGTCTGCCCTATTAGATGTCAGTCTTTTGATGTATCACATATCGGTACGGCCCTTTTCCGCTAAACATGTGATCGCTAAGCGACCAAAATAGGATTTGTCAGTGATCCTTGATTTTTTTTTATTTCAATATGATGAAAGTATGACTTAAAAGACAGCAAACTACATCAAACGTCGAAAAATTTCGTTCAGCCTCCAACACCATGATGGTACTAAGTAACAGACAGTTCTCAGTCTTACTATTAATATGTAAAGAGAAATTTATATTCCTTTTAACTTTTTATAAACCCACTCTAAGTAATCTCACAGCCCCATATATCCATACAATCACTACTAAGCGAGATGAAGCCGAAAAGAATAGAAATTAGACATTTATTTACACTCCTATATGTTCAAATGTATGTAATGTATATATGTTTATGTTCATGTTCTGTACCCATGCGACCTGTACTTAGTTCTGTAGAACACAAATGTACAATAAAGGTATTCATTCATTATCGGTCTATGTCACCGCATATGCATAAATCAACAGCATCAAGATGTTCCCTTAATTCTCCTGACTTGGAGGTGTTGACCATCAAGCTTCTATGGGCCTTGGTCAGTAGAAGGGCCTCCTAGAGCACGTCGGCAGAACGTACTGCGCCTGCGCAGAACCCCGTATTTTCGCGTTTTTTCTTGGGTTTTTGGTCAACGTTGCACCAGAATTTTGCCTGTTGCAGAGGATATTCTTTCCGACATAACATTTGGAAACTACTGTCGAAATGCTAACCTTATATGAGCGAATACAACCTTATATGAGACATTCTGCCGAAATACTATGCACAATACATTACGGGTTTCGCGCAGGTGCAGTACGTTCTTCCGACGTGCTGCCTTCTAGAAGTGTGATGTAGAGGGTAAACAAACGCCGGCTAATCTTGCGGTATCGCCCACCGAACCACCCACACTGCGGGCGCTACGTGCCATGAACCACGAACACGTGTCATCAAGAATGGCCCACTCCTCTCATGAAAAGATCTAAAGCCCGGCCGTGCTGTTAAAAGTGTTTGATCGGGACTCAACGGAAATTGCCTCTGTGCTCTTACAGCTTTCAGATGGTTCTTAACTATTTGGTTAAGTACATTCCTGGTTATAGCTATTTAGTTCATTTTGTCTTGATTATATTGTGCTCAGTCTAATCTAGAAAATCTATCCAGTTAAATCTTCTATGTTCCTATTTTATTACATATTAGAATTTAGTTGTTTTGTGTTCGTGACAATGTGCTCTGTCAAAAAATAACGCCCACCATATCCTTTTAACAAGAATCGATTTCCAACCTCCAGGAACTTTGAGTTTTTGTGGCGCTCAAGTTCACCCATTTCCTGCGTCATCCTGCCCATCAACCCCCCCCACGTGCTGTCAACCTCCTCTGTTCGAACAAGCATACACACAAACCCACCGCCAACCCACCCAAAAACAATACTTCCGTACACAGGAGTAACGAACCCACCGCCAACCCACCCAAAAACAATACTTCCGTACACAGGAGTAACGAACCCACCGCCAACCCACCCAAAAACAATACTTCCGGACACAGAAGTAACTACGATAATATGATGGTGTAGAAGGTGAGGGTTACGACAGGTCTGTCCTCCTCTGTTCGGACAGGCATACACACAAACCCACGCCGCAGCCACCCAAAACAATACTTGGGGTCGTGGAGGTCCCGGGTTCGAGTCCTGACATGCCACCGATCATGTGCCATTGGGAAAGGCACTTTACACGACTTTCCCCACTAGACTCAAGTGAAAATGAGTATTGTCTGTCCAGTATTCGTTTCTATGTGCGGGACACAACACCAGCAACAGCTGCCTCTGTTCCGCGTTCGTTGCACTGTTGCAATTTCAATAAATTAGATCAAAACAATACTTCCCTACCACGATTACAGTACGGTACACAAGGTGATAGTTACCAGACGTCCTGGTCCGCATTGCCGGGGACCTTGCACCCGAACAGCAGCATGTGATGTGCCGCGTGCTCGACCGTCTTCGGCTCGAACCCCACTGAAACGGCACCCAGGCAGACATGTAAAGTTTGGAGTTATATTTATGGGAAGGACACAAAATTATACTATACTTGGTTCAACGTCCAGTAGACGCAACTCTCAACGATTGATTTCAATTACAGTCATACATAGGTCTGAAGCAAGAAGTCAAAGATCTCATACCTCCGTAAGATATACCTCCGTAAAATATTGTCAAGAGTTTTTGTGAATTCTTTGGTTATTCTATCCATCTACTTTTCCACCTATATAATAAGACATGAGGACATGAAATGTGATAACTTCGATAACAGGGTCATTTTTAACATCCTGCCAGTGTTCCCGACGCGACTAGCAAGTGGTGGAAATAACTCACACACAGACAAACTGACAAACAATCACACAGACACACGGGAAGCAGCAATACCTCCCGTTTCACGGAGGTAAACCCTGGGGTCTCAATCAGGACCTACCTATGTAAGACGGTTCTCCCTGCGGCACCTTGAACTTGTAGCAGAAGTATGAGTCACGCTGTAAAACAGAAACAGATTTATTTAGATTCCAGAGGTTTAAGACAAACCTCAGGAAAAAAACTCGACAGTGCTGTTTCATTTCTATTTAACGCACAAATTGAGGCCCCCTAGACGGATTTGTGTGATACTAAGAAAACACAAAAAGATCACTCTCCATCAATGAACTTTGTTGATCATCAGTCTCTAGTGCAATAGGGGTGTTGTGAGACATGGTTTATTAAGTGGATGCCCCCTCCCCTTAAGGTGGTTATCAAAGTCCTTAAGTCCTTAGAAGATGGACATCTTAAGATGGAACTAAACACTCCTACAGTATCTTGTTTTTAGTGTTCATAGTGTACATCACTACCCTTCATGGTAACATGATTTTGACTTTGAATGATGATTTTGAGAACGCGGGCGTTTCCCCTTACAAGATGTATACCTCAAGCACCGAGCACTCCCACACCGTCCTGTTTATGGTGTACATCACTGCTCTTCGTGTCGGCTTGTTCTGATTGTAAACACGTAGAGATGCTTCCCACTTACGTACAAGATGGACACCTTAAGAAGCGAACACTCCCCCGGCGTCCTGTTCATACATATCCACAACCCTGTTGATAGCATGTTATTTTCGGTGGGAGTGCATCATCAGGGGACCTAGAGTGCATTACGGTACTGATAATACGGCATTCACGGCGGCTGCTACACGTCTTTGAGCTCTCATAAAATTCGATAAGATCACAAATATTGCCTTAATCCATTTAGTGAGTCGGTGTATGCGCCTCACGGCTGCAGAAGCTGCAAGAACTGAAGGTAGAACCGCTCACTGTGTGCGCCAGAGAGCGGCGGTAGAAAGGAGGGCTCCTGATCTTAATTGTGTTGTTGTGTGGTATAGCGAATATTAAATTTCTTTCCTGGCGTTATTGGAATATCTTTCGACGATGCAGCCATACAAGACTAATTTCGAGTTGCCGAAAAACGCTGTAATCATAAATTCATAACGCTTGTTCAATGAGTATTGCGTATTTTACATACTAGCAATTTTATCCATCCCAAGACGACGTTTTAGTGACTGAGGCATACATATTCAGGCAGAAATACAACCATTAACGTTTTCGCTGCACTTGATTTATCGAATTAGAGTCATCGCCTTTTCAAATGGTAATGACTTCTTCTACACTTTATAATCATAGATGTGCTTTGATTTCCTTGAAATATGTGCATTACTTACATGGGCGTCTATCCCGCGCAGTGCCATCACTAATTCATTAATTTGCTATGTATTGATCTAATATTGTCATAATTTGAAATGCTTCAAATGTCCCTATGAAAGATTGATGACGCTTTTCATGTTGCCTACATACATACATGCAGATACCAATGTCCCTGTACCGTTTCGCCAAACGACGTGTTTTTCCTGTGTTAGATCGATGTATAATAGTCGTGCTATGGGAAAATAATCGTCATTACATAGGACTAGGTGACCGTTGAGCCACCGGAGTCGAATTCGTGTGACCCTTGATTTTATCACTGAAACATGATGCACGATACAAACGTATGCTAAGAAAACATACAAAACGTTTTTAAAATCTTTCTTTATCTATTAGTCGCTCATCGGTCGAAGCTAGCCTCTACCAGGCACCGCGGATCGCTGGAAAAATAGTAGAAATTGACCGAAATAAAGGAATAATATACCAGGGGAGTGGGTCGCGAATTGGATCTTCTCTGGTCAGCTTCCTCCCCTGGTATATTATTCCTTTATCTCGGCCAATTTCTACTATTTTTCTGGCGATCCGCGGTGCCTGGTACAGGCCAGGTCGAGGCCTCCAGCGAAAACGGGGGACTGTGTGTAATTCAATGACCACCTCTGAGACGTGTTGTATTGACTGGTTATTATTGATCGCTGAAAGAGGAATCCTCGCCTTAATGCAGCTTATGAACACCTGTTAATGGGCTTAGCTAAAGGGAGATCTGTAGGCTGGAGACATACATCTCAGATATGGTCCTTTTTGTATGGAGCAAAATACGAATCGCACGCCAAACACACGTCTTTGATAGCCATTAAAAATACAGTTTTGTAAACAACGTTCATTGAGGGTAGTTTGAAACATATGGCGTCTTGGGCGTTTACTTTGCGAGTGTTACTAGTATTCTGCATGTGTACGTGAGTTTGGATGTTGAACAAGTTGATATGGTTTTGTTTAAATGCTTAGGTTTCGTTATTTGTACATGCTGTACATATTCATTATTGTTATGGTTTTATTTGTGTTAATTTCCACTTATATCGTTAATTCTATTATGTAGCCCAAATCCCCCCAAAAATCAACAAATTGTTGCAAGGGCTACTCAGATGTTTTGAAGACTGAATAAATAAAGACTATTGCTGATGAATTTTGTGGCACCAGTTGATGGTAGTTTATCATGCACGACCGTCACTCGATGGTCCCTGTGCTCCCGTAGATGGTAGGTTCGCCCTGGCTTCAATTCTGTTAATCAGAGAATACGGGCTTGTTCATTACATTTGCTTCCTCGGAGGGAAGGTTTATATTTTGTAAGTGCTATTGACGTTGACTATGTATATGCGGGAACAACATTTAGCAAGATGGAAGAGTCGTGTTAGGGGAAATTTACTGGTAGGGAGAATCGCTTTGACGTGGTAATATCTGGCGCCATTTTGTCTCACAGATGCGGGTGTAGTTTGTAAATATTGCCGCGGAATAGCTAAATAGGGCATGCAAATAAAGCATGGACACTAGCTAGTCCACCTGCATATACCGTCCCAGCGGGTTAGATGTAAGAACAGCCCCCTTAACCGTGTACTCAGTACCAGAAGATGAAAGACTCCAGGATGTTTCCCGCGGTTGCGACTAGCATTAAAGGAAATTTACTCCGTTTAGCGGGGGCGTTTTTCGTGCGGGTGGAAATTTATGAATATGAAATCGGAGTCGACACGGATACTACACTAGTGTTACTTGCTCGTGGATAGAGAACGTGAACCATTCGGGCAACAGTTTCGAAGTCTCATCGGCGCAAACTGTTGCTAGCACAGTATCTTTTATTACATGTATGATATTATATTGAATCTTGTTTCATTCTATATTTTATTGAAATTGCAGCGGCAAGACAAAGGTCGCCCATGCAGCGTTGCTGATGTCGCATGCCCTGTGACATTAATTGGACATTCGCATACATCCATGAATAACGCCAAAACATTTACTGAATTTACAATGAAATATTGAAACAACACACGGAATTTACCGCGAGAAGCAATCACACTTATCGTAGATACAGAAGGAATCATACAGATTCAAGGCTGCCAAACATTTGCAATCAATCATACGGCGGCATATTTTACGCTAAGCAAATTTATGTATATTTATCATTATTTTAATCTGAATTGATGACCGACAAAAACGCCGACACATTTTAGTGGGAAAAGCCGTTACCACGGATTTTACTACCTTCAATATAACGCCTGCACGATACACTCAATACCTTTTAACGTTGAGTCAATATGAATACGGGCGCGGTTGGAAAGTAAATGCGCAACATGTGCTAACACTTCCCCTTTCTACCTTACCTTTTCCGGACGAACGCCGGGCATCCTGACGTCCACGACATCTTGGTGACGGTCCCGTCGATACATGGGAGCATCCAGGTCTTCTAGCCACTTCTGGGAGCGCCCCGGAGCCCCCCAGACCGTCACAATCAGCGCCAGGCCCAGCCACCAGCCGTACCGCGCACCCGCCATCGCCGAGACAGGCCTCCGAATATCCCCGCTGAGACGAGCTGCAGCGTTAAAATGCAAAGATCAGTTCCTCTTTAACACTATAATCGAGTCGTCGGCGGGCGCGCGCAATGGGTGGGAGATACCAACCGCTCTAGCCTTGCGCTGACGATACGAAATCAGCGGTCCTGGGCTTTCTACCGTAACATATGTTTGCTCCAGGTTTGTGTGGAAATACGAGTAAGATTAATATCCAGCGCGAGTCGAACGGTGTAGCTGTGTGTGTTTTTCACGGTGCGTTATTTGAACAGCTATCGACTGTGATCATAAAGGGCCGGAAACGCACAGAAGCGATGGCTTGAAATCTTAGAAGTGGATCCAACCATTTTCTGGCGGGGCAGTTCTTTTTTTACCACAAATAAGAGATACGCTGTGAAGATTGTCAACAGTTTGTCGTTTGCTATCTCCGCAGTTTTTCAAAGTCTGAAATAAAGGGTAAATTTAAGGTTTATTCCTTTTGCGATCCCCATAGAATAAGAACTTCGAGTGCCTTTGTCTATCTGGACATATGTAGAATATATTTGTAAAATCATTTCTGAAGGCTAATTGCAAGCACATGTTCAAAGACGTTAAATAAAGCAACAGGGGACGTACAACTAACTACTGTCTGATCAAGTTATATAATTACTGCGTTTCCTATTCTATTATGAGGTTTGGCTTCTTGTTTGAAGGCCGAGGATAATGCATGTCATTGAATAGTCCCGCGTTCTGCATAATGAGCGGGTTTTTTACAGACGGCGACGTCAGTACCATGCCGCCGTGACGGGCGGTGACGTGTGCCCGAAATTCGCCGCCGTTCCCCGGCCTGCTCAAATTGCCCAGTTGACGTCAATGTAAAGCTCGTTAGCGGGTTGTTTCCGCTCCCCGCCCGGACATTACATTGTCGCACTCTTCAAGCACCGGTTTGGGCTTTGGCTTTAGTTTTGGTAGCCTCCTGTGCAGGCTTCGGGCGGATGGGAGATTTGATACTGCGTTTTGTTTCTTTCTCGGGCTTTCACAAAAAAAGATACCGGTACAAAAAGGACCAAGAAAAAAACCTAAAACACGCCAGAAATATAGTCTCCTGTGCAGGCTCCGGGTGTGTGGGAGTTTTGATACTGCGTTTTGTAGAGTTTTTAAAGCGTTCTTTTAATTGCCGTGGGCGGATGGAAACCTTCTCTCGCGGCTGGTTGTAGGATGGCCGGCAATTAAAAGAACGCGTTAAAAACGTCAACTCAAAACGCAGTATCAAAACTTCCTCCCAAACGCCCGGAGCCTGCACAGGAGACTATATTTTTGGCGTGTTTTAGGCTTTTTTCTTGGTCTGTTTTGTACCGGTATCTTTTTTTTTGTGAAAGCCTGAGAAAAAAGTATAAATTAACGCCAAGAATAAGCCAAAGGCAGCCCAAACCGCTGCTTGGAGAGTACATTGTCGTGCGCGGGTTGAATCACACGCACACCCCGACGCTAGTCACGGGTGTACTCTATGCCTACACGGAACGAACGTCATGGTTTGAAAAATAGTCAAGATTTAGCCGAATACTGAGGATAATTTGCCTGGGGAGTTTGGCCACTATTGAGTTCATTTCCCCGCGCAGTTCCAGGGGGAATTTTACCCTGACTCTCCTGGCCAATTATTGACTCTATTTTTGCCGAATCTCACTTATCAATAACCCCGTAGGAAGGCCTGGCCTGGTGGAGGCTAGGTTTACTCCCCGGGGGAAAAGTCGTTTAGCCTCCACCAGGCCTAAAGGCCCCTTTTCAGCTGACGGCAGGCGCTGAGAGGCCAAAATTGGATTTGTGTGACTGTTTGCGTCATTATTGCAATATGATGCAAGATGCAAAAGTATGACTTAACAGACAACTTGATATGGAAAACGTAAGAACAAATTTTTAAAATTCGTTGAGCGATCTCAAATTTGCCAAACCTATGCTCTCTCAGCCTCTAGTGGAAAGGGTTTATGAATAGTAGAAATACTAGAATTGGGCAAAAATAGCCCGATGGTCAATAATAATAAGCCAGGGAAGCGGCCTAACTCCCTTGGTAAATTTATTTTTACTATTCAACCCCGCGTTGTTAGCGGTGTAGATCAGCGGTACTCCCCAAGGGAGAGTCGCTGCTGCATGTACCGGGCGGGGCGGTCATCCGGAAAATCATACATCAGAACCGGACTGTTTCATTACAGCATTCCGGGGGTGTCCCATGCGTGCCACAATGAAGCTCTGAATCCACAAGAAAATAGATGAATATACAGTAGGCATTGCTGCGTAACCATGACTGCACCGTGGCATAAGGTGTCACAACAACCAAGACAGACGTCTTTCAGCACCAAGGACAGAGCCCAGACCGTTTGTGTAAATAGGTGTAAAGTGCCTTTTCAAAGTAATCTCAAGTCTGATCTTTCGGTGGCAAGGCAGTATCCATTTAATCCAACATTGGCAATTGGATACGCTGTCCCTAGGCCACAGAAAGATCTGCCTGTGGATAATTTCCCAAGGACACAACTCTGGGGCCTGCCGGGTATTCGAACCCAAACCCTAGACTCTGAAGTCATCGTCTAGTGCAACATCGCCTCCTTCCGATCCTACTCAGAACTGCAATTAGGTTTGACTGCATGGGCAATTTCTCAGTGCAGTAGAGATAGCACTAAATTACCCATAAGCGTCCAACATAGCCAATACTGTAACATGAAAGAGAACTCGTGCATCCAACCATGCAATGGGCCGGGGGCGTCTCAAAAATGGCGTTATCACGCAACACAAATGTTCATCTATTATTCTGAGATATCATCTGTACTGTCTAAACAAGAAAATAACGTGCAAGTAAATTATTGAAATTATTTCTCATGATGTTTTGATGCTGGACGAATAGCCGGTATCCCACTGTGTCCAAGCAAGATGCTGTGCCAAACGTAGCAGACACAGTTTTTCAATTTGCTTTCAATTTTGTATCGTGCCCTATTCCTGTCGTGGGTGTTCTCTTTTGTGATGAAATAAAATACAAGATACAATAGGTCACGAAATCACCTAGTATTCACCCCACCTGGAGAAGCACTTTTGAATTGCACGTTAAAGTTACACCTACGAAAACGCACCCACTCCTTCCCCACGTTTTCAGAAAAAAAGTAGCAGACGTAGCCTCCCAAAAAACGTACGGACAAAGCACGTACGGCGGGTTGTGACCGAGGCTTAACTCCAATACTCTTTCCCAAATGCTGAGTGCTAAGCAGCTAATAACGTATAACATCCACTCAATCAGAAATCCTTTACTAAGCCTCATAAGTCACACGACAATGAGTGCATCAATCTGGAAATAATGGCAGTAAGCATACACATGCATACATGTGCTGGTTATAATTACCTGCTTTAGTCAGCTCCATCAAAACGTGATTGTTAATCCCTCGCTCCTTCTGGCCCAAGGATATTTTCTGAGAATTCTACTAATCTTATTCCTGGAAAACCGCGAGCCTTGGATTGGAGCAGGCAAGGTCATGTGCGTTTTCATAGGATAAGCGGCGTCATACTAGCCTGGCTATCAGACCTATTATCACCACCGTTTCTTTCTCCCTGGTCTCAATATCGATGTAAATATCAGATCCGTCGTTTTTATGCATGATGAATTAATTGGGAAACTCACGTGTTTTTTTTTCAATGCAGGCCAAAAGGGTTAAATCTATTTTATGATACCTTAAGCATTGTTCCATCATTGTCTGTGCATCCATTACAGACAGAAAGAATAGAGTAACTAAACATCGATCTTTTTACTTCGAAAGTTTGCAAGTTGGTCTGTGATTACAGGTTCAACCCGCACTTTGACATGCTCTGTGACCACACTTCAACTGCTGTCTATCTGTATTGCTTTGTTACCATGTTTTGTTCCCAGGCAGTTCTGGTCTTTTAAATCCTACTTTTGCATCTTGCAGGATATGAGCCTGGGGCAAGTCTACGTTCTTGGATATGCGAAGACTGTCCAGCTCCAAGAAAACGTGATTGTTAATCCCTCGTTTCTTTCTGGCCCACAGGGATATTTTCTGAGAATTCTACTAATCTTATTCCTGGAAAACCGCGAGCCTTGGATTGGAGCAGGCAAGGTCATGTGCATTTTCCTTAGATATGTTGCGTCACACTGCAGTTAACCTGTTGAATAACTGGAAATTCTACTTAACTTTTTCTTGGAAGATCGCCAGCGTAAAAGATTGGAACGGACAAGGTCAAGAACTTTATCCTCCAAGTTAGTCACGCCGTACTTTGGTAAGCCTAGACCTTCTATCGCTCATGTCGTCTGAAGGTCAGAACTTGTAATTCAACACTTCGTTTCAAACTAGGCACTATGTTACTTTGTACCTTTTGCGCGGATGTCTTAGTTGCTTTCTTAGTTCTATACAATGTTCTTCGTCTTGGAAGCTTTAGTCATTGGTCTTTAGTCTTGTCTATATATCTTACTCTTGTCTGAGCTTTCTGGCTTGGATGTTTTTTCACATCTTTGTGCCTCTTGTTCTGGTGTCTCGGTTGCTTCCTTAAGCGACGGTCACAACCCGCCGTACGTGCTTCTACGTTCTGTCTACGTGCAAAAACGTGGGCAAACGTAGGGCATCCGCGCGTGGTGAGTTACACAGTACCCTTGGTCTTGTGAGTTTTTCTTCTCTATGGTAAATTGGTGTCTTACCCTTTTTACTCTTTACTTAATTATGTCAAGCACCCGCACGAACCAAACTCGAAAGTGACGTGTCCTGCGCCTACATCTTCCATTAGAGACTTAACCTAGTTCACTTCAAACATGTCTGTGTCGGCCATTAGGTTGTCTACGAAGGTGACTTTTGGCTTCCCCCGACTCTGTCTGCCCTTTCCAGGCTCCCAGTGGACCGACTTGGATATAATTACTCCGGAGTGCCCGATGCAGTGAGCACAGAGCTTCATTCTGAGCGACCTTAAGCTTCTTTCTCGATCTGTAACTAATGTCAAGTCCTTATATAACAGTTCATTAGTGAGCTGTCGCTCCCAAGAAATGTTGAAGTGCACCCAAAGCATCCGTATGGCACACCCAAAGACGTCATCCAAGACTTTGTGGCCCATGTTTCACTGCCATAAACAGAATGTATTCTACAATGGCGATGAAAAGTTTAACTTATATTTTATTTTACGTAACCAGATTACCATATTTGCCATGGTTTATGGCAAAGTCTACTCAAGGACAGAGCCTTCCCAACTTTAAAGTCCTTATCTGAGTTTTCTATGTTGTAGCCTAAGTATTTGAAGTTCATGACTTCCTTTACTTGGTCACCGTTTGATGGAAAATGGGGCTTTCTGTTCGAGGCCACCAGTTTTGTTTTCTTGGCATTTTTGCATCTTAAAAGATGTAGACCCACTTCTGAAGCTTCAATCTAGCTCCATTCGGAATACGAATATCCGTGACTGCTTTAAGCTTTCCTAAAGCTATGTCGTCCGCAAAATCTAGATCGTTGTTTATCAGAGGTCGATGACGAATATTTTTCTCAACTTCAAACCTCAGGTCTGATTCCTGGTCTCCTTGGTTGTCGCACAGAGTAGTCGAGATTTTTTTTCTTACAAAATGACACTGTGCAAGCAAGGAGCTAAAGCCTCCATGGCGCAAGCGTGTCCCCGGCAAAAATAACCCAACTTGATATGCAATCCCTTATCGAAATGAGTAAGCTGCCCTCTCTTCAGCATGTCTTATGAGATCTAATTAATTCACAAACATTTGGAGGGAAACCATGTCCTGAATATACATGTACATCACCGCTGTTTCTTTCTTCCTGGTCTCCATATCAATGTAGATACCAGATCCGTCGTTTTTATTCATGATGAATTAAGAAGCCCTGAAAGATCAGCCCCTCGTGGGGCTAAAGGGCATCTTATTAAACCAAAATAATAAACCAAACCAAATTAATTGGGATACTGAAGTGTTTTTTTCCGATGCAGGCCAAAAGGGTTGAATTCATCGTATAATACCTTAAGCATTGTTCCATCATTGTCTGTACATCCATTACAGACAGAAAGAATAGAGTAACTAAACATCGATCTTTTTACTTGGAAAGTTTGCAAGTCTTGTGTCTGTGCTGGAACGCTTGGAGTTCATCCATTAAAGACAAAAAGAATGGAGTAACATCAATCTTTTACTTGGAAAGTTTGCCAGCTTGCAAGTCGGTCTGTGATTGCCTGTTTAACGTGCACTTTGACCACACTTCAACTTCTGTCTATCTGTATTGCTTTGTTACATTTTTTTTATGCATGATGAATTAAGAAGCCCTGGAAGATTAGCCCCTCATGGGGCTAAAGGGCATCTTAATAAACCAAAATAATAAACCAAACCAAATTAATTGGGATACTGAAGTGTTTTTTTTCCAATGCGGTCTGTGATTGCCTGTTTAACGTGCACTTTGACATGCTCTGTGACTACACTTCAACTTCTGTCTGTCTGTATTGCTTTGTTACATTGTTTTATTGATAGGCAGTTGTTGTCTTTTAAGTCCTTACATCGTGCAGGATACGGGGCCGGGGCAAATCTACGTTTTTTGGACACACGGAGACCATCCAGATCCGTAAGCAACCCTAACCTATTCAGGCATAGAACTGGACAAGCAAGGTTCTGGATAATTAACAATATCTGCGCGCTTGGCCCTTGACTATTCGCAGAAGAGGCACTTATGATTAGGCCATGTTGATTTGATTATATGGATGACATCCTCCGGGGGGCCCCAAAACTGATGCAAGCCGTGCGAATAAAAAAAAAGTTTTGCAAAAAAAAGTAAGTTGTTTTCATTATGAAATCTACGTGGTCTTGAGGGTTGAACAAATGGGACAGAATATGGTTTTGCGAATAATCTAATCTTCAAGTTCATTTCCTTACAATTTTGCCTTTTTTCGTTTGATTTTGGCATTCTACGACATTGGTATAGTTTTTACTTATTTTTTGTAACTTACGATATATTTTTGTTCTGTTTTGTACGATTTACAGTATGGCTGAAAACTTTTTTTTTTTGAAACGGCCGAAAATTCATGCGCGCGCGGATGTCATCCATATAATCAAATCAACATGGCCTTATGGTCAATCAAGCACCTAGGGTAAGAGCTGGTGGGCTTCTTGGTGCTACATGTACGTGTACGCTGAAAAAGGCAATAACTTCCGACGGAGGCTACTCTTAGGAGTACTTCAGAGGTTGATATCCAAGGACAGGCATCGATGAGTGTGCTTCCTCTGCTTGTTGAATTATAATCAGGTCCACTTTCTTAACCTCCAATCAACCTTTTCCAGGACCCAACAAACTACAACACAACTAACGATCGAGATCCAAAAGTTTGGAGGTCAAACTTTGCGGGAATTTTGGACACAGTCACAATTACGTGATATTACCAATGTACTACCACCGCAAACTTATAGCACTACCAAAGTCTGCTTTCCCATGTATCCGGAAAATAAGTCCCCGAGTTTGTCTTCCCTTGTGATGAAAAGCTGTCAGAAGGCCAATCTGAGTATTTCATGACACGAAGCCTCGAACGAACAAACAAAGGTACAAAAGTGTCCCAGCCAGAAGAAACGAGGATTCTCAAAATGACGGGGTGAACCCCTACCAAACCCCCTCGCCTTAAACAAAGGCTCGAACTCGAAGAAAGAAACGTACAGAAGTGTCAAGAAGAAACGTGCGCTCTGCCCATTCAACATTCCTTGAGCCTCTTGAGCTTAATTAAACAGAGGCATACTTTTTTTGCATATCCGGCAAACTTTGACGCACAGGAATAGTAACTTCACGTGAGGATGACTCATGGATGATTACAGGTATCTTATCTTATCATACTCAGGCAAGCAAGTACCCTAGGTTTGCCTGCCGCCCACGGGTCTGATCGTGCAATGTTCAGTAATAAAATAAATTTTACGGCTCTCATTGGCAGATGTGAGATGTTGTCACATCGGCGCACCAAATCCGTAAGGTGTTTTTTGGCACCTTGACAGACAGATTAGCCTAAGAGGCTCGGTGGGCGTCACTCCACCGTATAGGTGGGGAAGTCGTGTAAAGTGCCTTTCCCAAGGGCACAACGTCGGGCCACGGTGAGTATCGAACCCGGGACCTCTCGGTTCCGAGTCCAACGCTCTAACCGTTGCGCCACCGACGCCACCGACGCAATGTTCAGTCTTTCTTTCTTTATATACGCCCACTTTATTTCAACTGGAGGAAAGATAGACAATACTAGAAATGTGGACGTGCTACTTTGATCTACCGGTAGAATCGCCGATTATAAGTCGAATTTTTTTTAACCTGACATAATCACGTACAAGGTTTTAGCTAGCTATATTTGCTACATAATATATGGGTTATAAATTCAAAATGGTTTGACCCGTTGAACTTTTCTGGAGGATATTTGAAGCAATGGGCACTAATCAAAGCTTAAAGACGTTCATGTGAACCAGTCGTAAAGACGTGCTTGTCCTTTAAGCGTCCTTTAATTAACGTCCCACACTCTTCTGTAGAGAACGGCAAGACAGACACCACTAGTAGTAAAAAGTGGATGGACCGCTTTGGTGATTTTTATGCAGTTTCTGAACAAGAAGCTAAAACTTATGTCACTTCGTTCTGAACACAAGAGTTATCTGCCGCCCCAAAAATCCTGACGTCCAGAACATACCCAAACCAGAAGGTCCCCCAGAGTACCCATAAAGCCACCAGGGGGTCCCAACTAAGATCATTTTCAGTTTTTTTAACACGTTCCACGTGCCAACACACCAAAATGGCGTTTTCAAAATGGCGCCCAGACCACAGGACCCATATTAAAGACTGTATGGATATTAGAAACTCCTCCAACGATTGTATAAGTTGATACATATCTCATACTAGCCACCCACTTTTGTATTAGGTTAGCCTTATGAAAATTGTAGTTGACATGTACTTGCTTAAGTTAGTAGATGCCATACTTTGTACACTGTACAATTGTTGCGCAATAAAGTTATCTTTCACGGGGTCAGCGGCGGAGTGATGTTTAAACTCCAACTTTTGTTAGGCTTTCACGAGTTTTTCGTGGCCAAAATGGTCGACACCATACACGAGGACGGGGAATCGGCCGATGATGACCATGCAGTCATTCTGCCAGTAGACACTTGATGTTCCTGTGTCTGTGGCTGTGCAGTTTCTATTTCTAGTCAAGCAGTTTCTGGGACTGTCACGCTTTAGAATTTACTTAAGTACTCGGGTGAACTCGGCGGGCCGACATTGCGAATGGCCCCGCTACCGGAGCACCCCCAATCCGTCATCGCTAAAAGAACACCTGCCTCAGTAAACAAAAAAGTTACAAGTGGAATCAGGGGGCCCCTAGATCGATAAAAAGGACATTTTTGCCAAAATGCTGATAATTTGTTGCGAAAGTATGGCGCCGAGCTGTCCTGGGCTTGATGCCGAGTTGTCCTGCAAGGCCAGGGGCCGAGTTGTCCCAGGGGCCGAGTTCTCTGATATCGGAGTTGCCCAATTCAAACGGACGCTTTGTTGTCAATATTCATACATCAGATTACACACATGCTATCATATCAATCTGTCAAAAATGATAAGAGATCAGACTGCAAAAACTACAAAGTACACGAAGTTTGCACAAAAGATTGCTTCATAGAGCTAGAGGTAACTGCATCGAAGAGAAACAGCTGATGTAAAATATATACAAGGCCTAGGATACAGGAGTTTTCTTTTACATAACCAATTCTCTCACCTGAAGTGCTGACGTTTCAATGCCTTAGCCAGCTACATTTTGGTACCTAATATACGGGGCATCAATTAAAAATGGCTTCCACGGGTGTGCTTTCTTACAGGATATTTTACACGGTGCGGTTGGCTATAAACGCAAGCTGTAGCGACGCCGCAATGCACAAGTAGTTACTTGAAAAGTATCATGCTTCAATTCACTTGAGGATGACAAAACTAACAACAAAAGACACGTACCCGTGAACAATAGTTGTAACGACGTGCTTGCCTTGTGTGGTTGAAATACTGTTTTGAGGAGAAGTGGTGACTCGAAGAACCAGACAGACAACTCTGGAAAAGTGGATGGACCGCTTTGGTGGTTGTTATGACCTAATTATTCTCGCAAAGGGGAGTGGTTCATAGCTTGGGTGCCAGCTCAGGCCAATACACAGGCAAGTCCCCGGTTAGACAATGAGTTTTTAAGTGTCTAACTGAAGGGTGTCTATGATGATTATTTCATTGGCTCTGGAGCCGAGGTGCTAGCCTGTATACACACCCTGTTAACAGTCTTCTCACTGGTCTGTATACTGGCCCTCAAGCCGGGAAGCTAGCCTTTATACTGTCCCTTGCAACAGTCTGCCACCCAGGCTAGCTCTGGGACTGAGGAGGTAGCCTGTATACTGGCCCTGGAGACATTCTGACACCAAGGCTAGTTCCCTAGCCGAGGAGCTAGCCTTTACACTGGCCCTGGCAACAATCTGGCACCCATGCTAGCCCTGGGGCTGAGGACGTAGCCTATATACTGTCCCTGGTAACAGTATGGCATCCAGGCTCGTCCTGGAACCGAGGAGTTAGCCTTTTAGCCTTTATACTGGCCCCGAGCTTGGTGCCGAGTTGTCCTGAATGGCCAGGGGCCGAGTTGTCCCAAGGGCCGAGTTCACTGAGTTGTCTGATATCGGAGTTGCCTAATACAAACGGACGCTTCAACCTGGTAACAGTCTGGCACTCAGGCTAGCCCTGAAGCCGGGAAGCTAGCCTTTATACTGTCCCTGACAACAGCAAGCCTGACACCCAGGCTAAGTGGTTCTCAAAGCTGCTCACATTCGGCAACATGCTTTTTTTCTATTGCATGCATTGAAGGCAAATTCCATGCACATTACAACGTGTGTTTAATATTCATTGATTTCTCAACCATGGTTATGTAGGGAGTGAAATGGCTTCTCTGCGTGTCCCCTCACGCGGATTCCATGTACATACATCATCACAACAAACGAGGCATGAAACATACTGAGGGGAACGACGACCTAAGCGTTGGCGAAATGAATTGTTCTCCATCTCAGAAAGAATTTTCGACCGAATCCCTTGGTCTTCATCATCATTGTCTGTCCCAGTTGCTACAGACATATCACGGTTAAGACGGAGCTAATTAGGTCTAGAATTCCGGTCTGAAAGTCACATTCTTTTGAGTTAATTGGAAAACAGTTTATTTCAATTTGGGTTAATAGAGCTATGGGGAGGCACGGATGGCCCAGTATCCGTCTATATCATAGCTGCTGAGTCTGTCCGCAAACAGAGACGGACGGCAGAGTCCAGCTGCTTCATACCGGTGTAGATCAGTAGCGACTGTGACTGTCGCTTGGAGAGAATATCCAGGACGAAAATGAAACTGTAGAGGGAGGTACTGAGTATCTGACTTCTGTGCGTAAAAGACCTATCAACCCCTGTACCAACCACTAAGTATCTGATACCAGCCCAGAAAAGAACAAGAAACAGTCATCCAGTCTTCAAATATCAGAGTTATCAACCAAGAATTGAGGTATTCAAAAACTCGTATTTCCCCAGAACTATCGTTGACAGGGAACTCGTTGCCACCAAGCACAGTTGGGGCATCATCACTAGAAAGCTTTAAACAACTCCTGCAATCAAATGTGCAAAGATTGAGTGTAACTAGTCGTTCGGTGTGATACAGCTAGCTGCCGCCGCGCCGCGTGCCTGCTGATGTGTTACGCCGAAGGGAGGTTATACCGGCTATACCGATACAGATACAGAACCCAATATTGGTGTTTCATAAACTCATTCGGTTCTAATCTAGGACTATTATAGGGTGGGTGTCGTTGACATCAAGTACAGTAATTGTATCATTACTATACAGATTCAAACAACGATTATGACTGCAATTAGCGAGCTCTGAATGGACATTTTCGGCTGAAAAAAATAGTTCCGTCTCAATTTACCGCGTAGTTTTTAGAAGTCGGCAGCAGGTTACTGAACTCTGTCTAATGCAACTTGGTTGATTTTCAAGGAAAACTTGCGCAATTTCAAAGCCATTCTATGTAATTTCATGGTGGCAAAGATGGATGAATGTTGTCTCTTTTAATTTGCCGCCCACAAATTGCATTGGATGCCTTCTGGCGATCAACATATCCGGTCAAAGGTGGTTGACAGGGCGACGGCTTCTTCTTAAGGACGTACAAGCCGACAGTTGCTCCATCCGTCCCACCTGTAATGGAACCCGGCAGGTGAGCCACACTGACGCCACCGACGGAGCGCAACCCCGGTCTCCTAAGGTACGGCTGCCAAAACAGATCAACAATACATAATCAATAGCCAATTAGAGACGACTTACATGTGGTAACAGAATATTGTAGATTTCCCCTGCAACGCAAGAACCACAAACATACGCGAGTTTCCTCAACCTACCCCCCCCACCCCACCCTATAATCTCTAAGCAGAGGTTCAGGTTTGCCTTATTTTTGGCATGTTTTTATGCTTTTTTATCGGGCTTTCTTTTTGTACTGGTATGTTTCTTTCAGCCCAAAAACGTTACCAGCACAAAAAAGAAAGCTCGATAAAAAAAACGCGCCAAAAATAAGCCAAGGCCCAAATCTCTGCCTGAAGAGTAGCCCTCCTGATCGATTCTGGACAGTAGAATTTAGTCGAAATAGGGCAATGGGAGTGACAGTGAATAAGCATCTCCATGTCACTAATTACGTCTCCTTCCTTCTCTGCGTATAAAGCTCATGTATTAATCTTGTTGTAGGCCTCCCGACTTAGGAGGGCGGGTTTGGCTAATTACTCAAGCTTTCTACATGCAAATAAATTTATCCGTTGTGCTCATAATACCGTTGAAAGAAACGTTGAGATAAATAATACTCTACTTTATGAATATCCTCATATGAACGTAAGATCCAATTTTGAAATCGCTGTTCGTCTATCCTCCTTCTGAATTGATCTCGGTAACGGTAATTTGACTTTAAGACGCCATGGAAAGCCAATTTTCTAAGAATTCTGAGTACGTAGTATTACAGATGCCGAAGTTATATAAGGCCCACGTCTATAGTACGAGTATATGGTGTTTTTAGACTAGTGTTTTACACGTTGTAGAACACATGTGGTCATCTTTGCATTTAGCCCATCGGGACATGAATATGCGATGCCAGTAAAGTAATATGTTATTATTAGACTAAACGCGTGCCAGCATAATAACTCTTCTTCACCGCACGAGTGCAGCTGGCGTCGATGCGGGCCACCACAGCCTACCACTCTCCTCTGTTCAATACCTGCTTCCTCCCTCCCTCCCATGTGTGACCCAGATCCTGTGTGTCTGCCCAAATAACTCTGATATCTTCTATGAAACAGTCGGTAAGAGAGCAGTATAACCATGGATTTTCGTCCATGTCTCATTTTTTTCTGTACAAACCCGATTTTTCGGTTACAGAAAAAGAGTACTTTACATGCACATCTGTATGCTGCGTATATACATGTAATATTATGTACAGAACGCAACTCGACAGACTGCATTTACTCCTAGACGCTATGCGTCTAGCATTTTAAACGTCTGCGCGCGCTAGGAGAAGAACTTTACTGTACGACAACTATAGCAGGTACAATATATAAAAACTTGTACACATATGGAAATTGAAGTATATCTAACAATATTGGGAGTATATTTTGATTTTGATAACAGTGAAGGCACTCTACATTTGTTCAACATGTGGCAGAGCCTGACACTCACGGATAGGCTTACTCAGTCACCAAAGAAGGTGCCGGGACTCTCCTGGACCAAGCCCATCGTCTACCGAGGCGGAAGGCCAATGATGATGATGAAGGCAATCTACTGTTGATACTCTGAGAAGTCGTAAACAGAATGTTATAATAATCATAGCATGTCAGTTCATCTGAGTTGTTCAGGTTGCTCTGAAAGGTATTCAGCATTCTGGACACTGAGACTACTTTCTGAGAGAAATGAAAAAGGCCACCTACACCAGGACACACCATCCTTCTCTCAACTGGGACGATATTTTTATGGCCTACTAGTAGGACGACTTGCATTTGTCAGATAGTCTGTATCTAGTAAATTTGTAAGAAAAATTGTCCTCCCAATGCCCTCTAAAATCGACATTAACACTTCAAATCTATCTGTACAGATCCCTCCTAGCCCCGTGAAGAATATCTTTCCAATCTCCCGGGTCAGTTGGGTGACACGGTGCGAATTAACCGCGGAATAATAACACCTCTCTTGGTAAGCTTAATCCAGCCTGAAGCCTCTGAAAGGCATCGCTTTCTGAATACTACTTGGCATGGATCCTATACCGTTACAGAATGGCCCGACTGATAACCGGTATCCTGGCGATGCTACGGATGCCCTGAAGATCCTCTAAAAGGCCTTATCCCCAAATCGTCTTCGCTGATGTTTTAAAAAATATGCCATACAGAAGTGCGGATCCCGAGGCAGCTAGATTAAACTGGTTTTAAAGAACCGGATGTTTTTGACGGTCTCACGTACTGCGGTAACTCTTGAAATGTTCGTGGTGGTTTTATTTTCGCGATTTTTACAGTGACTCTCCAACTCGAAATCAGGACATCGGGAGTATGTGCTAGCCCGTCCCAGGCTTCAGAGGCGGTTGGACAGAATAAGAAACAGTTTAGAGCAGTTAGGAGTACAGTTTAGAGCAAACTGTACTCAAGCGGACCAACTCCCGTGGCATGTCTGTCTATTGGAACAAGTTCTACTCTTTCAAGCCGCTTCTGAAGCCTAGTACAGGCTAGTTTTGTGCTGCGAAAACCACATTTCCTTGACCCCTACAAGTATATGTGCAACGACTTTAAATTCTCACGAAAATAAGTAGATTTGCAGTACTGTCACAGAGAGAGATACACCGTGAACTTGACTGCTGTGAAGTATTTATCCAAGATGATAGTTTAATCGTGTCAGGGTTTACACTATGGTTCACTGACGCGTACTGTCGGGTGCGCGGAGAGCGAGATTTGGATGTTTTGCTCTTTCTAAGCCCCTGATTCATATTTAACGGGGACTAAGACGTTAAACTGCCCCACGTGTCCATTGTGAGGATGACCTTTGCCGGTTTCGAGATTTCATCACGGACTTCAAGTACAAAAGGAAATTAGGAGACTACAAGTGAGCGCTAAGTCGGCGTACGCGAGGCCAGTGAAGCGACTGCAGATCGCCTGGAGGAAATTGGCACCGAGGTTTTTAATCACGAAATCCACCCACGCCTGGACTTTCAATCACGATGGTCTTGTGCCGCAGTAGCGTTAATTATTGCAGTTAGACACCCGTGGATTTACCACTGCATCAATTGTATAAAACTTGTGCAGTTCACCCTGAAGCAATAGCTTTTTATAACGTCCTATTTAGTGGGTGGGCACTAATTCTTCACAATAACAAGGTGGCCTGGCTTGTTTTTATCCGATTGCACCAGACTGCAGGAGACAAATTGTATTACTGAGCGAACAATGACCAGCGTAGGCCTGGGTAGATATTTCGGTACGACCCCTGGCGCCAAGACAAAAACGTTGTCACGGTGGTCAGTGTCCGCACAGTAAGGCAATTTGTCTCCTGCACTCGGGTGCAATAGGGTAAAAACAAGCCAGGCCACCTTATTATTGTAAACAATTAGTGACCACCCACTAGAAAATAGGACGTTAAAAAGCTATTGCTTCAGGGCGGACTGTGCATGTTTTATACAATTGATGCAGTGGTTAAATAGAATATATTTCATTTGTATATACCGTCATTACGGGAAAGGCAGAAAGAAGCAGACTTTTTGGAACAAATACCACAATCTCGACAAGCTTTATCTAGACTTTTTTTACGTTTTTTTATGTTATAATATCTGTGTGTTCATGGCCATTGTTCCGATGATCTAGCAGTTCTTGTGTCACTGTTTTTTTTAATAAATCATTCTTTTTATTGTTTCCAAAATTCACACAAAAGAAAGCATGGCACAACGAAACAAAATGAAACCACATGCATAACTACAAAACTAAATAAAAACCAGTAAACAATATAGATGATATAACAGAGTGTTACAAAGTATAGAAAAGAGTCAACCCCAATTACAATTTATTTATGATTTCTTCAAGGAGATGAAAGTAGACCTATTAGCTTTCCCCATTTTCCCCTGTTTTTTTGTCTTGCCCACCCGATTGGAAATAATGGTTTCTAACTTAAAGTAATATGTTACATAAGAAATAAATGATTCTATGTTAAGTGACCAAGGTCGATTTTTAAATATAAAATATTTTCCCAAGAGAATAATGAGATTGGACAGGACTGGGCACCGATCGTTCAAATCCCCCAACATAACATTACAAAGACTAACATGTAAATGGTAACCAGTATGGCTTAAGGACCATTCTTCCACCTGTTGCCAAAACAGTGCAACAAATCTACATTCCCAAAATAAATGCATGGGAGACCCTTCCTCTTCCTTACAGAAACTACATAAAGGGGACTCTATTAACCCCCACCTGTGTAACATTTTATTTGTAGTTAAAAATTTAAATAGTAATTTATATTGGAATATACGCATATGGGAGTCAATAGAGGTTTTATAAATTAAACTATACACTTTTTTCCACATCACTGGAGTATTCAAATAGTCTTCCCAATAGTATTGTATTCTGTCGGAAGATTCCCATAACCTAGCTTCATGCATAAAAAAGGAGTACAGATACTTGTTGATATTCGATTGCTGAAGCCAGCTTATGTCTCTACAGACAGGAACACATACACTTAAATTCGGTGACACCTGTTTCAAGAGATTCTTCCAGAATAAGGGAATAGCTGAAATAATTTGATTATACACAAATTCCGAGCAGGTGTCACCAAATTTCAAAGCATAATTTTCAAAAGACAGAAAATTATTTGCTGAGTCTAGAATGTCATTCACAAAAAGAATCCCCTTGCTATAAAGAGACATTAAAAAGCATGGTTTTCCACCAATACAGATTTGGGAATTCAGACAAAGTAGTTACTGCTTTACTTCAAGGGCATTCTCAGGGGGGCGTAGCTGGCAAAAACTGCCCAAATGTCAGTCTCTCTGAAGTTTTTCTACAGCAACAGCTTCTAAATTCCACAGACTGCACAATTATGTAACTCTCTCCCGGACAAAAGTTCCCCTGTAGCTCTCAGATACAATCACAAGTCTTCAAAATCAACATTCACCACCATCTCCTAACATAGTTACTCATATCTCCCACCAACTTAGTTCAGTGCCAAAAAGTGGTCTCTTGGCCTTGCATTGGGAGAACCCGTTAAAAGATACCCTCATTCACAAAGCTACACGCACAAATGATTACAAAAGCCAAGTTATAATCTGCAAAATGTGCATACCCTCTATCTAAGCCACTTACGTGCCCCAAACCTTGTCGACTAAATAAAAAAAGTAATGGGAACCACTCAGTCGACTTCAGAAGACAGCGTTCAGAATATCAACAAGTTGTGAAAGGCCTTCGTCTTGACACCCGTCTATTCTTAGTTGTTACGGATTCCTTCACGGCAATGCCAAGGGCGCCGGAGCTGCTATCTTCTCGACTGTCGGAAGGGATGCAGATGACACGCGAACTGCGTACAAATGTGATGCGGTCAGACCTCGTGTAAGCTCCGTACGCCTTATCTAACACCCTGGGTGCTTTTAAACTTGACACGACGGTTCCAGCCGTTTCATCCGGCTCTTGCTGATGCCATGAGAGCGGCCCGGTGACATATTACCTGCTAAAAGTAGCCAACACTGTCGCCTTTCGGGGAAAAGTAGCGACGTCAATATCATTGGATTTGCCGCGGGGAATGAAAGCGTGTGATTGAACATGAGCATTCCATTTCCGCTAAACACCAGCGCAGTCTATCTTGTTATCAATCTTATATAACGTTATACACTCGAGCTTCTGGAAGCAATATCGAGAATCATCGCACTGGTCGGTGCCTCTATAGACTAGACTTAATATTCGAGAGCACTTCTCCACATTTTGACAGAGTCTGTTCCATTAAAACTGAATGCAGTTCAATCTACAATGATCAGAATGCAAAGAGTCTGTGCTGAGTTGTAATGTATATCATATACATATCAGAACTATATCAGTTTAAACTATATCTAAACACACACACACACACATACATATCTATACATCTCTCTCTCTCTCTCTCTCTCTCTCTATATA